>NC_042521.1:6892606-7205918 GCF_900963305.1 Echeneis naucrates
TGAGCTGGAGACACATTAGAAAATGTGGACACTGGTTGATGTCATGGTCATAAAACAATCACATCTATTAGAGTGAAAATATTATTCCTTTCCTCTTTATGGGTGAAATTACATCTACAAGAATTAATTAAGTTTACCACAATACTATACAATTAATGACATAATAATCAACTGTTGATTTAATTATTTGAAGTGCAACACTTGTCATTCAATCATTCAGCCATTTCTCTGGTTTGAGCATTTCCTATGAAATGGTTTGTAGCTTTTTTTTCTACTTCCATATTTCGGAAATGCCTTACTGCAGACCTAATGTCTATCCACTATTATTAACCTGGTCTCACGCAAATTAAGTTTTAAGTGTATTTAATTTAATATTGTCTGAGGAGATATCTAAGCATTTTATTTGGTTTCATGCTCACCATTTCAACAGCTTCAACAAACCAAATCTAGCTCAATTAGGGACACTATGTTTCCTAAAAAGCCCCAAGCAAACAGCCCTCTGGCAATTGTGTTAAACTTTCCTCCCAGTCATGACCCTTCACATCCATGCTTTCCTGTTGGACTGTTGTCAGGCCGGACTGAAAAAAGTGAAAACACCACTGGAGTGCACAAAACATTAAACCACATTTTAACACTTAATATAGTGGCCAGCTGAGGATTAATCAGAAGTTGCAATAAAATTCAGCAATTTATGTTAAACTGCCATGTATTACATCAACAGAAGCATTTAAAAACTCCAAACATTGGCAGCTTACCTGAGTTGCTAATCAATGTCAATAGTAATAAATGGTTTCTTTGTAAGGTGGTTCGCCAATACTTTTTCTGCATAAACCCACGTCGATCAGAAGAGGTCATGTACCTCTTCAAAGCATGGGACAGTTTCCCTCAAAATGTTCAAAAGTAATTCATTATGAAGACAACTGTGGTTGCAATGGAAATGATTGCACATATGCATTGATATAGGACATAATGATTCTGTTATTGTTAATGTATAGAATTGGCCTGTTTTCCCTCAGTAACTTTGGTCAAGTTTGCACTACGAGTGAAAACAGTCTGGGTTTTTAAGTATTTATCCATTATTATCCCTTCTGACTTCCTCCATCAGTTTGCTAAGTAGTTTTCATTAGATGTCCTGATCTCAAAAATTATTAGAGAACAGACACAAACTAGAAAAATTCCTTGGCAGAAATTTTGAGAGTGACTCGGGGTGTGTGCTGTCGGGACTTTGACTTGGCGCAATTCCAGTGCACAATTTTTGTGTTTCTGTGTGTAAATTTGTGTGTCAGTGGTTGTTTGTATATAAGTCTGGTTATTGGCCATGATATATATAATATCAATATAAAAATTATGTATTTTCAGTTCTATTCATTCAGCCACAGCAGTCTCCCAATACACTTACCTTACATAAAAATTAAATGCATGTGATGAGGTGCAGAAATTTGAATACTGAGAAAAAAAAAAAAAAATCATCAATGTAATGTTTGTTAATTGACTTCAATGATCAATCGTCATGATCTGAGTACCTAATTTTGGCAGAACTTTGAAGAAAAGTGTCTGCAAGATGAATGAATGTAAATTAAATTATGGTTGGTGGTGACAAATTTTCTGCTGATTGAGTAATTTAATCTACTAATTGCTTTAGCACTGTATGATAGCTTCTATTCAGCAGCGCATGCAATAATTATTCTCATTAAAGGTTAATCTCTCATTTATTTTCTCAACTAAGGATTGCCAAATCATGATTAGCATGTCGCAGTTTCCCAAATTAAGCCCAAGATGTAAAGGTATTGATTATATTATGATCTAAAACAGACAAGAGCACCAAATCCTTAGATTTGAGAGGCTGGAACAAGCTTAATTTTGGACAGTAATGCTTCAAAGTACCCTAAATAAAACCCTAATAAAATTCAAAAATTGTTGCTGAATAATTCCTATTTATTAACTAAGTAATTACTGGATTAATTTTCACATCAGTTGCTACACAATCTCTCCAGGTAACCCTTAATAACTGCAAATGCTTCCTGGGACACAAGTCCCCCTACACCTTTCCACATGGGTCCAGTTAGGAATCAAAGTTTAGAGGGATCTACTTTGCAAATGGTATGGATACTTATTAAATTCATCAGAAAAAACCTTTTAACAGTTCTTTGCTGTGGGCCCTCAGACAGTCAACAATGTCTGACAGCAACACTGATAAAAGACCGTAACAGTGTTTACACCCCTGCAATAATTGATCATATCAAAAAACATTTTAGACATGATAAATATTAATCTAAACAGGCCGCAAAACAAACACACCATAGTGCAGCGTGGCACTTATATATCTGTATGCACAGCAGCGTTAGGTATCATCATGGATCATTCATAAGCAGCAACTGTGAGGAAAAAAAAATCTAAACAATTATCACAAGCAGAAATATCCCATTGGCTGAGGGGTGAAATGATTAAAACATGCTCTTCCTTAGTGACTATTAACTTTGCCACTGTAAGGCTGCAATATTTTCTTTGATTAGGCTTGAATTGACCAGAATGGGGGTACACTGCAAGGCTTCCGTCTATCCTCCTCCTCCGTGTCTGCCCTCTGCACAGTTGTCCCCTCATTACTGTAATTGACACGTTCATCCCTCCTCTGCCCCCTTAAGGCGCTGATGGCTCAATTAGGAGCTGGCTAGAGGACTGATTGGACGCCAAGATAATGAGGTCGCCGCTTTGCTAAAACTGAGCCCTGCATCCAAGTATGCTCTGTGACAAACGGGAAACCAACAGAAGCAGAAAAGGCGGTTGCAATTGAATCCAGAGAGCTAAAGATGTCCCGTAAAAAAGTATAATGGTGGCAAATGAATTATTTTTGGTTGAGCCCAGTTTGCCTCATTATACAAAGGCATTTGGACACTCTGGTAAGAAAATAATTAAATAAACCGTGCATGTTATTCGAATTATCCAAGTGATGGTTATGCAACCTTTGACTATTCTTCTTACAAAGGAGAGTGCAATCAAGCTCAGGGTAGGCATCTGTTCGTTTTGGAGTAGTGCAATTAGTGGCATTGACCTTTAGAGGATTATGCACTAGCCAATGAAATGTGCCAAAGCCCCTAGATAAATAATAGTTGGTGCCTCAGACATGACTTGCAATGGGGTTTGTCCATCCACAGTTCTGTGGCAGTGCTTCAGGGTGGCCTTAATGGCTCTTGCACTGCTCCCAAAAGATGAACAGAATTGAGTTGCCATGGTTGACTTTTAGCTTTGCGTGAGTAAACATTACATAGTACAGGAGCTGCCACTATCATTTTAATAAACACGCGTTCATTGTTTCAGTGGCCATTTTGAACATTCAGATTTCCCAGAATCCAACGTGACATCTTTAAATTAATTTTTTTTAAATCTACAAATCAGTCAAAACCATGAAGATATTCTGTTTCTTCACAGGTAAAAGAGGGAAACTGGATTGAAATTAATTAATCCTAATCCTGTATTGAGGAATTGTTTCCATGGATTCTGGATTATTTTAGTCATCTTTAAGCCTTGTTTAAGGTCCTACACACGGGAAGTTCAGATTTTCATTTTAGGGCTGTCTTTGGTTTGGTAGATGATTTCTGTTTTTCAAACTGTAAATCATTCTCACCTGGGGACGGAGAGGACTTACGACGGGACTTGAAAACTGCACTTTCGTCCTAAATCCAATTCACTTTTGCACAGTACAGTAACCAAGCCGGTGATCGAAAAACTGAACGACTCGATAACTTCCAGATGTTGACATGAATACATCTTCGTGTAGGATGGCACACAGCTGTGGACCACTCCATCAAACTGGCCTACTTCTAACTCCAGCAGCTTTGGTGCCTATCCTGGGATAACACAGAAAACATCACCGCTTATTTCCAATGCACAGGCCAACCACAGCCACATGCTAAACCATAACCAGTGTCCAACTGTGAGGGAAAGATTAATCACTGTAACTTACTATCGCTCATTTTGTGCGTCTTCGGCACTAAATCTCAGCAACTTCCAACACCGAAATCAAACGCATTCGCCCCAGACACACACAGACACACAAACTTAAACCAGTGTTGGGGAACATCATTTTCCTTCAGGCTCTTGTTGAGGAGTGAGACGGAAAAACGCAGCTGGCTGAACAGCTCTGAAACAAAAGCTCTCTCTCACATGTGCTGTTGGTTTGTTTTCTCCTGGATGTTAGATCTGGTAAGCGGAGTCCACCGGAGGGTGAAATGCCACCGTTTCTGCCACAGTCGGACCGGGACCCGTAGCTGTCCTATGCGTATAATGACAGATGGGGGTCTGGGGACTGAGTAGGCCCGCTGACGGCAGACAGGTACCCTTCAGGCTGGACGATCGTCTGTCCCCATTTTGCCAAGACTGAATGTGCCCTTTCCAACACATTCAATGGCTGCTGGTGTACACAGCACAGGACGACTAACTCAAAAATGGCCATTTCCCAATTTTTCTAGTTACGAGTCCGACGGACAGCCATTACCTTCCTGACACTCTCCATGTAACTCGGCTGGGCGAGCTGGAGCAACACGCTACTTTTGGACCGCAATGTGGCGATTCTGAATTCAAACGACACTAATTCAGTAAATATGAATCGGCAGGTCGCTGCTTGTTTCTTTGCTGTATTTAAATAATAAAGTAAGCAGGTCTGTTCCTGTGCGAGGAAAAAAGACGCAGGAAGGAAATGTATCACTCCACTTACCCTGAAATATTGCTGCTAAAAACCGAAAAATGGCTTTGCCAACATCTGCTCCAGGAGTCTGCCGCCTTAAATCAACACGCATTGATTAATTACGTCTCTATTTACACGAATCGTCGGCATTTTAGTCCATTTAATGTAGAAGTAACTATACTGTCCACCCAGGCGATACAGTGGAGCCAGTGTACCATCTACGTCATTGACATTAGCCCGTGATTGACCCGCCGCGCGTCCAATGAGAAGCCGATGTGCGGACTCCTCGACCAATCAGAGCGCGGCATCACCGAGGAGGGCCTGTCCGCGAGAGAGGACATGACGGAGGTGACGGCCATGTTCTGCAAGAGTGTTTGTATCCCTCCGCGGCAGTATTTACCTTTTGCATGATTTTGCATGTGGGGAAAATGTCACTGTAGCCCCACTGTGCCCTGCCTGCTTTCCATAAGAGACACCGCTAGGCCATTTGCTTTTCCACACCTGTAATCACCACAGACCCGCCACGGCCGGAGTGGGCTGCCATAAAAAGAGATGCTGCCGTCAAATCTGTGAACCTAGACCGTCTTCAGCAGGCCGGGGGACGCGATGGCATCGGGAGAAGCCTCCTGGTTAAAATTAGCATATGTAGTATAGATACAGGGAGACATGAATAGTTAAATTAGCCACGAGAGGTATAAATAAAAATGGTCAAATGAACCACAGTGCATATTATTCAGCTGCACACATTTTGCACGAGTGTTGTAGTCAGATAGGCATGCAAATAAAGTCTGGATATAAAAGCACCTCTCCTTGCAGGCTAATTCATAACCTCTACAATAATTACAAAAGCTGGGATGACCTTCTATCTGAGTGAGCTCACATTATTTTGATTATGCACATTTATTTGTGCTAAGTATGAAGATAAATTGTAACAGCATTTAAACTCAATTTTGAAACAAGGTCCTTGAAGACTAAGATTCAAGGTTGACTTAACCCAACATCTTAAGTAAATTGGCACTTACTCCATTTACCAGAGAGTAACAAGTACATTTTGGATATCTGCTAAAACCAAAAGGTCACATTCAGTTACTTTTTGTCATCCAAAAGATACTGTCAATTGATGGTTTGAAGTACATTCAGATAACACCACAAACATCACTCTCCACAGGAGTGGTTAAGAGGCACTTAATTTTGGTACTGGGCATATAATATAAACATATTTCCTAAAGACACTGGATTATAATGATACCCTTGTCTGCAATCTGCTCAGCTCTTCTTTGAAACATAGCGGTAAGAGGGCGCTCAGCTTACAAAGCAGAAGGACAGAAGTTTAGCAGAAGAAAACAGGAACCCCTTTCCAAATTTTTGCCCTGGGCCCGAAAAATTTTAACTCACTCATGGCTGCCATACAATTGAAAAGCAGTGACACGGTTCATCCTGTAACTGAGATGACATGATGGAAGTGTGCCAACTCTCCTGGGAGCAAAAAATAAACAAACCAACCGGCTTTTAAAAACATTGAATTTCTAGTAATTTGCTGCTCACATTCTTCTGCTTTCCTTTGAGTTTCTAGGCAGACTTGTGCCCTAGTTTAAGAGCATATGCTGTCTCAGACCCAGTGATGGGGACTACTGGGAATAGAGGCTGACAGAGATAAAAGGCATGACATCTTGGAAAAATGCCTCATAACGGACATCTTGGATTAGAAACACAGTATCAAAGCCTGGCTTCATTTGTTGAATTCAAAACCACAAACTACAAACAGGTATAAAGATGAGTCATAACAACCATTCTAGAGACACACAACTTTACAAAACAAAAGAGCAGTTAGCTGTAACGGTGAAACAGCAGATGATAATTAGAATCAGGTCTGTTCTTGTGGATGGTTCGAAGAGGCCATGTTGAATGGATCTCACTGCCTGAAAGAAAAGGAATGAAGGATTACAGAAATAATGTGTTGACCTGTAAGTCTTGTAAGTTCATAGAGGCTGTTTGAATGAAGTCCAACAGTAAGTACAAACTCATCTTCTAGTACCATAATGGTTTCCAGAGGTGGACATAAAAGGGTTAGGGGATGAAAAAACAACTGATGCAACTCAAAAAACATTTGCCCTCAAACTCCTTGAGAAGAGAGTAGGCATCTTCTAAATTACCTGCATCGGCTGAAGAAAGGTTTAGAGGTTAACCGCTTGGTCTATGTAACGTGGTTGCTGTAGATCTATTATTAAAGAAGGTTAACTTCTGCTTTCCATGTTGGAGTGTCCTTGAACTGGATACCATTCACTCAGAGCTTATTGATGAAAGTGTTGAATTTGATACTGTGGGATTAGTTAAACTGCAGAAATGAACAATGGCTGCAGTTAAACAATGATTTTCAAATGAATTGAATATTTAAGAGGTGAAATGAAGATAACTGAAACAGAATAATCTCCCTAAAATGTTTATTTAAAAAAAAAAAAGTAATTAAAAAAAATCGTCAAGCAATGTTGAATAACCAGATTATAGACAATAGATGGCCCATACAGATTCAATGTGTAAGGATGTTATTATACTGGATTCCATCAAATTGGTTTAATTTATGTTTTCATATTGACTTTGATAGTGAACTCTCATGTGGAGTGGGGAACATTTACAGAAAAGCTTTTAACACACATGATAAACTACATTTAATGGAAAATCAATTGAGGGACTGTTTATGGACTCCTGATAGGAATGTTTTTCTTAAGCAAACATTCAGCAAATTAAACACCTGATAAATCAGGTTGACCACAATGATTCAAAAATGATTAGATTTTGCCACATATCACATGTATCGTGTGCAGCTAAAGTCTTTAACGCGTCAGTCACAAGGTTTCAACAAAATCTGATGGTCGTCTCACTGTGTGTGACCATCTTGACCAACCGAAATTCAAATCAACCTTTATAATATTACCAGTTGATGAAAATAGTGCGGTTTAAATCGTGATTAAATACAAAGCAAGTGCGGCAATCGTAGACAAAGTGTGTTTCCATCCTTCTGACTGACCAATCAAACCTGAGGGGTCATGATATACCATCTGTTTGCCTGGAAATGTGCTTAACTCTCACCGTGGTAATGACAAAAACAAACCAAAGGGCTCTCCATGCCGGTCTATTTCACTCCGCCACCCACACACACTCCACGCTCCCTCCCACATGTACTCCACTCTGCCATCTGATTTCATATTATAGTAGAGAATGCTTGTCATTCTTATTTTCGTGTTTTCTAGTTCTGTGGCCACTTCTGAGATTAAATGTGTCACTGCAAATGTATACTATGCATATGTTAGCATATATATGTATATGCTAATTGGCAGTAAAGACAAAGTATCACCAAGGCTCATTGGAATTACCTCAGTTGTTAGTGTTAAGCCATAAACCCAAAGAACTGGACAAATCGGGGGTCAACAAAGTCTGGACTTCTGTATCAAAATATGTGCCTGTGCAAAATGTAAGTATACTGTATACAGTTATTTCTAAAAATGACTAGTCTTGATGAGCTGCTCAGTGTATAGATCTGACTATTAAATATTAAATTTTAAGGCCCAGTTTAAGTGTCCAACACTTTGGTCTATTCACGCCCCCCATAGGATGAAACATAATCAGCTTTCGTACCTCAATTTTCTGTATAGCTCCATCGTCAGGCCAAAATTTGGACTTCTGTATTAATATTGCGGAGCTGTGCTATCTTTAGTGTAAACAAGTAATATCATGCTAACATTAAACTGCAATGGTGACCATCACACCTGCTAGAAATCAGCGTCTTAACGTTGCTATTGTGAGCATATAGGCATGCTGGTGTTAGCATCTAGACTAAAGATGCTACATACAGCCTCATAGTGCAGCTATAATGGCTGTAGTCTGATTTTCTATGGACTCTTACATAAGGTGATGACATGTACACACATGATCACATGAATGGTGATAAATATTCATGCCTTTAAAGACACTGGCTTGGAGAACAAAAAAATCCCTGATGTCAAGACAGATGAACATCATCATCACAGAAGTCAAGAGATCAGTTTTCATGAAAACATTCTTATGGCTACACAGTTTAACACAATGTAATGCAGATTTTGAATTTCTTTTTGGATTGGTATGTGTTGAAATGAGGCCCTGACAAAAGACACCATTAGGTTGTAACATTATGCTCCCTTGCTCTGCCTTTGTTCTATTACCTGAGATGTTTGTGTTGTTCATAAATGTATTTTCATTGATGAATGTGTGCATAAATATGCAGACGTACAATTTCACAGGAAAAGAAGCAGTTTTTAGCTCAGTCCTCTGGAAAAAAACCTTTGAATCTGTATCACATGGACCACGGATAAAACAAAATTAGTGAAAGATGCAAGTAACAAAAATATTCCTTTTCCTCTCAATGTTTCATACCATGGACTATTCACATAATACTCATAGCATGTTATGCCATTTCTATACTTTGATGTTATTTCATGTGCTTGGTGAAGGTTAAAATAACAGAATTTACATTTTTACCTTTAAGCTCTCTACATGACATGGTGCCATAGAATCAGTGTGACAGCCTGCCTGCATCAAAACAATATGTTTGATAAATAATATTGTTTATTTGTTCTACTGTGACCAAAACCTTCTAAAATGAATCTTTTTGTTGTGCTATTTTTTGTCCACAAGAAGACGCCTGCTATTTCTTATTCCAAAAAGCTCTTGTCACTGAAATGATTTCAGATGTTCTTTTTAAATCACCATAGATGGTTTGTATATTTTTAAATGTCTCATTGTCTCCTTTAACTAGATGCATGTAAAATCATCTATATTAAGGATGCTTCGAGGTATTTGTAACATAAAGGTTGTGTAACTACATTGTGTGGCCAAGAAAATGCAGAACTTACAGTGCGAAAACTGTACAAGCAAAATCAACTCTGGGCTGAAAGTAAAAACACATTTCGTCACTCTTTTGATCATACTGTTTTACCTTCCTTATCTAAGAACAAAAAACACATGCTGCGATCATTGTCGGTTCCAGAAGCCTGATTAGAGATCCTAAACATTTACACTCGCTTCCTGTTGACATCCAGATCAAGAACGTTTTGCAAAGTGTTTGCTATCTGTTGTGAATGTTTGTTATTAGATTGGGGTGGGGGCGTTGAGAGAGTTATAATATTGTCTGCAGTCTGTTTGGAAGCATTTATCCCAAAGGTTTAATAGCAAACTAATAAAAGTGGCCACATGGCTTGAATATAAATGCAGACAATTGGGGCTTAACTTCCATAAAATTGGGGGTCATGGAAATGATTGGGAAGAAATAATGTTTGTATGGGAAGAAATGAGGCACTGGTATTTGGTAATCTGAGGTCAGTGACAGTTGCGACCTCTTGAAGAAATACTGAGCTTGTATCTATAATTCCTTCATTTTAACCCCACCTATCTGATGCACGTCCCACCATAAACATTTTTTCACTTGTAAATCGATTAAACTCATTCAACAGCTAATCTGACAAATGCTGTCTATATTGTTCCTGATTAAAAGGAAAAGATATTTTTCACATTAGAAGCTGAACGTTTTAAAGTTCCTCGTTGTGTACTCTGTTTGACCAGGAGGGGCCAGCAGAGAGTTGTGGTTAAAAAAAATAAATAAAATAAAAGGTTTCTGGGTGTGAAATATCAAACATCCACACGATGGCATCAGTCGACTAGAGAAAAATCCATTTAGCTGTAATGGTTTCCTATTGGCTTGATTTCATCTAACTGATTTAGAAACTGCTGGTCAGGTGTTTCCCTGATGTAAACAAATCACGTTTCACAGTGATATTTTTAACATTAGTAATCAGACAGTAATTTCCCATTAAATTAAATATTTAGCAGACACATCAGGCACTGGCAAAGAAAAATCAATATACGTATTGTTCCCACAGTGGGAGCCGATCCATAGACCTGATTGATTTATAACGAAACAACTAATTTCTCCTGATATGAGCTGAACTAGATTTGCTCTTATCCACCACTGAAGCCTTCTCCACGGTCCTCAGTGCCTGTTTGAATAATCGCATTTTAAATGCTGGGCTTATATCATTAATCATGTTCGCATTCGTTTATTTTTAGTCCACTTTTAATTTGTGAGCCTCTGAAAATGATCCCAATATTGGAGAGCATCTTGTGTAAAACCACATTCGTTTAAAATGCTAAATAATCCTTTTTTGTTTGTTTGATGTGGCAGATTTTTTTTTTTTTTCAACCATAACTGTGAAATAAAAAGGGCAGTTTGGCTGTAAGCATGTCACTGAGCGTCACAGTCAAATGTTTCTAACTATAAAGGCGATAAGAAAAATCACTGAGCAGGGAATCAAGCTGTAATCGATACATTTCACAGTTCATATGGGAAAAGGTTTGACACAAAAGCTGGAGATTTGGAAATTGGTTTGAATGAAAGAGCTATTTTTTTTTTCTTTTTATGTTCACTTTTGAATATCCGAAATGGCGCTAAAATAAACTAACACATTTCGAAATTAAAATGCGTTGGTTAAAAAAAAAAAAACTTGAAGTAAACTAATTTAGTTTTAAGCCGAGCCAAAGTTTTTTTTTTTTTTTTTTTTTTTACTTTTCTTCTGTTAAAACCGGAAAATAAAGCGTGTTCGGCGAAGTTCGTTCATTTTGTTGTTTCCTGCATGTACTTTTTAATTTTACAAATATACATGTAGCGTGTGAGAAAATGCTGCCTACTGGATTTACATTTTAGACAGTCAAAGTTGTAAAGACACAGATCACCTCAGCATTAAAATGTCATTCAGACTGCTGTCCTGATGACTTTGTGTCCAAAGTGCAGATGAAGCTCTGACTCAAATCACCTCGGCAGAAAAACAGACTTTAGATTTACCACTTTTCTCAGTAAACCCTCAGTTTGGTCTGTATGATCTAAACACTTCCTGACATATGTTACTTAATTTCTGCATCTGTATTTGGTGAATTCAATATCATAAAAGGAAAACTAGGAGAAAAAAAATATATTTTCACCAATTGAGTTAGTGTATGTTTTGTTTTGTTATTTTATTTCCATTTCCAACTTACAGGTTAATATCTAACACTTCTGCATTCAGTGCCAAGAAGAATATAAGATGCAGATGTGGTAGATCTACAGTACAAACTACAACTCTGATGTTATTTCAACTTTGAAGTGACATCCTATCAAGATCATGTCTGTATTAATGCTCATGGACCTAGTTTAATCTCTTTGTAGCACAAAGCAACAAGTTTTAAGATGGATTTAATTAGTGAAACAATGTCTTAAGTTCCTCAGGTAAACCTTTTCAATCAGTTTGACTTGGTTGAACATCTAACTTTAATCTTTGTCATACAACTCTTGGTATAAAGGCAAGCTCAGTCAGTAGCTTTGATAATACATTACACTTTCCTTAAATGAGAAACCAGTGAAAACACACACACCAAAACAAAAGAATCAAAGAAACCCCATTGAGTTCATAACATCACTGGGATATAAAATGAGAGTTGGCTCAAAATAATGTAGGGTTGGGTTGGGTTGTGGAAAATCTTTAGAACACCCCCCCCCTCAAAAAAAAATTAAATTAAATAAATTAAAATAATAATAAAATAAAATAAAATAAATAAATTACACAAATACTTAAGAAAATCAGATGTCAGACTTAACATCTCAGTGTAACTTCAAGATGAAAAAAGTGGCTCCTCCCCTCTCTTAAGACTGATCACATCTTTACTTCACTAACCTGCTGCAGCACAGCTTGAATCTGTGCAGTCCTCTCAAAAGATTTTAGGCCCCTGTAGGATCTGAACCCTGATCTAAACATTAAATTCCTCAAGTACACTTACACTAAAAATGATGGGAATTTATCTGATGCACAGAAATCACCCACTGTCGGGCAGTAAACATTACTGTGATTTTCCTCTTAAAAAAATGCAAAACTCTGCTTTCTGAAAAAAAAAAAAACTTTCTCCAATTTCTGAAATAACTCCAGTAATTCCGCCTTGCATGCCTTCATTCTCATGAAAGTCCCCCACTTTCATTTATTATACACCACCATGTCTCATTAGGGTCTTATTCAAATCAGAGCTTCACCATTTGAATATTGGCGCGACGTGGGGGTGAGAGGGTGCCAGGTCTTGAGTGCAAAGCCTGCACCGAGGGCACAGACACGCAGGCAGACCTATTGCAGCTCATATTTCCAGCAGCTAATAAGAAGTGAGGTTGTGCACATCAGCGTTGCTGCTCGTCAATGTGCAGAAAAAAGCTGGTTATGCCGCTGCGTCTGTGCTCAGTGAAGCGCTATATGGTGTCTGGGCTGGCAGCAGTAAAACAATGGAGGGATGCTGAGGGTGCTTTGCTGCTGTCGGAAAGGTCTGAGACGGACTGAGACCCGCCAGCCAAGAGACTGTCTGCTTCTCACGGCCTGTGTAACGCGTTACAGGGAGCAGTAACAGCGCATCTGGCTCTTAGTCCATCTCACACAAAGATTGCGTTGTTCTTATCAAAACAATTAACCCACAATACAACCAGCACTGAATATCGAAAAAGTCAGAAAGTCACACACTCGCCTAAATGAGTGGGCAATCAATGAAGAGTGAAATACATTAGCATCAGGCTTCAGATGAAGTCATTCTTTCATTTCCTCGTCAAAGTCTGACAGAAGCTCTCATGAGAAAGTTAACAGCCATTGTGCAGCTTGTGAGCAGGCAGGAGTCTGTCAGTGTGAAAACTCAGTCACACTGATAAGTATGTTTGTCCTTTACTTGATTTTTATTTATTTAAATAAGGCGGCTCACTCTTACTGCTACATTTCAGTCAGATTTCACTCACTCAGTGTTACTTCAGTAAGGCCTTGTTACTTCGATGAATAGCATACAAAACACATGCTCAGAAAATGTAATTTGATGTGTGTTCTCATAGACTGAACTAGCTACAGAGTTATAAGCCACATCTAAATCCTGCTTCCACATGAACGAGTATTACTTATATGAATCTAAATGGCCTCTAACACTCATTGGAGTCTTTATAATGGGCCCTTTTACTTTAGATATTTTAATTGTTAAATAATACTTTTCTGGTAGGTCTAAGTCTTCTTTAAAAAACTAATAACCTGACTTGTACATTGGACATTTTTACATTGTGGTCTCAATACTCAAGCTAATCATCCAGACAGCCTCCTTCTTCTCCCAATGCAGTACCAGTTCTACCAGTGGAGGATTAAAACTCTTGATCTTGGTGTGCACAACACAGGCCAATGCTACATACAACATACAGCAGCATTTACATGCTATGCTATCTTGCAGTGCATTTAAAAGACATAAAACACAACTGTAAATTGCATACAAACAAAATAAGACACAAATAATTTGCATTCACAGTATATTACCAACAACAACACAACAAAGATATAAAATGACAGCCAGTGGATCATTCCTGACTACAAGATAACTAAAACGGAACCTTCTTCTCCAATGCCGTAATGTGCATGATGTGCACCTTTGGTGTTCAGATTGACAGAAAGCAAACCTTACATTACTTTGAAAAATTGAAGACTCTTTGGATGGGTTTGTTATCTCATTGTCTCTGAGCGTCAATCTATTTTTTCTCCCCTATTCATGTTGTCCTCTGATGTATTTTCCGTCTAGACTCCATATTTGAGGTACAGATACTGTAAACTGTTGGCTTGCCAGGCAGAGTGATTTGTTTGCTGTTTGGCGGATTTTAGAGGGAAGAACTGATGGAGCAATGATCAAAGGAACACAATGTAAAAATAGGTACACGCAGTATTTGGGATTTGCTTTAGTGTGTAATTTAAGAATAACCTACATCTGGTTGGTTAATGGTGGCTTGGTCTGCAGGGCTCAGCACTTTAAGTCTACACCTTCTGTATTTGGCTAGCTATAGAAAGTGGACTAACAGCATTCACACACTGGAATAATGACTTCTAAGGGCTTCAAAGTAGCTTAAAGCACATTTCAGACTATACTGTAATGGCCCAACAGTTTCCTGGCAACAAGGTTCATGCACGTCTTACTTTGAACATGCCTATGTGTGCCGTGAAGCCTGGTGGTGGAAGGTCTCTGGTGACAATGAACTTGAGTTATCTCATCTCACAACTTGACAGACGTGCCTCAAGCTGGCCGCCATTCCATAGTCTTCTAATTCTCAGTGTCTTTTGAATGAGTAGTAAGATGGTTCCACAATGCCTAAACAACAGATTTAAATAAATATTTATTCATACAAAAATCTAATAAGAACAATTCAATTGAAACATATCACTAACAAAGCCAAATTTATAAAGGCTCTCTATTTTGCAACTAATGGCTTTATTAAGAAATGTACAGTATGTGTCTACTGTAAAATGTTTACAGTTTACAGATTTTTCAATATTGCCAGCACCAGTACATAGGATGCTCAAACTGGTGCCCCCAGCATTAAAATTATAATTAATTCAAAACATGTACACATGTACACTATCTACAGCCACTCCTTAGCACAATTAGTACTTTTTATCTTCAATACAATACAATCCAGACTTTGGCAATTACATTTGTATTTCAAATTAAGAACGATTTGGACTTTTAATAAACTTACTCATTAATTATTATGCACTTCCGATTATCCTTTCTATTTAATGCAGATTTAAAGTAGGTCACTCATCAATAATTAGCTTTGTTAACTTGCTAGGTGTTGGAAAATTGCTAGTAAATGGATGTGAGGTTTTTCTGGAAGGTAAATGTTCCTGTCAATCACTTTTTCATAGCAGCCCCAAATTTGAAAGTGGTTAGTACATGTTTTATAAAAGCAAATGTTAGCATACACATAACTATTGGAATTTTCTACTAAGCCATTGATGAAACGTGTTCTATCATTAACTATTCCCAAAAACATATAGCCCGGATTAAGGCTAGCTGTTGGACATATGCTAGCAGCGTGTGGGCAAAAGAGATGGAACACAGTGCGGCCTGTGTGTGAAGGCATTTCCAGACATTGAGGTGGTCTAGACAGATCAACATGACTGAGTTAACTTTATTTAATGCAAATGATGAGCGTGTCTAGGCTGGGCATACTGACAGACTGAGACCCTGCACAATAAAGTTTGAGAGGATTCGTCTTTCAATACATTCAAAGGATTCTGTGTGATTCGGTGTGATTATTATGATAATTAGCCAAGCTGGAGCGCCTCTCAAGCCCGTCTCTATAAGTTTTAGTTGCAAGCACAAACATCTTTCAACATTGCACAAGAAGAAAAATTCAAATACACAGCTTTCCACGTCTAACATGAAAATTATAGGGATTTGTTTTCCATTATAGTGAAGGCGGCTGTATGGCACTGAATAAATGCTCCTATGGGCCCATATACAATCAACTTTAGAAATACTATAATAGGCTCCACCAATATGACAATAAAATTATAGTCTTAAATATCCCAGGAGGAGTCTGTGGTAGGTATATAAAAAATATTTGCACTTCAGAGCCATAAATGTAAAGATGCTGTGCTCCTTGGAGTATTATAAATACAGTGATATGATTTAAGTAGGCTGGTGATATTTCTTTCACAGATATTTCACAGATAACACACAAACAGCATGGTGCAGTCATGCTCGTTGAAACACTCAGCCTGACTGACTCAGAGCCTCCACATCAATTAGACTGATGTTTGGTGGATGGATGAGTGATGGTGCCACCATGCACTTCTGCATGTGTCTGTTGGGGGGCGTGAGAGGCGCTGCCATAGGTCCATATTCCAATTACATCGGCCTCCTTGCATAATATCAAAAATCTCAGAGGGTGGGAACAGTGTTACCTCACCGACTCACGAGGGGTGGGACTTGGACGGCGTATATGATTTTGGACAAATGAGATGCTAAACCATTTGGAGACAACGGTGGAGGAGATGTAGCCATCCGAGCGGACAGCCCCAACTCCCGTGTCCGCTGAGGGGAGGACCGGGGCTGTGGATGTGGGGGAGAGCCATGTGACGGTGTGCGAGGAGGGGGGAAAAGAAAACAAACAAACAAACAAACAAAAAAAACCCACCACCACCCCCAAAAAAACATGATGCGCTGTTAGATTAAAAGAAAAAATGGACGGGTCCGGCGGGACGTCACAATGCGCCGTCGACACAAAGCTCAATACGCCGCTCTTGAACGCGCTCATTTGGCTCCCGGCATCCCGCACGTCCGGAGGGACCGCCGGTTACCAGGAGCTCATCACAGCCCGGTGCAACCCACCCTGCTTCATCTGAGGAGGAAAAAGTAAGAAACGTGGTTTATTTATGTATGTGTCTGTATGTAAGTGTTTTTCTTCCACACGAGTGTGAGTTTTAACACACATAAAAAAAAGAGGAGCAGCACATGAAGGGTTTATGGCGAGCTGAGGCGCGTTTGGGCGATAACACGCTGTATCGTGCGGTTCACCCTATTATGAAATAAGTGAGCATTTACAGGCCCGGCAGCTTGTTCAGACCAAATCTGCGTGTTCCTCCGTTGAGCCTTGCTGTTTTCAGGGCAGATGCATGAATGGTGCCAAGCAGCAGCATCTCAGATAAAACGGCTCAACATCATCTGTGGAGCAGCAGCAGCAGCACAGACGCGTAATTTCACTTGTGGCTGCATCCACTTTTGTTTCCTACTAGATGTGTTTTCAGGAGAGTTTGCTGAAATGTTACGATGATGGTTGGAAACCAGTCAGCAAATTCACCATTTAGTTCAGTGGCCTTCTCTATGATTTGGCACCAACTGGTCAAAGGTGATCTCCTGTCTCCCCAAACCCCCTTTAATTAGTTTCCACTCAGCTTTATTCATATTCATGTTGTAAACAACATTATACAAAGAATGGGGACATACTTTTTTCTGTGAAATCTCTCCCTCCAGCCCCCTCAGGCTATTTAACCTACATTTTACTGGAAGATGACGCCAAGAAAATAAACAAGACTAATGAGCGCGGATTCTTCATTATAAATGCTGCTTTTGGTGTCTCAGATGGCAACAAGGCAATGCTGAATTTAAATTGGAATCTCTTCAGATGTACTGACCTCAGATCAGTCATGTACTTTGCGCTTTGTTGTTATCTCAGGCATTACATAAGTTCATGTTGCACCAGGTTTGTTCACCAGCTGGACATATATTAGTTAACAGGACCTCTTGTTGTGAGACCCCTGATTATGGGATGTATGATGTGTGCTTACAATGCTGCACTGGGTCCAGGACGCCGGCCTGTGGTGGGGCTGCTGGTGTCCTCGACTTCGGGCGGTGCAACCTTTCAGGCACAGTGTTGCGTTGTGTTGTGTTGGGGCCTTTTGCTGTCACCGAGTTACGCGCTGAAAAAGGCAAACAGTGGGACAAACATTTGAAACAGCAACGGTGATTATTGTACATGAACCCGGCAGAGTGCGGCTCCAACACGGGATTAAACAGAGTTGTGCCAACATACGGCGTGTTTAATCTGTGAGGGAGGAATCAGACCTCCATTTTACCGATGCAAATGTTTTTATATGCTATAATTAGACCAATTTTTCCATTCTATATAATTACACAATTGTTACGCCACTATTGCAGCTGTAAGTGGGAAAAGCCTGTAGAAGTTTCCCAGTTTAGTTGCAATCATCTTTGGACTGTGACAAAACTGAAGTAACTTTGTACAAGCAGCAGAAAAATAAATAAATGCATCAGCACTGTGGCACTGATTGATATAAATCAAGGTACTGGGTCCAGACTGCAGGATGCACATGACAAATTAGTCGGATCCTCCCTCAGAATGAGGATATGAAAAGTGATAACATTATGCAAGGGGAGGTGGCCCTGCACTTCACTCTTCACAGGTGAATTCAGGTAAAATATTTTAAATAATGTATCTGCTTTCCACTGTGAATCAGTCTCTTCCGTTAAAATCCCCTTAAAGCACAACGATTAACCTACATGAGGGAAGTGGAAGACACGTTGAAACAGCTGGGACTGCGCTGTGAGGCACAAGTCAATAAGAGGCAGTAATTTGAAATGGGACCACTGTGAGTCTGCAGCAGCACCTCTGGAGCCTCACTGGTGCAGAGTCAGTCAGGCTGCAGGTGCAAACCTGCGACTCAACGACACAAACTGCACTAGTCCGGAGCTCTGGGTGACCTAGTGGGCAGATTTCCCAGGCAGGGTGTTTTCCGGGGAGGTTCCAGGGACAGCCAGGGGAGATTTCACTCAGGTGTCGAGCCTAATTTTAAATCTGAGTGATTTTTTCCCCCCCTCATGCTTCAGTCCTGTTTTTGTCTCCCTCTCCACAGGAAGCTCCAACCACATATGAAGATCAGCTCAACGATTCCTCCGACTTCCAGGTGAATATGAAAATATGAATGACATCACATTTGAATTGTCTCGGATTCATGAATTAGCAACTGCCAACGCTGGTTTGTGACTTTAACTGGATCGTAGCTCACACAGTACACTTTCTTCCTCTTTCTCTCTCTCTCTCTCACACACACACACACACACACACAATCAAGCGCCCCGCACGCTGAGTGGAACTAATTGATTACTCCTGGAAATCATTTTAAAATCCTTTTGGGGTCCTTTTTGTGAACGCTTAAACGCTGTTCCGCTTAAAATCTGCAGCATTTCAGCCTTTATGGTCCTGACAATCTATTAAAGTAGAACATTTCTCAGTGTATTGGTTCCAAGTTACCTTCAACAAAAACTTCAGTGTAATTTCCCTGCAGGGCATGAGGGACAGTGTTAGCCTACCTGCAGTCGGTTTGGGCGCAATCATGTATTTGCTTATCATATTTAATGTCAATTATCACACTATAGGTTTTATAATAGCTCCTCAATGATGTGTCTGCTGGGCTGCTCTCCACATCGGGAAATCATCCCAAAGACATTCTAACTATATTTGATTCTTTAGAAAAATGTAGGACAAATCACCCGATTCAATTTAGTCAGCAGTGATCAGTGTGCAAAGTTTTAACTGAACGCTTTGCGAAAATCTAACATCAGCATCTGACAAATCTGAATGACAAAAAAACACCTTAGAGATGAAGAATCGTAATAAGAATCATCATTATTAGAGGGTCATTAATACACTCTTCATGTAAAGCGAACTCCAGTTTGATTTCGGCCTTTTTAACGGAGCTATTATTTTGTCCACTGTGGCAGCTACAGGCATTAACTCCAGTTTCTTTCAGTTTGAAATGTTAAGTCTAAATTTAGTTTAGTTTTTTTTTTTTTTTTTGGCTACAATTCAAAGACGTTAAGACTTAACTGGGACAATTTTTGTGGACAGATAATTAAATTCAAAACAACGTTGCCTAGTGTTAGTGTGCAAGCAGCAGCTCGACGCCCAGATCAACAGATAAACTCACAGATGGGAGAAACAGGGGAAAAAATAACGCTGCTAATCTCGTTAAAACGTTAAAAGGCAATTAGCTTGAAAACTAGACTATAAGAGGTGCTGGGAATAAACAGTGTACATTAATATGTTGGAAATGTTGGCTGCGCGGGAGCTGAAGTCGTCAGAAGATGTAAATTTGAAGCTTATGGCTGTGAGCTAGTGTTAAAACGTCTGTGTCACGGCCTGCAAACATAAAACACACACAGTGAGCTGCACTAATGGATGTTTGTTGGCAAAAATCCACAATAATTCACCCTTCCTAATAATCAGAGGAAAACATTTACAGAAAGCATTTGTTAAAATTAAATGTTGAGCATTTCATTATGCGCAGGCTGCGGCATCTTGAATTGTGGGTCTATTTTCAGCGTTTTTTAGAGGCTTTTCTGCAGCAGCATCACAAAGCGCTGCGTGTTTCCCTCACTCTGCTGTGGAGAGAGACTGTGCCCTATTTTCACATTGCTGGAAGAAACAACATCCTCTCCATAATGGCTTGTATTGGGTGTGTGTGTGTGTGTGTTAATTAGGTATCACACCTCGCTGCTAATTAATTGAAAGCCAGCGACGCCTGTGACGTCATTCTCAAAAAAAACGGGGGAAGGATTTTAATATTTATTTACACATCATTTCAGGGTGACGCACACATTTATTTCTTTGGTTAAAGCGTTTGCTTTTCTCGCACATCATTTTGGATTATGGGAATTTAGTATATATATAAAATTTTGTGATCAGAGGAGCCTTAACTCAATGAAAGACTATATAATGATATAATAAATATCATTTATTTAAAAATACTTGACTCAATTTGATTAACAGACACTTTACCACAATGAGTGCCACCATTTTATTGATTTAATTTACACACTGTCTCTTAGAAATCCTCTACACCAGCTTTTGTGGTTATCATTTTTATTTTTATTTTTACAATCTAGGTTTATTTAAATAATAATAATAGCTTTTTAAATAATAATGTTCAGGAGTAAAAGACTGCTGTGGTGTTTGAAGGGATGAAGGATATTGTAAAAATGTACACATTTAAGAATTATATTCATCATAAAGGAATTTATCTAAGACATTTACAGGTAGGACTTTGGTAGCTTGGGTGTCCTTAGATATGTGTGTACTGTAAATGTGTATTAATCTACTGTAAAATGAGTGCATGTGTTATTTCCTTTTTACACTCTGCTACAATATTTTGAATATTTGTCTAAATGATTCCCCTCAGAGCTATTTCACGTCCAGCTTCTGGTGTCCTCATAAAAATCTTTACTGTTGTTGTCTTTAGTTCACCGGCTAGTTGGCTGTAATGCTCTGTTTTGAATTCTTATAAGAGCCTATTCACATTTCAGTCATATAAAAACACTTAATAGCTTGGAAAATGTGTTTTCCCAGCAGTATCCCCAGTGAATCTTTAGTCATGCTTGTTTTTCATCTCATTTCACTGAGGCATCTGTAACACCATATGATAAATCATCTGCATTAACACTCCAGATATATGACTATTATTATTATTATTATTTCCACCTCTGGATTATGTGCCAAACAGCTGGTACAGTAAGACCGCTTTCTTTTGTTGAGATGGCCATTTAAGCATTTTCCCCTGTCATTGTTTGTCCTCACAGGTGTATCTGAGGTTGTGTGTTTGTTGGCGGAAGAGAGCTTCATTGGCAGGCCTGAGGGGTTGTCTGTTATCTTTGGTTATCTAGCTGTATGAGTGATGTACATTCTTCATAAAGCTAGATAACCGAAAGTAACAAGAATCCCATTACACGCCTGCATGGAAGAAGAAAACATGGGGGGAAAAAAAAAAAAAAAAAAAAAAAAGAACCAGCAGAGAGGAAGTGACTCTGATGGACGCTGCTAACCGATGATGTGAAGGTATGACGCTGTGTTACATAAGAGGCAGCATTAAGGGGAGGGGAAGGGGGGGCTGTCTCTCTCAGAGGAGCTAATATGCATTGAAGGCAATTTTAGAACATAATTACAGAAAGCACAAAATGTATGAAACCTGCTTGTTGCTGATGCAAACTACAGCAGTGGTGAAGGTGGGCAATAGGTTGTGCTGATGGTTTGGACATTTTGTCGGATTGACAACATGATTGTGTAACATTGAGTGTGTTCATATGTGCGAGCATTTCACATCATCGCCAATCAAGGGGTTGCCAGGGAAGGAATCAATTAGTTTACGTTTTCTTTGTCTCTCTTAAATATGTACTTAAAAGTGACAGTGAACTGATAAAGACTGACATACAAAGCATAGCTCAAAGAACCAACTAAAACTGAAACAGCACAATCCAGCATTTCATATCCAAACTTAAAGACTTACATAAAGAGAGAAAAATGTCAAACAACAGTATATTCAGAAACCTTGCTGCTACATTGGTTTTCTAGGTCTGAATGAATCCTTTCCTACTGTGTCCAAATATTCAGCTGCAAATTTAGGGAGAACAAAAGTATGAACCTTCACATCCCTGACTTTGACCTTTTCGTAAATCTGTGAGTCAAGTCTTTAAGGCTCTGCAGTGACTGACCATGCAGGACTGATGTCCTTTCATACAGCTCAGTTAAAGAGCCAAATGAAAGCATCTCTGAGTATTACTTGAACCCAAATAGCTGACAGACGCACACTTATCCTTACAAGCCTGATTTTCTTCTTAGTTCCATAGGATTTTAATCTGCTTGTTGTACTACATTAAACCAAACTGTACTGACTAGTTGGAAATTTCAATTTAATATGAAGAACACACAGAACTAATATGACATCTTTAGGCTGGAAGAAATTGAAGGTTTACTCAAACATTTGTGGCTTTCACCTGGGCACATTGTGCCTTTTGTATTTTCTAATTTAAAGGCCTCTCCAACTAATCACCATTCATATTAAGGCAGATTTCCAGTCAGGACACTAATAGTCTTAACAGCAAAAATTCATCAAGTTCAAATCTCAGAAGAATGAAGTACATTATTAGCCGAACAAAAGCTTCAGAGGTGGTAAAATCAATCTTCATCTTAAAAACACTAACACTTTTGATCTGATAGATTTTCACCTTTTATCATATGATGACCTCTATTTATATTTTACTTCTTTTCTCTCTCTCTCTCACACACACACACTCCTACTTGCACAAAACCATACACAGAGGAATTACCGTTCCCAATTGCATTTTAGTGAGTAAGAATTTGACTTCAATCTGACATAATTAGACTTTATTCTTTTGTCACTTTTGCAATGGAAGGTAATTGGAAAAACTCTGGTTTCCCCCCTTTGTAGAAGGAAAATCTGTTTTTTGTTGTAGTTGTTAGATGGGGTGTGAACAACACACGGTTGAGACATGGAAATTCGGTACATCCAGGCACCTGCTAAAAGGAGACATCTGTATCCTGCAAACACGGGGAGCTTAATGCATTTCTTAATCACCCTCATATAATGGGTATTTAATATATTTTGCATGTATTATTTTTTTAATGAATACATTAATTAATCTCCAGCTGAGATATCGGGATTCATCAATGTTTGGCTTCTTTTAACACAAAGCAAAGACATACCACCACCCTCTCTGTATTTGGCAGGTTTCAGAGTTTGGATGATGTGTTTAATGAAAGCTGATTATGTCATGCAGCTCTTCTGGGGGTTTTAGAGAGCATGACCTACAGAGGCAGTGGTGGCGAGAGAGGTGAAACAAAACAAAGAATACCTCGAGAGGCAATTAG
This sequence comes from Echeneis naucrates, assembly GCF_900963305.1. Lineage (NCBI taxonomy): Eukaryota > Metazoa > Chordata > Actinopteri > Carangiformes > Echeneidae > Echeneis > Echeneis naucrates. Next base: position 6,916,360 of record NC_042521.1, read on the forward strand.
CGCCACTTTGCCATCATTTGGAGCATCTCCACTCAAGTCGATGCTCTTCTGCAGTTCATTTTCTGATTTTGCCTCTAAAGAACTTGAAGGTGTCAAACAAGCCAAGTGTGTGGCATCAGTGGGGCACAGCAAGGCTGCAAGGAAAACATAGTGTTTCCCATCTCCAGTCTTTAGTCTTTATGTGAGCATAAATACAACTACAAATCTCAACTAAACAAACAAACAAAAAAAGAAAGCTACAAAATGCCCCCTAAAACTTTTTATGCTCAGCTCCATAAACAGGATGCTATTTTTTTACAGAAATGTTCAAATTTTAAAGCTCTGCATTCTATTCATTTACATGATAAGCATTATTTTATGTAGCTTTTTACATTTCTTAACTTTGTTAAGATGGATAAAGGATCTATATCTATTAAATGAAGCCTGTTGTGTGCGCTTTTTTGTTGGCCACACATGCAAATTTTTTTGCATGTTAAAATGACACTGTACTTTCACCACGCACATGCTTCTTCTTATTCTGTGCGCTCCCCCTCATTCATTTAATTTTATTCTTTTCTTTTTTTCCCAGCTTTGACTCTCAGATGGTTGGTTCTGATTTGTATGCATTTGCATAATGAATGTCATTTGCATGCTCAGGGGCAGACCATACCATGAGAACGGCTGTGTTGGTTGTTTGTGTGTGTGTGTGTGTTCATGCATGGGCACATATGTGTTCATATGTGTGCAGTGTATATTAAGCACATGTAAATTAAACTTTTTTTTTTTATTTTTTTTTTTTTTACACAGACCGTCACAGGGTGTTGTGCTTTTGCACCCACACTGTATAAACACATTGTTCTTCCTCTCTGACACATCCGTGTTTGTGTTGGGGTTTTTTTTGTGTTCATGTGGAAAATTCCTCCTCGATGTACGGTGCATATATGGCAGCAATCTGACCATCATGCCTCTTTCTGTCTCTCCACTTCTCTTTTCCGTCTTGGTAACCATTCAGCATTGCACTGAGTAGAAGAATAAAAATACGAGACTCCCTCCTCAATCCCATAATCCTCCTCTTCACCGACCCCTCCCTTGCCAGTTTGTCCTCCTCTCCCACACGGCAAGTCACAGTCCTGCCACCATCTTAGGTGTTAAGACTGGCACAAAATGGCAGCTGAAAAAGGGGAACATGGAAAGTCAGTGCTGTACCTTCCCCCACTTCATATTGGCCCCGATCCTTTCCGCGCCATTGGTTGCCTCAAGACAGTGTTAATTACTGCCAGTGTGTTAATTGCAGAGATCGCCCCAAGAGACATGCAGGAAGGGATGAGATAGTAGGAAACCGCAAAGCCAGTGGCTTTGAATGCCGACAAGCTGGCATTTTTAAGGGCAGCTGTGGTTCCTGTTTTGCTTTCGCTGTGCCCGTCGTCACACTGCAGATGCTGATGATCGGCCATTTTCTGGATTTCTGAGATATTCAGGAAATTCTTTTGATTCCCTTGTTTCTGCAACATTAGTTAGATTGTTCTAAAGATTTTATTTTCCATTTGCACGACCATCATAATTTCTGCATGAGGAGAATGCATGTGCAGACAGTTCTGTTTGATGATCCGAGAGAGAAGAAAAACACCTTCATGCTCCCTTGCATCCACAAGCAGCCATAATTAGCAACACAGTGGTCTTCATAAATCCACTTGTTATCAGCAAGATTGTTTTCTCACGTGTGCAGTACACTTCCCATTTCAGTTCTAGAACAAAATTTTCTTAATTTTGTCATTAATTTCAAAATTTCAAATTTAACTGGAGATAAACTTAGATAATCTATAAATAGTCCATTGTCTCTTAACTTGTTTTACGTCTGCGCAATGAATCTCTGGTATATTTGGTTATAAAAGGGTATCACGAGTCAGGGAAATTAATTGTCGACAAGTAGTCATTCAGCTGGTCTGAAAACCAAAAGGTGTTTCTGCATTGGCTTTCCTAGCTTTAGGAGTGTGTATTTTTTGTGTAGCATGTAATTTTGATTTTACAAGCCAAAGAGGTCAGCGAAATGCTTAATCCCCCAACTGCAGAGATCCTTTTACATAAAGTAGGATGCTGTTTTCTAACCTGACCACTCCCACCAGAAAATAAAAAACCCACCTGTAAGTGCACGGAGGAAAAACTGTACTAAATGAATGAATGAGTGAGTAAAAAAAATTTAAGGAGGGTGGGAAGGAGGATAGGGGCACACAGACAAGAAGAGGGAGCCTGCGACAGTGAGATCTCAATAGTGAGAGGCCTTCTTTGTGTTTCTGTGTGAGGTTTATTTTGGGGGCACAGGGGGCGCTAAGAAAAGACGGGAAGAGAAGAGGGTGGGGATCCTATCCCGGGCACTCAGACAAGCTGCACATTGTCCTCCCCAATGTGTGGCGGCACTTGTGGCGTAACGCCATTATTTAGGCCAGTGGAGGGAACGGGGTCTGGAAACCAGCTTAACCAAAACGCCAATTAGAGCCGGATCGTCCTGATTAATGGACGAGGGAGATTGGTAAACAATGCCGGCCATTGTTAAAGTAACCCCCCCCCCCCCACCCACTGCACACAACACAGAATCCTACCCCACTGGTTTCTTTCACACAGTAGACCCTCCATCCGTACTGCCACTGACACGCTGACACACACACACACACACACTCATCTTTCATGCCAGTGCTCAGAGGCCTGCTGCTGTGTTTTTGTTTTAGTTTTCGCAGTATATGTAAAGCTTATATATATATATATTCCATTAAATAAATTTAGAAAAAGCAGGACATATTTTTAATTTGTGAAGGTTGATATATAGATATCTATATATCAAAAATAGTGAACATTATTAGTTTTAATTACAAATTTGTAAAATATATTCTCATATAATTAATTTGATTAAGGTTAAAAAATATAACACTGGAGTTATTTAATGTCGGTTGAAGACATAACTGAGGCATATTTCTTCAAAAGCAGTGCTGGGTTCATATGTTAATGACACACCATGCAATGCTTGGCTCCGCATTTCAATACGTCCTACTTTATTGTTTTTTTTAAGCATATGCACAGAATAATTAGCCACCACATACTCCAATCAGGGGCATGCCAATGGGGGGTTGCCATGGAAACCCCATCAGTTCTTAACACCCCCCTCCCTGCCTTACCCCTTCCACCCCCCACCCTCTTCTCCTCCTCCGTCTGTCTTGCTACAAACAGGACGGAGAAAAACAAAGCGTGGGAAAAAACATGTTGGTGGTTCAGACAATGATGGTGGGGGTTAGGAGGAAAGGAGGAGAGGAGAGGAAAGGAGGAAAGGAGAGGAGGTATGAGATGTTGGTGGAGCAGCTTGTGTCTAGACCACTTGTTTTAGAGTTTGGTGTTTTTTGGGGGGATGGGGGTGTTATGTTTTACCTTGTTGTCTGGGACAATTGTGAGAGAGAGAGTTTGTTGCCTCTGTCACAGTGTGCCATCTATGGGCTGTGAATGGGAGCTAACAGTAGGACGTAAAAAGGCCGTACAGTGAAAAGTAACACTGAGTTTAGTGATAAATTATGTCTGGCTTAACCACGAGTCCCACAATTGTTGGACTTTGTGCACATAATCCAATACTTAAAATCCACCTCTTCACATATTTAAGATCCTTGAGTGTACAAGAACTAGATCAAAATTATTTATACAAATGTTTTTTTCCAGTTTGTTTTGACCAAAAAACCAGAGTAATATGGTCTATAAGTGCTGCCCAGGATATAGGAGGTTGTGTTGGATTAATATCTGCATGTGTGGATGCAAACTTTTGATCTTATTTAATGAGGATGGTCTCTTGGGACATATATGTTATATTTGTCTCCAAGTAAATGCAGTAAATTAGAACCCAGTAGAATCACAGCAACCTGGGAACAGTATGGATCTAACCAAGCAAATGGTTTGCCTCCATAAAGTGCATGTAAATTCTGTTACTCCAGTTCTGCATGTGTACATTAAACCTACAACAGTGAAGAGAATTTATTTGGCATCGCTGCATAGTTGAAATGTGTGGAAGACTGGAGATGAATGTAGTTATTTATCTTCCTTATCTTGAAACATTCTTTTTAACACGTCCTCTGTTTCTTCTTTTAAGATTTCTCTTCAGCTTGGATTCACCTGATCATTGGACTACACGTCCAGTGATGGCAGTTTCCCAGAGGACTAAATCACGGTTCATCATGAATGCAAGAAAATGATGATCGAATAGATGGATTGAAGCGCCCATCTGACAGCCTGACAGTAGAACATTAAAACTCTCAGATCTTGAAACTGATTGTGGATACAAACATTGAATCACTAAGACAAACAGGCATTTGACCATCATTATGCTGAGACTGAGAGTGAACAATGAGGTGGAATCTTTGTCTGTGTGTTTGTGTGTTGTACACTGTGTTCTCAGGAGCTGCTCTGCACAGCTGTTCAGGAAACATCTGCACTAGATTTCCATGTAGGTCATAGAGTTGATCAAACACACACCTAGTGAATTATAATGGAGATTAATGTACAGTTCAATGTAATTTTAAAAAGAAGTAAAAATTAGGTAACAGCTGAAATAATAGCTGTTGTGGTTTGAGTCATTAGGACAATTAGCTCAACAATTAATTCTTAGAGAGTTAAAATTTATATTTTTACAAATCTTTTTTTTCCCAGAGAAATTCTTAGAATTGTATACATTTTCAAATCAATTCCTTTATGTTCTTTAGTAAATTTAGTAAAAAATAAATACAAAAATGTGTCTCATGTAAAGCAGGGTGACTCAGTCAAATTGTTGACAATCTGCATTTCTGAATTACTTGAAAAATGTAAACGTATTTGCCTGGTGCAATGTCAACAGTTTTATGGACTTGGACTTGGACTGCATCAAGTATGATTTTTTTTTTTTTTTTTCCAGTTAGATAAATTGAATTGGATTCCATTAAATCAGATGCAGTAGCACAGAGGACATTTCTTTGAATGTAATCACCTGTGACTATGCAACTTTTTTTCTGTTTTAAAACATTTATCAACATGCTAATTGATTTTACTATAATACACTGGTGTATTTGTTTACATTTTTATTTTTGGTTTGTTTTAAATCCTGAGCTGCATTTCATTTCATTCCATTCTTTTGTCTTTTACACCCAACAGCACCAGATGGAGCAGGACACAATGCTAATGCTTGTGGTAGTCTAAATCAAGAGGAATTATTGGGAAAATATATAGTTATGTTTACTTTTTATCTATGCAATTTTAATAGGAAGCGTTGAATTTGCACTATTTGTACCAGTTTTTGCACACAAGTTTACTGTTGTCCAGTTTGCACATGAACATGTAAATGTCCACAGCCGGAGAGACTTATGTTTGACTAAAAGTGCACTATTTGAGCATAGGTGCAATGTGTACAGGTACAATTTTGTTAAGATGTATGTTAGTTGTAGGAGAAAGGATGAATTCAGTGTTTGTTGGCCAATATAGACTTTTTCCATTGACTCAAACAGGAATTGCACTATCAGAGACTAAAATATGGATCTATTGTCCTTTTAATTTGTCAATCAGCTTCAATATGATCTAAGTGCCTGACTACATTTTATCAAATGTGGAGAATTTGTGAATATGTGCAATATATGTTTTGTAGTTAGGTTAGTATTTGGGGGAAATGATAGGATTGCATTATTAGGCACAACAAACTACTGTTTCAGGAGTGTAACTACCTTAATTTGCACAAATTACTGTTTGTACTATGCAATTGTTTCTACTGCAGTCACTATAATCAATAAAGTTATGTTTACAATGAGGCAATAATGGTCTAAATATGGATTTATTATGTCTCACTTTATCCACTATGTCCTGCATGTGTTAAATGTACATTAAGATCAGGTTGGCTGCCATGATAAGATCAGTTAAATATATAGGAGTCTCTTCTTACAAATATAGTGAATCATCCAGGGCTGTATTTGAAGAAGTGAATTGGTTCCTTTAAGACTGCCGACATCTTACATACGTGAACTTGAATTGATTACCCACTTACTTGTGGTTAGCTGAAGAATTTAATTCGTTTTAATACTCACATCTGTGTAATTAATACATAATTAATTAATCCAGGAGGACTTTTAACTTTAATTCATTTGACATTGCTAAGGTGTCACATGGGTAACAAGTAGATGTTAGGACAACTGAGTCTATTTGTAAATTTTCACGCTGAAGGCAGAACATCCCTGTTGAAAAATTAACACCTTTTTTTCCCTCAGTAGCAAAGACACAGAAAATAAGTGATGCATATCGAGCAGAGGGATTAATTTACAGCAAGAGAGAAAGAGGGAAAAGGTAATAAAATGAAGTTCCTTATATACTGTAGATGTGATGTGAATTAATTCCCAGCATGTTCTCCAACATGGACATGTAGAAATCTGTAAATTGCTTTACACTCTTAAAACATGATGATGTGCTACACACTTATTAATTAAAGAATCATTATTAGTTAGACATCTGCAGTTCTGGTATTACCTTGGTATTATTTTCATTCAGCATTTCTTTTTAGTGTTGACTGTGATAGTCAGTTTGATGGACAGATGAATTTCTTTCACAGACAGCTGCTCTGTTAAAACAAGATCTGTATTTTTGGCATCTATGAAGTTAATTGTAGCTTTTTGAAGATGGCATTTGTTCAGATTACACATATATGAGACTGGAGAAGGTTAGATTACATAAATCAAGGGTAATAAGGTATAGTTTATAAATAGTGCATCAGCTAAACTGTACAGGCTTCAGAAACTATTCAGGTTTGACGTAAGTTTGAGTTCTGTTTATGCTTCAGAATCAGGATGTGTTTGTGCAATATTATATAGAAAGCAATGTAGGTGTAAATCCACGTCAGTGACCAACTTCTTAAACAAAAACCATAAGTCAAAATGTCATTTGGTAGAAATGGAGCGAAAATGCTCATATGAGCGCTAAACTCAATCACTGGTCGATGTTTACACGGGTTGTAAGCTTGCAGAGGAAAATCTGAATCACATCTGGATGTGTTGTGTCTGGGACAGTGTGGCACAGCTGTTCCTAAGGTGGAGCAGGACAGGAGAGACAGCTGCTGCTGTGCTGCATGCAGCCTCTGGTAACATCTGTAACTCACAAACACTCTGGGCCTAAAGGTCACATCAAGAAATGGAGGTTTCTGAGCATCAAAAAGATCTGGGGGAAAAAAAAAAAAAAAAAAAAAAAAAAAAAAATTCACTCATAATGTCAAGTATGGCTGTTTTATTTGCCCCAATGCATGAAGCTGTTTAATGCAGTACAAAAAAATCCTGACTTACAAAAAACAAATGTTTTACAGTTGATGCTGTTGCTGTAAACAAGTTTCAACAAATATTGGTTTAACTGCCTTGACGCAATTACAATTTGAAAGCTTAACAATTAAGGACATTTTTAAATTAAAAGACACTGAAATACCAGTCTTCAAAGGAGACAAATGTCAATTTGGTTATTACTCAACTTAAGACTGTAAGATGGTCTTAAAGAGACATTAAGAATACAATCAATGTGAACTAGTCGAGGGAAAAATACCTTTTTAGATTATTCCATGGGACATAGCACTAACAGCAACACTACCTAGAACAGCCTCTGTACTTCAAAATTATTTGGCAAGCTAGTACTTTGTTGCAGTTTAGTTTTGCTGATCAGCTGCTGAAACTATTTAATTTCAGCTTTTATGTAAAAAATTAATGTTCAGAGATCAAACTGCATGTGGAAACTACCAAAAAAAAAAAAATCATTTTCAAAATATCTCTTATACAAGCTTAACTGCAGGACTAGTCAAGTCTATTTGTAGTGTCACTTTGAGAAATCTCCAAATATTGGTTGAAATAGCAAGTTCATTTATTTTGCCACATAAAGGACAATGAATTAAAAATGACATGGATTGAGGAAAAGTCTAAGTAGTAACATTTAGGTTGTCCAAATCCTTTTAACTGGCTGTGTATTACATCAAGAGAGGGAAGGAAATTGTACTTCTGTCTAAGCATTAGCATAAGTACCACTACAGGTCTTGTGAACATGAGAATTAGCAGTCTTTAATATAAAAGCTATATTCTGACTGAATGTGAGAAGGGCCATATGACAGGTAGGCCCTCTGCTGCAGTCACTGTGGCAGACCGGCCTCCAGACAGCAGGAGAGTTACGGGAACCGGCTGATTATAATGGAATCAATAACAAAACAATAGCTCATGTCTGGGAGGAAAATCGTGGGAAGTGCTGCCGAGGGCCTGATTAGCATTCTGTACTGCAAGTCCCCATAGGCCGTCTCCAAGAGCCCCCCGACCCAGAAGTGAAGAATGGCTGTGCAGGAGGGGAGGGGGCAGAGATGGAAGAGAGGTTGCGGAGGGCCAGACGGGGGATGCAGAAAGTCAAGGAAAACAGTTTCACAGAAACAGGCATGGTGCTGAGGGGGGTGAGGGGCTTCAGGGCTTGACACTGCCACTGTGAAATCAGACAGTGTTGGGGAACTGGGTTTAGGGCCAATGGCAAATCCTTGACTACATTTTCAGGTGATGAAGACAAAATCCTGTCTGACTCACCAACTCAGTCTAAATCTACCTGTCACTGGTGCAATGAACTTTTCTGACAAAGAACAGACAATGAACTTTTCTGAGAAAAATCTAAAATTCATGTGACGCATTTCTTTGAGTATTGGTACTAAAATGCAGACACAAACTAATGACAGTTTAAAGTGGGACTGCACCTAACATCTATGAACAATAAAGAGATGAACCATTTAGTGCTTTAAAATTTGCGACTGAGTGAAAAAAGCCACAAAGTATTGTAAAGCCCCAGCTGCTGTCTTCAAATTGCTTGGTCCACAACCGACAGATATTGAATTTAATCATTCATTTATTCATCTTCAACTGCTTATCCATTTCCGGGTCATGGGGGATATTGAATTTACTGCCACATAAAAGAAACAAAGGAGGGAATGATGACAAAATGAAAAGCTGAAGCTGGGGAATTTCACCATATTCATAGATTAACTTCGGAATAAAGGTCAAATAACTGCTAAAGCACAATGTTTATGTTACTTAACATATCGGAACAAGAAAGAGGCACTCAATAGTAATGAAACTAAAGCAAAACAGGTGACTTCAAACAAAACAGGGTCATTCAGTAGAATCATAACTGCATCATTAAAAAAAATAAATATATGATCTAAAATTTCAGCTATTATGCACACAGTGCTACTACTACAATAATGCAGCTTCTGAATGTGAAAATTCAGGTTGCCCTGAGCCTGCACTGTCCTTTATTTGGTTATTTTATTTTTTTAAACAAAACAAATCAAAATTGTCAAATATCAAATGTTGCCTTCTAATGTTTAAGATTTACATTCTTCTTGACTTGCAATTTAAACAGATATTTAAATTAAAATAAGCTTATTTTATAATTTGTTTAGGAAAAAGATCACATGCAAGTCATTCAGTGTCAAATTTAAATGATCAAATGGCTTATCAACTTATAATCTTCCCTGTTGGGATTTTCTCATTGAATACATATTCAATATAAAAAACAGTTTAGACCTTTAGACCTCTGTAAAGTATAATACACCATAACTGGTAAAAACTACCAAGCATTTTTGATTTTTCTCCCCCAATAAAGAAATATGATGGTGCTTGGACCAAACACCATCACTTTTCATATCTGAATTGGCCTATTTTAAATTTTCATCACTTATAGAAGCAGAAAGGAATGTCTCTTAGTATTCATCTATGTAATGCACAGTATATTGTAGGCAATATATCAGGGTGAAGCATATTGTGCAAAAAAGCAACTGAATACCACTGAATCACTGAATAAATAAATTAAGGTCCTCTTCCTGTTGAAGTAAGAAATTATGCGTGACATGAGATCTAACCTCAGGGCAGATGGACAATGGTCACTTCCTCCCTAATTTAACACCTCTCAACACAGAATTGACTGTTTGAATTTGTGTGAGTGTTTGTGTATGTGTGTAGTTAGGAGGTTGCTCATCGTGACCCTCTTCAATAGCCTTTTAAAACCTCAAGTTGTTTGACCTTTGATCCCCTTGACTGTTGTCCTGTGTCCAACTGACCTCTGGGACTTCTTACACCTGTGCTGTCATGTTCAGTTTACATAGTAACACAGTCTCCTGATCTAAGACAATTATCGCTTGCTGAAATTGACTTAGTAAAGTTAAAATGCTATGTAAACAACTATGAAATAGTAAGAATAAACTCCTGATATTGAAAATACTTAAATGTTAGTGAATATAGTTTAATCCAGTGGTTCCCAACCAAGCAGACAAGGTCCCTCCAAAGAGTCACAGAATGAATCTGACAAAGACTAAATAGCTTTTCTCAGAAACTTTGTTTCTGTGTGAAATATCGGACAATTTGATCTCTTTGGGCTTCAAAATGAAACCATCGAAGAGGTGTAGATAGTAAATGCAACCAATAGGACCTCATACCTTATTTAACAGGTGACAAACAGCCCCAGCAAGACACTGAAGTTTTATCAGGTGTCACAAATCAAGTATAATAAATATAAGGTCATGAATTCACAATTTTCTTCATACAACATCTTGAATTAAAAACTATGTAATTTATTAACAATGTAATTGTAACTGTGTAATTTAATGTAAAAAAAAGAACAATATTTCTTTGTATTGCAGAGAAATATAAAGTAGTAAAATGTTATTGTTCAGCTTGCTTTCAGACCACCTGAAGTAACTTCAAACAGCCTGTCACATGAGAGCAAATTTGAGTTCTCCAGCCTGTGGTTCAGTTTTAGGAAATGTTAAATGTCAGGAGCAGGCTCCTCAGTTCATTCCTAAACAGCAAACAGGGGTCAATGCTGGATAAAGAGGTTGTTGACCTGCTGGTGTGCTGAGTTTAACCTCTTGGCCTCTTTTCCGATGAGAGCTCAGGGGTCATGTTGTCGTCGGGGGGGTAGTGGAAAGGGCTTCCATGGACGGCCAAACATAGGGACGAAGTGTGTCGTCCATCCCCAGTGGGCCAGGGAGATTCATTTCGATGCACGTGTACTCAGGCAGACACACAACGCAACTTAAAAGTTCAAATATATGCAAGTATGCACCAACTGCTGAAGAAACAATATTGACAGAGTGCATAGCTTTAAAAAGAATCTCTTGACCTCTCCCCTTTCCCATAACATCACATATTGTTTAGTTCTAAAATGTGTGACAGAGATTGTACATGGGAATGCTCATTTGAACCTCTCTCTACAAATTAACATTGTCTGAAATTTCCTTCTCTGTCTAAGTCATCCACTTGCTGCTTTCCCACAAAAACAATCTAGTTGTTGCTATTGAATATTTTCTGAATTAGCCCTCAACTTTTCAGCCCATTGACAGAGGGGCACCAGGCTCAATGGGAAAACAATAACTTATGGATTGTGATATAAAACCAATCCATCCAGATGAAGACACAAGCACAAAACAGGGCAAGAAATCAGCCATGAGTGTGTCATGGCACGCTGGAGGGTCTGACTACTTAATTAGATATATAAAAAGGCTGAGCCAGACGGAGCAGACAGGCAAAGAAAGGCAGGCGAGATGAGGCCCTTCAAACTGTCTGCGTCACACTGTGGGTGTGTGTCTGGAGAGTGCTGTGAGAAAGAGTGTACCATGTCGTTTGCATGTCTGAATATCGGCTGTGCAGGTCTAAGTCTCACTGCGTGTGCTGAATTAATAAACCAACATGTTTGAGATGTTTCATCACCACAGCGTAAAACCTTTTTCTTTTTTTGTCCATAAAAAGGGGTATGAAGGAAGCTTGCACATGTCAGGCCTCGCTTTCTTCATTTGACTTGTATTTCTTCTGCCGGTATAAAAAATAAAAAAGGAACATACATAATGTATAAAACTAATTTGTAAAAATGCTATTCGTTTTACGCATGTGACAAACTTGGACTACATGAAATCATGTTTGTCATCAGACTTTAAACTTTTATAGGTTACTGTTCACAACCAGTCCACACGTGTACCCAGTGATGAGTTTTAAAGAGGGACATCACTTCTTTACACCAGAGGCTGCTTAAAGGTAAAAAAGTTTCATGAGACCATTTGACATTTATCAGATTTGTGCAGCCCTCTGGAGGCTTCAAGCTTCATTAGTTACAACATACAAGCAACGCTCAAATATGTCCCTTAAATGCCAGTGGTCCAAGTTACATTGCGAGGATGTACGTAAAGTCATGTGCTATACAAAAAAGAAATTTCTGCCTCTGCTGTATCAACCTTAATGCTTTCTTAGTTTTTTGTCCGCAGAGGTTGATAATGCAATGGAAGTGCAATTGTAAATGCCCCTACAAGTCAAAAATTTGGGATACAAGTCTACACCACTCCTTAGTGCCAGCATTCATTAGATAGAGGAGGTGCAGAGTAAAACACCATAATGCTGTATGAAATTAATAATTAACAGTGCTCACTTCACACAAATCTAACACGTCAGTAAGTGTACAGGTGAGTAGTGGCTCATTTTAAGTACAATTTCTCACTAAAATCTCATAAACCTCTGGAATGTCTGGAAACAAAAAGGTTTAAATACTTTATTTTAAGTGTAATTCTCTCCAATGAGTAAATAGCTAAATTTACTTATTATTATTTATTATTATGCTAGACAAATACAGATAAAAATCATATTTTTTTTTTATCACCAAGATATTTCATCCTAAAAATGAATATATATTGGAAACTCATTGATAGTGACAAGCTTTAAATGGCAAGGTTTACACAAAAATCATCAAATCAACATGGTGAATTATTTGACTATTCGACAACAAGTTATATTTGTTCAGTAATGACAGTATTTAATCTGAGAAATATAAATGTTTGTAATGAAGGATATTGCTTCTTTATTTACAATCTGTCTCAGCAAGTCAACATGACACCCTTGATTCAAATGGGTTTCTTTTTCTCTTCAGTTTCATTTATCATATTTCCCTCTCACTTCAGCACAGCACCCTCTGCAGGTTATCATACTGCATGAATGCATGGAGTTTAGGAGCTTTTATGACATTTCAAATTTATGAAATTTGTCATGTCTGAGACAGCTTTTATCTACACTGTCAATATATGTGTGGGTTCAAATGCTACAGACTCTCACGAAGGCCTTGCCTCCAAAAGGTTTTAACTATGCAAGTGTATGAGGGAGGATGAAGAATGTGTGTCTGAATAAGTCATTAATGGTGAAAACAAGCCAAAGCCACTTATAATAATCACTTATTCTTACTCACTCATTGTTGACTCTGAACAGACATGTCCCAGTCAATCTGAATCGGAGTCTGTGGGAGAGAACCAAATGGGAATCCTCCATCCCAGCTGCAGTTATTTGTTGTCTGCAACACAGAGAGGAGGTCAGAGGTCAAAAAAGTTCACAGGAATTTGGGGCTTTCACATGTTAATGCTTCAGAGCAGCACAAGAAAAAACACAGAGCGGTGATTATAACATTGTCAGGACACTGCTTGTTAAAAGCCGTCACAATTTCATGTTTGACAGATTTGTCTACTTCACAAGTGGGTGTGATGAAGTTTGTGGTTGCCCATATAATATTTAAAAAAAAAAAAAAAATGTCCATCAAAATGACATGAAAACACAGAACTGAGCAAACATTTATGATGAACTTCTTGTGCCAAAATTCCCTGGGAGCCACTAGTGCAATCTTCGTAAACTCAGTCATATTCAGCTAGATAATGTAATCCCGTAATTTGGTGTAATTGAAAAGCTTGGAAGCTGAGCGTGTGCTGCAGAGGTGAACTCTACATCAATACCTTTACTCAAGTGCTGTACTGAAGCAGATTTTACAACTTTTACTTGGGTATATCCATTTTGCCGTCTTTAAATTCCTACCCATTCAGAAGCGCAACGTGATACTTTTCACTCAGCCATCATTCTCCGACAGTTTGGGCAACTACATGCTTTAGAAATTAAAGAATTTGCATGCATGCTTATCTTATTAATGTTATGTAAAAATAAAAAGTGTACTCTCTGACATAAAGTAGTTAAAATCCGCTCCACATTTTTCAGTACAAAAAGTAGTCAGTTCACATATGTTCAAAAGATTTTGCTGATCGTATTTTTGTTGAATTGCATTTTTTTGTATGTATTGCAACTGAGTTATTTGGATATTCCTTCCTCCACTTGTTTTTCCATTGTGCTATCATTGACTCTCCTACACACTGCTGCTGTCACTTCCATTTTTAAAATGCCCTCTAAAAAGGAAAATTATTGCTAATTTACATAAAAAAAAATATATATATATATAAAAGAGAAACATGGGAACAGTTTCCTGACGTCTGAGTTAAATTGCAAGTCTATTTTGGTTCAATGTTTAAAAAATTGTCAAGCAATAAAAGTATGCAGAGACAACATAACACTGATATGTGATGAAGCCTTTGGGGGATATCAATCCCCATCTCCAACTTCTAATTTCCTATCAGGTCTCAACGTAAATCACATATATCACACAAACCCCTCATTTGTGTACAACTTTTCATTTCTCTTCCATCAGTATAAATAAGGGGTAATTTACCACCATTTAGTAAAACGCACACCTTAGAATGGCAGTCAGTGGCTGACACAGAGGAACAGCTGGGAGAACAAGGCTTACACAAATAGAACACTCAACAATCATCAGGAGTTTTTCCCACCTGGATCAACTAGGCAAACTGAAACTGCGGCAGAATATTGACTAGAGATGATTCTCATTCATTTTGTTCATACAACTTCATTTCAGACTGCCCCCTAGCAGGGGCTTTGCAGCACTGTAGCGACTGAGGGTCTGGTAACAGCATTGACACGTGCAAGTCTTTGTCAGATCACAAAATATGAGTATGACTATTTACATAATGTTCATAAGGGAGTGTATGATTATGATGCCATGCAGGCAGAAATTAAGAAGTGCTAAAATGCACAGAAATGACAGATCTCCAATTATACTTTTCTTTTCTAATTAAACTTTTACTTTCAAAAGCAAGTCGGTGAGCAAGAAATTTAGACAACATTCATTGCAACAATAATAAGATTCATGCTGAATTGTTTTACCTATTATGCAAAATATATCCGAGGGGGCATAATGTTAAATTTTTCTTTTCAGATTTTCTTTACATACAAATACATACATAACTAAGAGTAAATCATAAAATCCCTCATTTTAACTGCTCACAGCTAAAACATGTAAACTGGCATCTATAGTTACTGCTTTTAGGGAGCCAAAGTGGACAAAATATGAATACGGGTGTGATTACATGCTCCTGAGTGATTTTGAAGTTAAACAGCCTATCAATAGATGACACTGCCTTAAATCTTTTCCCATGCAAGCTGCAACCTTCATGTCTATGGGTTCAAATTATAACCTATTTGCGCCGCTCTTTTCACACGACTGCCTGTCAATCAGTCCTCCCACCCCCAGTTCAAATTGGTGCAGTGTGAAAACAGACACTCCCTGTGCCCTGTGGGTCTAATTGGCTTGGATTAAAGAAGCCATTATATCACTGGAGCTGATCTAAAACCCGAGCCGCTGACTGCAGGCAGCCAGCACTTTTTATCATGCTGAGAAACTGATACAACTGCATCCAGCTGCTGCAGCTTCTGTATATGCTCACTTTTCCCAGGATAGCTCACAGAGAGCACCGCTGCTCGGGTGAATAAAACTGCATCTGACTTTACCTGAGAAAGGAACTGAGCTTTACTCCATCACATGTGACATAAATGAATACTTTACATGGACTTTTGGTTGGCAGCAGAACGTTCAAGCAGATAAACTATGTGCTATAACTCATTGTACTTGCTCTGTATGTGAGCGGTACACAGCAACAAAGGGAAAGGATGATCATTTACTTAACGCCATGGGCTGCAGGCAGTCTCAGCGGATACGCATCCTTCACCAAAATGCTAAATATGGTTGTAATTACTCAGCAAAATTCTGAGACATAATGTAAAGTGATGAATATTAAATTCGTTAACTGTTAAATATTTTCATAAAATATGGGATCAAATGCCTGAATGATAATCAAATATTATGGCAAATTACAGGATAAATGAGATGTATATATCAATGAGGTAATGATATTAAATGTAGATACATGTTTAAAATACAGTGTCATCATTGGAGTCCTGCTGCTACTGAAAAATAAATTTGCCAGTTTTCACAACTGAACAGACTTTGATTACAGGTCTTTAAACACACTTGTAAAGTGATTGTCATTAAATTCATTTTTGTTATGTTAAAAAAGAAAACATGAATACAGATTTTTTTTAAATGTTGATTGTCAATATTGGTAACAGCCTCAAAAAGTCTGTATTAGTTGAGTTATAACAGCATTAAAAGGGAAAATAAAATATATTGGAATATAAGGCTGCAAAAGAAAACGCAACAACCTCCCCATTGATGTTTTATTATACATTTGCTTTTTCTACAAGTTCTGTACATTGTGGCAGTAAGTAAAGTGTACAGAATGAATGCAGAAATCAAATAATTGCCAGCATTAGGACTGTTTAACAGGGAACATTGCGCAAGTTCATAAAATTCTTTACCCTTGAAGGGTAATTCTTCAGCCGAACAAAAGCTGTTCCAAAATTCTTCAATATGCTTGAAACCTAACAATTTTATAATTAGAAGTTCTTCAATAAAGCCAGAATATTCCCAATACAACTCTTTAATATCCACTGGCTTTGTAGTAAAGTTCACATTGCTTATATTCATAAAAATACAAATAAAAAAAAAATAATAATAAAAAAAAAAAAACTGGCTTAAGTGGTCAGAATGCAATTTTCTCCAGTTCAAAAATATTCTTAATATTTATGATCACATCTACCAATCTATTATAAAATCCTATAGTCTTTCTGTTTTTTTTTTTTTCTTGTTTCGCAGCCACTGATTGAAGACCGATTCCACTGTGTTTCAGTGAATGTGAACTACACACACGTTTTAATTGACCATGTGTCTGAACATCATAGTGATAATACCAGAGGAAAAAGGGGACAAAGCTCCGACCCAGCAAAAAAAACACAGCACATGCATGCATTTGTCCAGATTGGAATTCACCACAGGGAGAGAAACCACAAAGGTTGTTTGTATCTCAGTGAGCAGCGATGGTGGGGTGAAGGGTTGTGGGTAAAGCGTTCTGTTGAGGTTCCCAGCCAACTTGGCATGCCTCTTCAACTACTCTCAGCAGTTCTATCTTTTTATTGTGTGTATTGCGACAAACAGAATCTGGATTGTCCAGTCATTATTGATAATTACTGATACATTTGTCTGCTTTTTCACATCTGAGTATGTTCTTGTGTGTTTAAACCTTGGATAGAGATGCTAGAACATATAAAAATCTGTATTTTAATTGAATAAGCTAATCTAAACCCATCTGGGTTGGAAAGGTTTATTCTGAAAAGAAAACTTATTTGCTAAAATTTGCTAAAGAGTAGGGAAACTGTCCTGAAAATCACAAATTGATAATTTATTGGCAGAAAACGATTGATCATATATAAATTGGTTTTTAACTGTTTGTGAAGGAGGCAGGGGAGAAAGAGAGTTAGAGTCCTTTTCATTCCCTACAGTTCACACCACCGGTCATTTTAGAATGTCAAGAACCTCGCACTTGGGGTTTGGGGAGGTGGGCCTCAATTAGCGAGCCACGCGCCTTTGGAAGGAAGAGGAACTCCATGAGGAGTCCTTAAAGACTGGCCTCTGTACACTTTGCTCTGACCTTGTGACCTCAGGGTCACAGCCCACAATACACTCCCATCTGGGACTGTGTTATCAGCTCTGTGGCAAAGAGGACAGACACCAACCTTCTGCATTCAGGCAGTGTGCCACTATTGAAGGCCTGAGAACAGCAGTCCTGGTCCAACAGAGACATCTCTCTAAACATCCATTCTGCCTTCACCATGTAATTGGGACTGATTGAGCTTGAGCAAAGGAAAGACAGTTGCATACAATCACATTACTCAGCAGGGGAACTGCATAGAGCAACTATGATCCTGTATTTTTGGTCACTGAGCAGCACTAATATGGGTCGGGCTTCACATCTTGCTCAATATTGTGTAGAACCTGCCACCTTGATATGAGACAGCTGTCACACACCGTGCACACAGGAAAATATTGATTTGTTCTGTTTTTGGCATTTACAAAGCTTTACTTTTCAATTTTTACTATTTCCATTTATCTCAGTAATGACTTTGTTCTTATTTTCATTCTAGACTACTAGAATCTTTATTGATTACATTTTATCTTATTAAGAAAATATTTTATAATCCATTATAGATTACACTAGCTGAGACTTTCTGGATTCGGAGGGGGATTTTCAGTACAGCCAATAAACTTGAAATTCATTTTGTTTCTAAAGACATGCCTTCACTTGCAAGTTTAGTCCCAAAGTCCCATGCCTTTATAATAAAAATAAAAAGAATCTAAAATGGTTGTTAACAGTAAAATTGCTTAAACTATAATCGGATATTGCCATTTTCCCCAATTCAAAAAATGTTTTACACTGCATCTATTGAAATACACAGCCATTTAAAAATATGTGCACAGCATTTTGTAGGTGTGCTGGTTTCCTTCTGATGATTGCAATATTTACTGTGAACATGCCTAGGGGATGCTTTTCTCAATCAATTTAAAGGTCATTCACAACCAACAACTTTGATATTATGCAAAATTTTAATTTGCTAAAAATGGCAACCACTATATGGCTCATATGTGACACAGCTGAGGCTAAATTACAGATCTAACTATAGAGAAAGTAATTAGAGATATTTTCTAACAGAAGACATACTGTGAAGTATGAACCAGAATAAGATGGCTTAACAGCACAGTCATAGAATAAGCAGGTTTACATGAAGCCATTTGTTAGAATTGCAAGAGTGAAAACTAAACATCCAATTGAAATCCAAATTGAACATCCAAAGTCCATCATGTATCTCAACAAGTCAAACAAATCACTGTAGCAGCTTTGTTTGTTTCGGCCTACCAGTTGGCAATATGGGCTTGATCATAACATTTTATCAGATCTCAGCTGTGATCTCAAACACTTCAATGTTCCCTGACATTTTGCCACCAGTCTCCTTTGAGCCAGTCCAACAAAGCACATTACAATGATGCCACCTGGTGGTAGCACATCTGTGACCAAACAAAAAGACTGCTCAACTCCCTCAGACAGGTGCCTGTCAAGATGTGTTAAACACGACTAAATCTGGAAACGCAATGATGATAATAATACCCCCACAAGACAAACATTCACAACACATGCTGTTCAACGTTTCTTTTCTCAATGAAAATAATAATTTTTGGAGTAAAATATGAAGTTTGCGATAACAGTGGATCATCATCGTTATTATTCAGAGGTAGTTATATTGGATTAAGCAGTACTATTCAGTATTTTAGCAGCGCAGGGTAAAGTTACTCTGAAGGCAAATATTAACGACTTCAATTAAAATAGTACGGTGGCTGAGTGGGGAGCCATAATGGCGGGAAGAGGGTGGTGTGTGTGTGTGTGTGGTCAAAGGTTGGACCAAAAGTCGGATGGCGTCTTGCTAAAGGTTTAACGAAGGCTAGTTAATTTGCTGGCTAATTAGTTAGCTAACTAGCTAACAACACGGCGGGTATGACTTGCTAATTAGTGCTAGCATAAATAAAGTAAAAGTGTAAGTTTAGCTTACCCCAACAACAGCAGCAACGACTAGCTTGTGTTTATCAAGTATAAGCCATATGATTTGTCCGACTTCTTCCTGGAAAAAGTCCTCCAAAAGGCGACAAAGCTGGAAATACGACCGCAGAAGTTACGTTAAGTTACTCGTTATTAGCGGAAGTGACGTAAGCAGGCAGCGACGGGTTGACTACTCTCTTTCATTTACACGCAACTTTAATTAAAAAGCAAGAAAAAAAGAAAAAAACAGGTGTATTTATTTTAAAATGTCATCCCAGTACAGCTAACATAATGTATAAATTAGTGACGCCCAAAATTACGCCAAACTTTTCTTTTCATTACAATCCACATCTCACGAACGAAATGAAGCTCACACGCGGTGTAAGGGTAAAATACGAGAACGATTTATTCTTTGCTCTGTTCTACAAAACTTTATTACAACATAAAGCTGGCGAACAAAACTGTGTCTGCTGGAAATTGAAGGTTTCTCTAAGAAAAAACAGCAATCACAGGTGTGAAAACTATATATACAGTATTATTGACTATTTGTCTAGGTTGAGTTGTGCTTTGGAGTTATAGGATTCTTTGAAAAGCAGTAAGCTGTCTGTTGGATATGGAAATGGTCTTGAAGACATTAGCACCATTTTATAAAAAGGTTTTCAATGTAAGAAAAACCACAAAAAGAATAGTTGTTAATGTAGATTTGGAGCTGGTATAGTGCGCCTTATGAAAAGGACTCCTTGGATAATCACTTTAATGTCATTTTGGCTCTGCCAATCATTGCATTAAACCTTAAAACTCTGCATTACAAAACATATTTGAAAGTATCTTAAAGGACATCAATCTTGTTTGAAGTAAATAATGTTCCCCCTTAAAAGAAATTAGAGCCTTTGAGTGCATTTAAGCTCCTTGGCAAAGAGGAGGTTCAGCTGTGTTTCTATGGCTTTGAGGTTCATTTTTTCATGTTTACGTATTCATTGGTAAAAAGCAATTTAAGAAAACAAGACAAGGAAAGCATGGTTGACTTTTAAAACTTGATGTCCCAGTATTGTGGCGTCTCCTTAGTGGCTTCAAACTCGTCTTCAGCTGCTGCATTGCTATCATTGTCAGTTGGTGATGTCACCTCAGGGTGCTGGGTCGGACCTCCTGCCTCTGGAAATTGATAAACAAAATTATCTAGGTTTGTTTCTTTTGTCATCCATTCATTTTGTATATGACAACCTATTTGTTAAAATATTTAATTTTTTTCCCCCATGTCTTCTTTCATGTGTAAATCGAGATAATCACTTATTTCTCCCTCAGATGGGAAAATTGTTGTTTATGTTGTTTAAGTTGTTTATGATAAAGGGAAAAAAAATAAACATGCACTAAGTACAAACTGCAAATCCAGCTATAACACCTAAAAGTATATTTTTTGAGGGATTTTTTTTTTTTCTTTTATAAGCATTACACTAATCTCTTATCTTACCAGGGATGCACAGAATGTGGGGCCTCTCCCACATGCCTCCAGACAGACACCTGATCAGAGGTTTTAATCTCTGCTGGAAACCCTCGGCACAGTGATAACGTACCACTGCATTAGTTTCATATCTCTGGCGAGGTTTTCCAAATATGGAAGCATTTCGGACTTTAGGTGGTGGACCACATGAAGCTGGTGGAAGAGAGAGAGACTTCAGATCTTATATTTATTCGCAAATTTGCTTTGAACTTACTTTGAATTGTTAAAGTTATTGAAAAGCACATATTTTTGTGACATAATAACCCAAAAGACTACAAAATGTAACTATATCCATTTTTAATTAGCTTTAAATGGTGGTTTAATTTTTGTTTTAGTTCCTTATACTTACAGGTGCCTTTCTTGCATGTGTAGGCCAGGTGATAGTTGCAGGGCACATCACTCCAGCGTCCATTATCATGCCATACCATCACCACACAGTCTTCTCCAGAGAGAAAATAGCTGTCTGGTTGACCTCTGTACCAGTTCTCATACAGCTGTTAACGTGGACACCAAAGATATTGATGGTTTTAGGTTGATGATAATTATACTGTATGTGTATGTGTACTGTATGTGTTGTCAATATTGCACAGTAGTAGATTCTGACATTTTTTAGTTAGGCTTCAACTCTGTAATGTTACTTTTTATTAACTAAAATTAGGCATAACCAAATTTAGTTTCAGGTTTTAGAGAATCCACCTAAATAGCCCAACAATCAGAACATGGTTAAGGTTTTCAATGTTTCAGCATATATCATTGAGACTATTATGTCTCTTACATCAGTGTTATTTTAGTGTTTCTGAAATGTTTTCATAGCCCACAATCATGGGCATTTGTTTCAGTTAGTTTTTGAGATTGCTCACCAGTGGGTTGCCATCAGACCAGTGGAAATCATCTTCGATGGTCTTATCGTTAAGACCGGTCCACTGGTATTCTTTGTAGTTGCCTGAGTTAGAGGGCAATCAGGTAAAATACTCATTCCCTTGAAATAAACTCATTTCCTGTCCAAACAGGAACAGCAAACCTACTGTTTATGTAATTCTGCTCCTCAGGAGTCATGATGGAAACCAAGTGAGCTCCCTGCATGCGACAGTGCTGCTCTGCAACCTCCCAGCTCAGACGCTGGCTGTAGTGTCGGTAACAGAAACCGTGAAACTTGTCCCAGCCTGGTTCACATCGCTCCAGATCTGAGAGAAACACAGAGGAGAAGGAGGGCGGTTTTTGGACCTGCAGCTGTAGAAATATAGTAGGGCAAAGTAGCCTCAGGTACTTAGGTAAACGCATGGACAGAATAACATAGAAGAACCAGCAGATTGCTTCCTCATGGATTTTAAATACTCAGCCACAGGTTCTCTGTACGTTTGTTGTTGGTTATTTGAAAGTACAAACTTTTTTTTTTAAATAATGGTATATATGCCAAATAGATAATTAAGATCAATCTAATGTAATGTCTCATTTTATAAATCCCTTATGCAACCAGGAAAGCAATGACTGTGACTCAAAAACAGCATAGGTCACCCAACATTAAGTACAAAATCAATAATTACAAATAAGACTTTAAAAAACTGCAATTAATCAAGGTACTATAAAACTACTGACACCTCTTTCGCTGTTGATAATAGTGCCTGGAGTATACAGTGCATTCTGGATAGATTGGATAAAGTGTACCATTTCTTATAAAATAAATGTATTTAGTTTGATTTTACCTCGGAAAAGACAGTTTATGTAAGCTGATAAGAAAAGTAGGGCAGTCTGTCTGTGTGCAGTATTTCAGATTATTCAGTTGGATCTACTATAATTAATGATCTTCTTATTTCACCAAAAGAAAAGCAGAGGGCTCACCGTTCTGACAGAAGTCTCCTCCATATGTGGGCAAACAGAGACATATAACCTGCCCATTTTGGTCTGTACAGGTACCTCCATTGAGACAGGGGTCGTCCACACAGGCATCTGAAACACAACAGAAGTCCAGCCATTAGGAGATGACTCAGCTGCTTGAACGAGAGCACAGGACACACCTATGTTATTGCTACAACTAAAAAGAAACAGAAAGAATTGTATGTACGCACAAATGAAAAAAGGAGATCATCAGGAAAAGGGGGGATTTGGTAGAACAAAAGCCAATTTACAGTTAATATTATTATAAGTTATATGTCAAATCTACTGTGCCTGTATCATCTATACCATTTGTAATCATGTCCAACACAAGACAATGTGAATTAATATATCTTATATGCACATGATTTAAGTGAACACGTTTATACACAGGGAAATGACATGTCAGAAAACCTGCAGTATACACAAAAACAAATTAAACCCAAAAGCACAACAAAAACAAGATGCACATGAGCCAACAGATGGCAGCAGAGGCCAAACTTCAGAGTCGTGGTGTCAAACTCCTCAGGGTCTGTTCCCGCAGCAGGCTTGGGTGGATCATCCCAGATGATTTTTCATATTCCTCCATTCGTCTTCGGTGATCAATTTTTCGAATCATACTCGTGTATGATAACCTTATCAATGACACTGTGAGACTATGTTATATTATTTTGAAAGGACAGATGGATCAACACACTCCAAGTTTCTTTTCTCCATCAGAGTTTCAGGTTGATTGTTTGTGGTTTGGAACTGCCAACTACAGTTCACCGCTGTACATTACTCTAAATAGTACTTTGCCTATTGGGTTTTAAATACAACACGTTATTCTGTTAAAATGCAGCTAGGTAGTTACACACAATAATTTAAAGGCATTTCTTATTTGTTTCTGCAACTACTCACTACCAAGTAGAAATTGCTTCTGCTGGCTGCTGCATATTTTGGTTTGTGTTCATTTTGGATACAAATACACAGTAATGGATCTTGAAAAAGATGTCTGGCGTTATATATTTGGAAATTCGTGACGTAAGATTCATTTCTAAGTGTTTCCATCAGATGGTTGTGATTTTAAGCGCTGATGAAAATGGTTAGAGTTTCAGTAAAAAAAATTTCTAAATTTGTGGAAGAAAACAAAATGGCAGCATGTGTGTCCAAACTGAAATTAAACATTTTACAAGTGGTTTTGTTTTTTTTTTTTTCTCTGACACCCTATAAACAAGATGTCTGTAGTGTCTGTCATTATACTTAACAATCACATGGTGCTATTTAGACTGATCTTTTTGAGTCAGTATGTATACGAAAGGTAATAACTACCTTACACAAGACTAATGAGAATCATATGCAGTCCAAGTGAAACTAGGGCATGGAAAACCATTGAGATTCCATCCAAGTCCAAGTATAAAACAGTGAAACATGTTATTCCAGTTGGTATCTTTACAAAGATTTTTGCACGGCACTAAAAATCTTCAAGTCTCACTCTCTCAAAGGTCTGCATTCTCAGTTGCCACTAAATTAACAAAAGGTGATGTCGCAGGTTAGTTTGAACTACAGAATGGGTGGTAAATATCCCTCCCGTGTTGCTCAGCCTTGACAACTCTGTTACTAATGACCTGCCAAATTACGGTTGTTGATGCTGACATTGAAATCAAAAGTAAAAAAAAAGAAGAAAAATCTACTTAATGCTCTGATCTGCATTGATGAGTTCATAAATAGTGGGACTCTAATAGTAAGTGTAAAAATGGTGATACAAATTAAAATGAAAACTATACCTGTGACCTTGGTTAATTTGATTATGGTAACATGTATCTGATGTGGATAAACCTAACATGATGGGCAGCATCACCTCCTGGATTAACACAGTGAAATATTTTGTCCTCCATTCAGAGGCGCTTCAGCTTCAACCACTGTTTCCTCTCATTCTCTCTAAATGTCTGCTTCACCAAGATTATTTGCAACTCATTACATTTTAATTACTGCAGATATTGTCTTGTTAATATACATTTTAAATTATAGTTTGTAGAATATTTATTTTGAGACACTCTCATATATCCACACACTAAATGGATTTGCAGAAATGCTGAGTGGAGGTCAGTTATCACCACAATTATGGCCAACTAGAATGACTCAGCCTTTTTTGTGATGGACTAATCTTAAAATAATTAAGTACAGCACACTGCCTGTACATTAGTATGGAAGCAATGCCACTCTGGTTCGAATGCCTTAAAATAATTTTAAATTCTGTTTTAGGTTCTGTTCTTCAGAGCCGTGCCGTATAATTTTCCCTTCAACCAAGTGCCATTAATATATAAAAACCCTTGTTCTCGTCAACATTTGGTCTTGAGTTTATAGTGGATGATTATGCCAATGAAAAAAAGGGCAAAATTATATATCATTCATAATAAAACAATATATACTTTTACTTTTATTCTTTTCTTTGCATGGCCAAAAGGGGTTCCTTACAAGTCTCTTAGGCAGCTTTATTTAGTTGTAGAAACTAATGTTCCATATAGTTTATATGCTGAGGCATTAAAATTTCAGATTAAAAAGTATAAGACTCTATAAAAACAAAATAACAGATTTAAACTGATGGCAAGAGGAGAAACAAATGTCATTTGGTTAGCTTTATCATTATGACACCTAAAAACACAATTCTGTACAAAACTTGAAAGATTATGATTAAACAATAGAACATGAGTTTGAGTATGAAACATTAATGGTCCATAAAGAACATTCAAAAACTTGCTGCCAAGTATTACCACTCATAACAAATCTTTGTCGAACAATATTTGTGCTTTTAAGCATTGCCCTGGTCAGTGCTGTTACATTCAATTTAATTGCAGTTACAGAGAAAGAGCAAGTCTCTTTGTCATGTCACTTCCAGATTGCTGCAAAAAACATGGTGAGTTTTGACAGTTAGCAAGTGTTGCTGCAGAGGATCATTTGCACTCGTTTGGTGAAGACATTAGTTTTTTGAAAATAAAATCCATTAATCGAAATTCTGTGCAAAGCTTACCAATGCTGTAACCACGCTATAACCATCAGTCTTGCAAAAAATCATGTAAAGGAAGCATAAACACATTCATTTAAGCATATCGCTATGTTACAGTACTTCACTGAAGTCAATCTTTGGATGAGAAAAACAACATCATGCATAATAAAACTTGACTGTTGACAAATGTCTAAAGGGAGCTGTCCACTGTGAACATCTTGAAGGGGAGGTGGGATCACAAGGACAGAGGTGAGAAGTGGGAGGAGTCAGAAATGTGAGTGGGCTTTCTGAGACAAGTGAAATAAACATAGGAAGTCATTTGAAAAGGAGGGGAGGTGTTTTACAGAAAATGGAACAAAGGCAGGTTGGGGCAGAGGACAGACCAGGGATTTTAGTGGATCATTGCGTCGAGTAGCAAGAGGAGGATGGTTAGGCTGATGAGAGTGGCTTTAACATTACCTGAGGCTTTCCCTGTACCGCCTACAGCTGCCCTCTCATTGGTCAAGATAAGCAGAGTGGGCGGCTGGGTGAGACTAAACTCAACATCCACCAGACCCTGATCCACTGGTGGAATGAGGTGCGTCACCTTCTGGGGCTCTGTGGTCTTGTGGAAAACCCTTGGTGTTTTGGTGGTGGGACTCCAGTTGCGTCTGGCCCAGTGTGTGGTGGTTGTGATGGCAGCAGTGGTTGTCTTTGCAGAAGCATGAGTCGATTTGGTACTTGAAGAGGCATCTGGAGCTGCTGTGGGTCCAGCTGTGGTGGTCAGCACAGCCCACTTGGATGTTTGAGAATCAAAAGGAAAGACAGCAAAGTCCTCCTCAGTCTTTGATGCAAAGTGTGTTTCTTCCTCTAAAGTTGAGACGGAAGTAGCTTCCTCTTCTAAGACTGTGGAAGCCGTAGGTTCTTCTACGTCCACTTCCAAGACCGAGCCAGTGTTGGCTTCTTCTTCTAGTTGTGAAGAGACATTTGTTTCTTCTTCAAGAGTTGGGACAATAATAGTTTCTTCTTCAATGGTTGAAGCAACATTAGCTTCTCCTTCAAGGGTCGGGGAGATTTCAACTTCATCTAGAGTTGGTGCAACAGTAGCTATTTCTTCCATGGTTGGGGCAAGGTTAGCGCCCACTTCAAAGGTCGGGGAGACTTCAGCTTCTTCCAGAGTTGGGGCAACTGCAACTTCTTCTTTAATGGTTGAAGCAACTTCTACTTCAAGGCTGCGGGAGCCTTCAACTTCTTCACTAATTGGGGCAAGTCTAACTTCTTCTTCTACAGTTGAGGAGACTTCAAATTCTTCCACGGTCGGGGCAACATTAGCTTCTTCTTCAAATGTTGGAGTAACGGTAGTTTCCTCTTCATGGATTGGGACAACTGTACTGTCCTCCTCAAGGGAAAAGGAAACTTCACTTTCTACTTCCACAGATGGGGCAACTTTAATTTCAAAGTTTGGGACAACTGTACTGTTCTCTTCAGGGGCTGCAGAAACTTGAACCTCCTGTTCCAGTGAGAAGGAAAGTTCTGCCCCCTCTTCGATGGTTGGAGAAATTTTAACTTCCTCTTCAGGGATTCGGATGACTGTGATATTCTCTTCAGGGGTTAGCACATCTTCAACATCTTCTCCAAGGACTTCAGTAACTGTACGTGGCTCTTCTCCACTGGCCTCTTCATGTCCAGTGATTGCAGTTTTTAAAGACACTCTATATGATGATGTCTGATACCGTGCTGTGGTGGAATCAGGAGGCAACTGAGACGTATTTGAACTCTCTGGAGACTCAGTAGTAGCTGAACTTACTCCAAAGTTGTCTTCAGACTCTATCAGGTACATCTGTTTGTCTTCCTTTTCTGTGCTAACTGTGTCTTCAGTTTCTGAGCCTGTACTTTCCTCTTGTTTAGATGTGGAAGACTCCCATAATTGTGCTACTGTGGAGAAGATATTGAAGACCAGTGACCCAGGGGAAGATGTTGGATCTGGGAGTACTGCTTGAGAGTCAGCTGGAGCACTGCTAGCTGAGGTGGAGGGTGATGGATGAGCGATTAAGCTGGAAGTGGAAGAGTCTAATGTGGGAGTGAAAGTGATTGCTTCAACATCGACGTCATTCTCTGGAAAAAAAACACAGAACACATTGAAAACTGTAAGTATTTTAAGTGCCCATTCAGATAATGATGCTCTTACTCATGCTGACATATGGCTCTACCAACTGCAGTGTCAGTAATTTGGTCCACCACTTTGGTCTAATGTTGCAACAACTACTGGAGGAATTAAGAAATTTTGCAGAAATATCCGTGGTACTGTGAGACTAAACCTCACTGCCTCACTGCTGGTAATGCCTTAATTTTTCCTCTGCAACAAAGCCAATTGGAAATAACCATGACAGACAGAATGCAGAAGAAATTATAGCATGCGATTCAATTCATACCTTGAGAAATATCACCAGACCCATCAAGATGGAGCCACAGTGAAGACCGGTTTTTGTCTGGCGCTTGGCTAGTTATAGTAAGAACCTCTCCTTCTTCTCTTGGTGACTGAGTTGAGAAAGATGTCTGCCAAGTCGGTATTGTTGCCTCCTCCATCTTTACCTGGACCATGTCAGCGGTCACTGATGTTGCCTCCAGGATATTATCCTCTTGAGTATGGTAGCTATCTGTCTTGCTGTAATTGGCTTGTGATCTGTTCAAACCAAAGTCGGTCTCTTGAATTTCCTGCGAATCAATCGGCCTCTCAGATGGTTGTGTGTAGTCTTCAGGGTTCATGTCTTGTTCTGTCCGGTTATGTGTGTGAGGTTCATATGATGGCTCAGGAAATCCTGTGGTGTTTTCAAATTCAAACTGGTCAAAACTTAAGTTCAAGGTCTGCTGAGAATCCGTCTCATTGTAAACACTCAGCAGCGCTGATGTGTTTTGTGAGAAATCGTAGGTTTCTGTGCTGCTGCTTGTGCTGGTCATCAGTGCTGCGGCATTCTGGGATTGAGAACTTATTTCTGCGGGAGATGAGGTCTCATCAAACTGTATCAGGAAGTTCGCAGTAGACGTGGCATTGAGGGAAGACTCGGTTGTGTCTGACATAACTGTTGGGTCTGTGTCGACTGGGATTTCCTCAGTGGACTGTTGGGAGACGAAGGGAAAAGATTCAAGCACGCTTTGAGCCTCTCGCTCCACTTGCTCAGCATGTTGGTTCAGTCGCAGCTCCTCATCTGCTTCCGTCAGAATTACCACATCTTGTCCAAAGTCTTCAGGCTCTGTGGCCATGTAGTCCATAGGAGAGCCAGTGGGAGCATCTCTATAATCTGAACAGAACAGATAAGAAAATAAAAGTATGATGCAACTGGTAAAATGTATTTCACAGAGAGAAAAAGTAAAGGGTTGATTGACAGCTGTGTTCCAGTAGTAGTCACAGCTAAAGCTTTTGTTGAAATGACTAAGTAATGAATGAGGTTTGTGTGGACATCTAATACATCATTGGAATGAAATTTAACTCTATTTCTGCAAACTGATGCACAAAATACTTACCTCTAAAACAATAAACATCATGGAGACTGGACGGTTCTGGGAACCCAGTTTGGTTGCTAAAGCGGTAGAGGGTTTTGACCCCTGGTTGAGGGCCTCCACAGCGCTCTCTGGGGGTTTTGATGGGGTATCGAACGCTGCCATCAGACAGCCAGCCGGGGCTACAGCGGTCCAGACCTTCACTCCATGCCAAGTATAGCTGTGCTGTTGTAGCCAGCTCTGCCCCTGCAGCCCTGCAGTAAGCCTGTGCTTCATCAAATGACAGCTGCTGTGGGACAGAATCATGAACAACCTCTCCTGCAAACACAAAATAATTTTGTTACATCTCCTTATTTTATTCTATTGTATGTATACAATACATACAATACAAGAAGAAATACAAGAAGTACGTCTTCTTTAGTTAGATCACTGTTACTCTCATAGTTATGTGTGCAGTAGAAATAATCTGAGATACGCTGGCCTAGCAGATTTTACTGGCTTCAAATGAAACCTGTTAGTATAAATATGTACAAGTTTACAAACCCAAAAATGTTGCAATAAATAATGGCTGATATGTTGTTACTGTGCAGTGCTCAAATACTGATATCTGTATTGGCCTAAAAATTTTATATCAGGGCAAGTTTAACTATTTGTGTTCTTATTTGTACTCATACCATCAATTTGTTCCAAGTAACAATAAACATCAAAAAGATCATCTGGATCCATTGTCCCATAGTTTCTCACTCCTGGTTGCCCATCCATGTCTCCGTAGCAACCTTCACGGGGCACTTGAATTGGGTACCTGGAAACAATCACCATTGCCAAAGTAACATTAAGTTTGTCTGAATAACTTTTCAGTGAAGTCAATTCATACTGCAGTTTCAGTGTGAACATCATACGACACAGAGGTGATGAAGTACCTGACAGATTGGTCTGAGAGCCAGCCTGCATCACACTGCTCATATCCATCATAATAAGCTGCCAGCAGCTGGTCAGCACTGGCGATTTCTGCCCCGATGGCTTCACAAGCCCTTTGGGCCTGATGGAAGGAGAAGGCATACCGGCCCAAAGCATCTCTGTAGTGAAACACAACACCTAGACACACACACAGACACAAACACGCATTGAAATTTGGAGTATACAATACTAAATTCCAATAACACCACCATGAGGGATGACTTTACCAACTACAGTAACAGCTGTGTCAGTCAGGATCATTGTGGGAGTCATACAAGCACAACATACTGTGTATAATCCTATTAATAAATCAATCCCTAAAGTTTCAGGTTAGGTTAAACTTCAATCATCCACAGCTGGTTAGGTTAAACAGATGTTGCAGATCTTAAGATTTTAAGATTTAACATAGATGTTGAATAACCATCATTCTAAGAAAGAGAACGAAATCAATCAAACTTCACATCTTGAACAAATATTGCATTCAAAATTGACATAAAAAGAATAAGACATCTACAAAAAGGCAGAATGACAAAAATCTGAAATTGAATTGAGAATTGGTAGAAGTGGTATTTTAAGAGTGATCGCATTTCTCCTCTGTTTCAGACACCCTTGAACCCATTTGCTCCATGCTGCTGACTATACTATACCTGAGGTTCAACAAAGACCCATATCTGCTGCTTTATTACCTTTGACCTTGAGCTCCACAAGGTCACTGGCATCCTCCAGGCCTTGCTGCACCTCACAGCGATAGTGACCAGAGTCACTAGATCGCAAATCTCCCAGCCACAGTGTCAGGTCATCTGGAGAGGATGAGTGGTTGAGCAATGCCGCGCGATCTCTGTATGCTTCGTTGATCTTCACCCTTTGACCCCGCGCTACTAAGATCTGTGTCTCCACTCCATTGGACACCACACTCCATTTGACCCGAGGTTCAACGGGGGAAGAGGAGGACGTGGTAGGTGTGGAGGACAGAGACACGAAGCAAGGGATGGAGATGGAGCTGCCCAAAGGGCCGAAAACCAAACCTGAGTGGGGGATGTTCACCTGGAGGGACTGGACATTATCTGCAGAAAAAAAGATGGAGGATACTGAGCTTAAAGACAAGTATGACACTGTAAATCAGTTGAGACTAGTGAATACCATATTAAGACTGAATAGTTTCATTAAAAATAAGACATAAGGGAAAATGTAGACATACCATATGTAGATGGTGTTTGGGTGGGGAAGGCCAGAGTGAGACGACAGACTGGGCAGAGAAGTAGAAGGATCTGGATGTGTCTAGAGGGATAAAGAAAAGGGAGAAAAAAGTTAAGACGAGAATTTTTGAAGGAGGACATTCAGGCACAAAAGTGATGAATGGATGAATCATTTCCAGTTTCCAATTTCACACATATTTAACCTTTAATAGGCAGGTACTGGAGGTCATGTATTGTGTTGGTTCAGTTAGTCGGAGGCACATGCTCCATTGAGCTCACTAAATTGATTTATTGTAATATTTAAGGTCACCGTCTATATAACAGCAGATTCATTTAAGCATCCACCTACTGCAGTTTTAGATGTGTACATGTCCAAATAGTTGGGTAGAGAGGCACTTTCCCGTTTAGACTTTAGTGTAAGTCTAAAGTCTTAGCTCATTTCTATTTAATATGATTTGCTGCTTTTATACTCATATCATAATTTAAAGTTGAAAATCAAAAATGGAGAGGCAAAGATAAATGCTGCGAAAACAGATGAGAGCTTCATAAGAGCAGATGTTCCACAATAAAGGTGAGGGAAAGGTCCAAAAAACAAAGCTCATGCAAAATTGGAGGTGTTCAGATCTCTTAAACACAATCACATAACTTATCAATAAAAAAAAAACAAAAAACGACATGAAACCTGCCATTTTCAGTAGAATACAAAATATATGATATAACATGGGGATAAAAAATTGTTAGAGAAAAGTCTCAATTTCATCATCGAAACATCATCAGAAAGGCTTCTTTGGCTCGTGCCATTAAATGTCGGACAACACCTTTGAGGTAAACCTGGCATCCTTCATAGAGCTGTTTTGATTAAACTGGGTTTTATTTGTGTGCACTTGATAAACCTGTACCTAAGCATATAACTCATAACTCTGAAGAAATCAAACTAAATTAAACAGAGAGGTTATTGTTTTATAAATATCATAACACATCATAAAATATTGTAAAACATATCTTTAAGCTACACCAGGCAATGTCTCAGGTTTTCAAAGGGAAGCAGGGAGCTCAGGCCCCTCACCACAAGTCATTCATCACCTCTGGGAGCTAATGATACGGCGTCTCAGCCCAGCGGCATCCTGCCAGTGCTCCGTCACCAGTCTGGGCCTGTTATTAACCAAGCAGGCATGGCAGGACGCTCAGCGCGACCTCACTCAACCTACTGAGGCGGCCATGGTGAAGTGGCAAAATGTTCATTCATCATTGTACATCCAAAGTATCTACTGTCGTTTAGAAATGCAAAAAAAGTTTTAGTTTTTCTTCCTTCTCTCGTGATACAGTCTATATAGCAAATTTTGACACTATTTAGTGCTTCTAACACTTACAAAATGCATTGCATGATGTCAGGCCTTATTGCAGTAAGCACTGCAATTATTGCTTTTTTGCATCTGAAATATTGAGAATATTTATATATAATCTCTAATTTTTGTTAATTTTGTATGATGTTTTTGCATTGAATAGTTAACATATGTTCACATATATTTTATTACAAACAGGAAATTAGGCAACATGTGCACCATCAATGAATCAATGAACCTACTATTATAGAGGGCTACTGCCAACTTCATTGGCAGTAGCAAATGCAGAGATCAACAGATCCTCAGAAAACATATAATACTCTCTTTGTTTTTCTAATGTGGTCTTGGAGCAATCAGTTTGATTTTTTTTCCCCAGCTGTGAGCTGCTCCTCCGTTTCTCTTGTGCATTACATATTCCCATTTTGCCTATTACAGATTTGTGCCTGCTTTAAAGAAGTCAGTTGACATTACACAAAACATCCTGGAACACTGTTTCACTGTGCTGATACCACTGAAAAACCACCTCCTCCATTCCACCAAGAAGAAGATAGATAACAACCATAAGTTTCATTCTGAGCCTTAGAGCCTCACATCCTACAGATACAGTTGCGCTGCAATGTGAAGGCTTAAAAATACTAATAGTAAAAAGCTCAGCGCCTCTGGAGCGCTCAAGTTTTAGACTAATAAATTTGACCTTTTCTGAGTCTGTAAAACAAACGCATCCTTCATTAGCAGCTGACACAAACAGAGCTCACTAAAGTGTGACATATTAAATGGCCTTCTTTGATGGCAGAATAATTGTGGCCTGTTTCCTCACCAGCTGGGTGGACGCCACAGAACTGGTATCACTATTAGTATTCTTGACAAGAAAACTTCCCACATAGAGCAAGCAGTGGGCCAGGAGGACAGCTGCACACTGTGCTTTCACATTATACCGGCTCCCTCACAAAAGGCTTCAGCTGAAATTAAAGGACAGGCAACTGGCACACTTGCTTGCTCTTTCTCTGTCTTCTCTTTTGCTCTTTTCAGGGATGGAAAAGGAAAGTTTCAAACCACCGAGAACGAGGCTTCGTACAAAGGGAAGGGCCACGTTAAGACAGTGCCCACTCTTTCCAGTGGTATAACTGTTGGGAGACTTAGTGCTGACACACGTGTGTGTGCAGAAGAGGTAATCCTGGTTGCTGATGATAATTAAGTCTTTGGTCTCACCATAATTAAACACTGCTGTTCACTTCTCTTCTAATGTGAGCAACAATGAAGGTGAGTCAGGCTAAAATCAATGCCGTCCACCACATTTATCGGTCTAGGAACTGCAGCCAGCGCATTATCCCCTTGCAGGACTAATCCAGTCTCCTCCTCCTGTAGACGCAGTCAAGCGACATCAGATTGGCCAGTTCGGATTTTTCAGGCAAGAAGTAATAGCAAACAAGAAGCATACAATTAAACGCTGAGGGCCCCGTCAAAGCTGAACTCCCAACACAAACTTGCTTGAAACGTCTTGTGGGTGGTCTCACTCTGCTGCAGTCTGCTTCAAGGTCAGGTCAAGCAAACCTCATCTCTACCAACAACCAATAAAATGACAGCTGATCCAGTTCAAACACAGGGAGATCCTGGTTTTAGGCTCTGTGGAGAGCTGAGCTGGAACTGGCTTTGGCACTGATGGGCCAGTGACAAAATACAGTAGGGATCTTCTAAAATCCACATTAGCTGCTTTGACAAGGCAGAAATCTACTCCTGTCTTGGTTTCTGTCAACCACGCAAGCATTTATCCTCTCCTTTCATCTACAGTTCTTTTTCTTTTTTTGATTTTAGATTTATTGATTCATGGGGATGGACGGTTCAAACTAAATCAACAATGGGAATGAGGTTGAGGAATGGACAGTTTAAAATGTTCAAATTGATTAATTAGGTTCATTCTTAAATTGCTTTGGTAAATCTTCCTGTTATTCTTTATTTTTCTTAAACGCATTGTTGATTTTTAGCTGAAAGTGTCTAATCTAAAATAAAAAATAATAACAGCACATATTCTTTATTCCTTCTTATCTAGTCTTTGTGGGTAATGGTTAGATTTCTGGTCACTTTGAACAGAGGATTATTTCCTCTAGCCCTCAGCAGCCTCAGCAGAAATCACAAACCAGATCACAGAAACTCAGCTATGCAGATGACATCACTTGTTACAGCTGTTACATCAATGGATTCGATGACTGAAGTCATTCTGCAGAACTAGAAACCAAATACTCTGGTGTTGTCAAATAAATGCAACATCTTAAAACAATTATAATAAAATCAAGTACAAACTGAAGTCTTATGTGGAAACTAATCTTAAGAAAAGGCAAGGTCCTCACGGGGAGAGTGCTCAGGTGAGTCAGAAACCTCAAAGTCTATCGAAACATTCCTTTTGTGTTTTGCCCCCCGTCCGATCCAGGCCAGACTACTCACTCAACACCCCCCTCTGGCTTTCAGCGCCATCAAATGCAGCACGTCCACACAGGCTATGAGTTAGACCCACTCAAAGGATTCACCGCCACCTCCCACACTGAGTTTCACAGACCTCTCTGATGAACCAAATGTCTCCTAACAAGATGGCTGATTTGGCAAAACCGTCCACCAGACAATTCACCACCCAGCACGGCTGGGAAAGACTCACGACACTCCAAACAAACACCTGGTCTCAGAGCTGACTCAGCAACTCCGTGGACTGACCACAACCTGTGAATAAAAGTGAACTCCCCTTGTGCCAGAATCAGGCTTTCTCTAGTCTGAGTCTGCCATGTGGTGCTGACAATAACACAATGAACAGAGCTAAATGAAGACGAGTAGATTAATGAACAAGCAAAAACCTTTTAAGGTTCTTCAACAGAAAAGTCAGCTATTCATCCACAATTCACTCATTTGCCTTTACAAAGTAACTGATCATTTTCTATTGAAAGCAATAAACTTCCAATAATAATTTAGGATGTGCAGCCTGCACCTTTTTGAAGACACAAAAAAATCCACCACATTTTTTCTCATTATATGATCAATTATGTCACTTCACATGCCTTTTTAATTGGGCAGACATTCTGACTTACTTCATTTTTTTATCATGAGTATGCACATTGCTGTAAAAATCCAAGCTGCTGTTAAACGGTCTAGAACAAGACTAGATAACATCTACTGAGTCGCCCCACCCTTTGCCCCATTTAACCTGCTGAGCTCCATAAAAGCCCATTAAATGTACTGATTCTTTCAGTATTCTTAAATTAATGTGAAATTTTCTTTAAATAAAATCAGTGTTCATGTTGGAGATGAGGTTATGACTAAAAACATGGAGTCAGCATCAGCTTTTGGTGCCTAATGTCCTGCAGACTGCCAAATTCAGGTTTTCATTCAGCCAGTCTGGGACAGGAACCTTTTCGGTCCACTGCTCTACCTGTCCATTACTGACCTCCACCTGAGCCCGAGGTGCAGCACGGAAAGTGAACAGATGAAGGCTGTGCACTTAATAAAGCCATCTTAAGTGTCCTGCAGGGCTCAAGAGCAACATCACAAAGCTGAAATAAAGCAGAATCAGTGCTTTGCTCATTCAAAATTGATAATTGACATTGAAAAGGAATCGTTTGCCTTGAAAATGAGCTGCTGTTTAGAGTACATTCTATCAGAATGTATTTAAGTTATCATTTCAGTTGCATGTGAACAATGATCAATCACAAAGACTGATCAGGAGAAAGTGGGAGCTATTGAATGGTCCAGAAACACTTGAACCAGCTGCATGCTCCGCTGCATGCTGTGCAAAAAGTCCAAAGCTCTCAGAAAGTTATCTGAACTAACTGCGTCAGCAGCACATCATGGGGAGAAAATGAGAGACTACAGTTTCAGCATCTCTGCTGAGAGCTGAATCTATTGCAATCCAACAAGCCGGTGAATGAATGAACACTTTCTCAACTGACACCACCATTTAACGGGACACGACGAGTTCCGGGGAAGTTTGAACACAGACTGCATCATCATCGACTCATTTAAAAAACAAACAAACAAACAAAGCACCTACATGATTCTTCTGAGCAGCATTTCGGCTGGTGCAGGCTGGACTGACTGCTCGGCTGTAAAAAGTATTTCCCCTCAGCTCCTTGCTGCAGTGCGACTCCTGTCCTGTGAGCAGAGGGGGGCTGGGGATGCTCTGCGCAGGTATGGATGTGTATCAGGACCGGCTGCTGTCCGACCGACTCCGAGGTCTGCAAAGAAAAGGAGGGAGTTGAGAGAAAGTGGAGCCAGATATGAAACCCCGAACTGCCCACTTTTTCACCCAACCTTCGGGATGGAGATGGCGCACGCCTGTCAAGGGAGACTGGGAGGGATGACATCCAAAATAACCGATGTAATAGGCTGTGAAGTGAAGCCTGCACTGAGGAGGTGACCTGCATGTTTTTTTTTCTCCTCTGCAGGGAAACGACAAATGCATTGCGCGTCATTTGGATGAAGCAGGTTGAATCGAGTCAGCAGAGCAAACAGCTGATCCTGCTGCAGGTAGGGATATTGCCGCACAGTCACCTGTGAGGAGGAGAAAGGTGAGGGACGGAGACCTGGATCTGCTGTTCTGCTGCCATGTCACTGAAGCGGACTGTTGTCATATGAACAGGCACCAATACACAGAAAGGAGCAGCTTGCAACAATTTCACATCAAGTCCAACTCGACTCCATTTGATTTGACACCACTGAACTTCATGCACTGCCACAGTTTCATTTCCAGATCAGAGATCGTCAAACATCCTGCAGAAAACTCACAAAGGTTTTTATTTAGCAGAGCAAAACTCAAAGTGGCATAAAAAGAACAAACAAAAGAAAACATATTTGTTGATACAAACACAACATCAGTTATCTTTTAACTGGACCACAAGCTCATATATATTTAAATAAATGGAAGTGCTGTTAGAGAGAAATAAAACATGCATTTATTCTCCTGTTCACACTCTGACATGAACCACACCTCCATCCCTCTCCAATCTCTTTTTTTCCAAAAGCATTGTGTCCTTTCATCATCCGATAAAGAAACTGAACAAGAGTGTATTCAGTAAAATTCACCATGTAAAAGCAGATTTGACACAGTGCCCCTCAACAAAAATCAACAAGCCTGCCATCGTTGGGATGAATTGTATAAAAAAAAACAAAAACAGGAATAACAGTGCAGACTTATGGCCTGAAGAAAGCAGCCCTGACGTTGCACCCGTTTTTACACACAAAAAGGGATCAAAGTGGTGTGAAGCGTAAACTGGACAAAGAATTTGCTTTCTGCTCTCTGAGGCTGTACCCGAGCACAGCAGGACTTTGAGCTAAAGGCTTTATTCTCAGGAAACCATGAAATTTTGCCCAAAATGTTGAGCCAGTTCATTTACAGTGGTAGATGTGGAGATAAGTCACGGAAAAGTGGTGCTAGAGGAGAGGTAAGTGGAGCACTTAGCTCTCCCTCTCCTGCCACAAAACACAACCCTTTCCCTCACGAAAACACAAACTCTGACTCAAAGTGATGATAGAAGAAAAGTTTGGATCGCTACAGTCAGAGCGAATCATCCTCTGGGGACTCTGAATGTACATAGAAAAAGTATCCATCAGCAACCCATCCAAGTTACAGAAACAGTTAAAAAAAAAGTGTAGATTGAAGGGTCTTCAATGGATTTATGGATTTAAGTAAGACATCTGCTTTGCACAGTCAATGATCCTTCCATCTAACCTCAAAGCTGACATCAAGTCAAGATCATTTGATCTACACATCTCAAGTCTCAAATTTTAAGACTATGAATGACAGAAAAAGTCGTCCTCAAAAATAAAGTGAAAAAAGGAAGAAGCCAAAAGAGGAATAGCTGACTTGCAATTGAAGACAGAGTCATCAGTAGGGACAGAAACAGTGCAGAGCTGTCCAGCACATCTCAGTCAGCTGCTACAGCTGAGGTCACATATAATATAAACACAAATATGCCCTGAATTCTGCCACCTGTTCATACTGTATATGTAACAGGGACAAATGGAAGACAAACAGGGTCAATTGAAGTGCGCGCTTGTTCCCTCTGCAGAAGTAGTGAATGGTGCTTTGTAGTAATTGTCATGTGGTTTGGCGGCAGAGGCTGTTGCAGCTCACCTGAGGAATCTGACACCCAGATACTAGCAGGACTGTCTGAGAAGGAAACGTCAAAGCTCGGTGCACAAAGATCCAAAGTGTGCTTCGACTCTAACTTCAGCTGACTGTCACAGTGACGCAGACAAATTCCAGTCCAGTCACGCTCACTGCAAGACATCATCCTCCCCTCTGCTGTTTGTCTTCAGCAGCAGGGATGTCGTAGAGGATGATGATTAGGAAGTTTGGCCTTCAGGGAGAAACGTCCTCCGTCTGAAATCTCCATCAGATCACTCGCTGTGTCTTTAGAGAAACATTGATTGATGACTCTGAAATTCACTGAGATGTCCAAGTGTGATCATCTCCTGGTGCCGCCGTTTAGCCAAAGCTACGATGATTCACTTCAGCACCAGTATGACAGAGATACTATTTAAATTGAAGCACCAGAAGCACCAGAACAGCCCATGAAAACATCTGCTTTTAGTTTGAGGATGTCCACACAAATCAGATCTTATATAGAAAAAGGACTTTGTTGATTTGAACTAATTTAAGTGTGTGTGTGTGTGTGTCATACAATGGTACATTTACACAACAGAACAGAACACAGCAGAACACAACCTCAGGGCAGTTTTAGAGTACTTCATTTTGATTTTCTCACACTGCATGTTCCTAATTTCATAAAATAACCTTCAATTTTATAAGAAATGACTCCATGCATCAATAATAATCATAAATAATAAATGTTTGATAATATAATACTGATGTGGGTCATAGATTCAGGTTTGACCTAGGTACAGGATACACCACCACTGACTTTCATGAGATGACTAACTTTCCAAACTGGTGCGTAGTAATAAAAACATTGGAAACAGAGCAGTGGGATGGCTGTGAGAATATAATCGTGTGAGAGAGCAGAGATTTGGCTTGTCCTGTATCCCCATCATATCCTAGAAGTGTAAAAAAGGGTTTAATGTCAAGTTGAGAACGCACAGAAGAAGAAAATGGGTCATTTTGGTTTTAAATGCTCATATCATATACAGACTATTTTTGTCTTTTTTCCTGTGAACTCCAGATCTACAGATGAAGTCAACTGGTCATACTGCGCACTAAACTAGTATGCTATATCTAGATGAAAGAATTAAGTATTTTTAGCAGATTTTTGTAACCTTCTGAGGTCATGCACAAGAATCTGTTAGGAGCCAACTAAATTAGACCAAACATAGTTGGACATCGATGTGAGCCATGCCTCAGACCTGCATATAAGCTAATGTTACATTTTCCAGCATCCATCAAACGACCAGCCTATACTTAGACACTATCATTATATTGTGAGCTAGGCTTAGATCATCAAATGAGTCAAGAGCAGCACTGAAATTTAGGTTTAAAGTGCCTTCAGATGTTCTGGAGATGTTTGAATGATAACTGGTCCTTGTGTTTCTGCTAGACTGAAGGTAATACCACTTATCAAGGATGGGTTGATTTCTAAAATCGTGGCCTTGTGTTTAAAAATCTGTAAAATTAGACCACCAAGTGGTTACAAGTACTTTAAAACAAATTCAAGGATGTTAGGGATGCTACATACTGTAATCTGACGTTCTAAGTGAAGTGGACTCTGACACGTGGAGCCACTGCCACCAGGTGGGATTCATTAGTTTACGTGGCTCAGAGGCAAATGTGACTCAGCTAAAATACAGAGCAAAGTCTGCAGTCTATTTTTATGTATTCTTAATTTTGCTTGAGTCATGTTTAGTGGCTTCACTTAACTGGGTTACCAGAAATGCTATCAATTTACCGCAACGTATAAATTAGTAAATAGCTAGTCCTGAAGTTCATTACTCGACCCTGCAAAAGTGGAGATGGTCATAAGTCTGAGCTTTCGTGCAGGTAAATGGGAAAAATTAGGACAAATAAAGCTTCCACTTCACCGATTTTACACTGCACCTTCATGTAATCCCTGGCTGAAATGCAATGCTCATGCAATGACAGGAAAGACGACCAGCCTTTGAATAATTTTTCCTCCCATAAAAGAAAAACCTCAAAACCCAGTTTCCGCTGACTGGCTGCTTTTATTCCCTCTTGGATGCAAAGTGGCAGAGCAAACTGCTCAGGAGGGATGAGTGTGGGAAAGCTGCTCCACACACTGGCCAAACCAGCAGGCTGACATGCTTTCTGCATGATGCTGCTATACTGACCAGAAATTAGAGTATGGAGAGCCACTGTGAAATTTTGACGCTATTATATGATCTGTGACACATCGTTTTTTTTGCTTTGCTTTGTGTCCGTGCCTGGAGGCCAGGCTAGTTGCTTCTGCAGCTGGAGATCTGGCAACAAGTTAACTTGGTCTTTTTGTAAATCAATACTTGTGGTTAACCAGCAAGGAAAAAGAGACTTCATACACTTCATTGGTTGTGTGTCACACACATCACTTATATATGTTCAGCTGAGGAGGATCGTAAAAGGGATCGGGAATTTCATTGACAGATTTAGATAAAAGTTTTATATTATTTTTATGTGTAGTGGGATATTTTAAGTGCAGGGACTGTTGCTTTGGGGTCAGTCAGCTGTTTTGAGAGTGTGAAATACAATTTTGTCAGGATCATAGTGAGAACTTTAGAAGTATAGATGACCAAATGAGTCCACATGCTGCAGTGCAACCCCACCAACAGTCATCAAACAAGCTTGACAAATTTAAGACCTGTCTATAAATTACCACCCACCTGTATGTTAGCTTACTATATACATGTGTTTTTTTACTTTATATGTTTGTAGTTCATGTACCTATTTTGCCTCAAACGTTCCAAATCAGTAATAAAATAATAAACACCCACCATGTGTAATTGGGAATATAATGGTAAAAGATTACAGAATAAAAACACTCTAAATTCCCTTAAAAGGCCGTGTTCAACCCTGAATTGAATGACTGTATGATTTATGATTCATGAAGTAAAAAAAACTAACCCTGATCTGCTTCGTGTCTCATTTGTAGGCAATGCTGATGTTACTTTAATAAATTGTGAACTAA
The DNA here is from genome assembly GCF_900963305.1 of Echeneis naucrates. NCBI lineage: Eukaryota > Metazoa > Chordata > Actinopteri > Carangiformes > Echeneidae > Echeneis > Echeneis naucrates. Next base: position 6,958,450 of record NC_042521.1, read on the forward strand.
TAAAACATTTTAAGTCGAACATCTTCACAGGATCATGTGGATTTAGAGGAAAATGTTTCAAGATCTAAGAAACCCTGAATCTGCATTGAGCAATTTCAAGTTTCTGGCGACAAATTAGGAAAACTTTTAAGGTTGCCAGGTTGAATGTGCCGACCAGCTGGAGAGACTGAAGTAGGTGAACAATTAATGCTTTATCCTTCTTCTACAGCTGTAAAAATGTCCCTCAACATTTCCACATTTTAATACATGACTTTTGACTGGTTTTTGCAGCTGGAAAAACAAAAACGTTAACAATGGTTCTGGATCACTGATGTCTCAGTAAACCAGGAGTGTGACAGAGAGAACCAGGGTCCATTCAGTGACTGAGATTATCTAATGTAGCTGTGCATTTCCTCTATGGTTAAATGTGGTGGGTAGCGAGAGGAATTACGGCACTGCTGCTGCTTTGTTGTCTACTTCATGTCATCCTTTCATCATATGAACTAAATGTAATCAATTAATGTCACTACAGTTACATATTTCAAAATGTACGACTTTTAAACACATTGATACTTGTTTCAAAAAAGCCCTGTTTATAAACGAGAAAGGAAACTTTACCTGCAGCTAATGAGCTTGAGATGGTAAAAGAAAGTTGATATTTTTTCTGAATTTTTCATAGTAGGTCATAAATTTAGAGGTAAAGTCATTATTGAAACCTGATGCTGATCGCAGCAATAACATGCAATGCCAGTATATAAAGAGTCAAATAAAGTGACTGCAAACTTTGTTGAAACTATTCAGTCTGTATAGTCTCCTCCCCAGCCATTTCCTTCTCCACAATGTTTCCCAGACATGTTGGAAAGACAGACTCATTTGTCTCAGGGCTTCAAGTTTTGGAGAGCATCATGTCTGGGCTTCTGTAAAATAATATAGCTATTTTCAGCCTCATGAGTGATCCAAACAGGCTGCAACCATAACCAAAATTAACCCTCCAGATACCATGAACTACCTCAGTTTTCCAGTCTTCCCAGTCTGTGCGTGTAATGTTAAACATCAACTTATTCACTCTTTCATGGATGGCACTACTGTATTCTGTGAACTTGCATAAGTGCCAGTCGAATTTCTGTATATAGAACTGCATGATTTAGAACGTTCTTTATTTATAGAGTAAAAAAAAGAAAATTAATTGGTTTATGTGACATTTATTCATTATATTATAAACAAACAAACAATGATGCCTCTATAAATAGAGAATTCAGGAGACATTTAAGTTGCACATATTGTTGCTTCTGTTTCCCCTCCAAACACTGCTGTATGATTTCTCTCATAATTTGGATGTTGCAGAAGTATTACCACCAAAGCCTTCCTCATGCTGGGCTGACAGTGTTGTTTTGTGTGTCCCCTGGCATAAATATCTTCTGAGTTGCTATGAAACCTGGGTAACAGAAGATGTGAGTGTCTGTAGTTTCTCTGGTTAGTACCAGTATGACCGTTGTTGCCGCCTGTTCTCCTGAATACCCATCTTCTCCATGACCTCTTCCTCCAGGGTTTTCAGCGATGGTACGTAAGTCTTTTGTAGAGTGTCTTCTGGACTGGTGTCTTTAGGCCCATCTGTGAGGTTGGGAAAAAAACAGGCCCCATTGAAAAAAAAAAAAAAAAAAAAGCAGGCCATGAAAAGTAAAATCAAGATTTCCATCTTTTTATGGCATTTTATGGCATTTGAGTCTCTGCTGGACAAAAAAAAATGGTTGCTGACTGTTGATTACTCATGGAATAAACTGTATCAACTTTGGGCCCTGAGGAGAAAACCACTCCAAAAAAAACACACACCTTTCCACTGCTCTGGTACAATGCCGTCTCGTCGCTCCACAACAGGCTTAGGGATGATTCGGCCCGTCCTGACAGACACTCGGACTCTCTCACCCTCCTCTGTGAATTTCCATTCCACTTCAGTGGGCTTCCTGAAAGATTAATGTCGGTATGACACAATTTGATCTGTTAAGATTCATTCAGAAGTGCTTTGAATAGTGTTGTCCTGGGGCAACACTTTTAATAATTGGATGTAATACAAGCATCAACTACAACATAGAAACTTTAGATGCACACTGATGTCAGAACCAAACTGAATCATGATAGGCAAAATATGTTTCCTAATATATTCAACTTTTCCATTATTGCTGTGCTGTCATTTCAACACCAACTGCAGAACTTTGGGTGAAACAGTGAAAGCTGGAAAAAGCACCATAACACACTTTGACTGCTTACCTGTGGTTCAGCTATTGATGAGGTCCTGAGATGTACATGCATAGCCACAACTATAATGCTGCATTGTTGGAATGCTTACTGTACCTGTCTGAGGGGTCTATCAGGGTGACATCATGTAGCAGAATAGGTGCCTCACTGGCAATGTAAGTCCCACGATAATCCCCCGTTTGTCCAATATACCTGTGATGCTGACAGAGAAAACAATAGTTTGTGTTTTTTCTCACATGCCTGTTGATGAGAAGGTTAGTGCACTTTGACAATGGCTACTCCCTGACAGCCTTGGCCTAAGATATTTGGCTCCATCTGGTGGAGCTAAAAAATAAACACAGGGGATTTTATACCATTGAAGTTTCACTGTTTTGCATTATTGATGAAAGTTAAGATTGGCTCTATGTATGTTAAAGCATCATTGCACTGTGTAGAGAAAACAGATATTGCAAGCATCTTATTTACTTATATACTTAGCATCTTAATACTACATACACTAAAGATACACTAAATAACATATAGATAAATGTCAGAAATGTTGCTAATTTTATTGTTAGACATGGTATTTATAGGGGTTATACAAGTAAATGCCCCATCAGTATAGTCTGCACAGTTTTCTATGTGTAAAAGGTTATTTTCTTACTGTGTTCAGTCCCTCCAGAATAACCCAGTTTCTATGTCTGAAGACTTGGGTAACTTTCCCCTGCTTCCCTTTGTCCTTTCCTGTGAGAATTTGAACCTGCAAAACAAAAGGAGATTCTTAACTATGTGTTAAACAAGATATTTTTGAAGCAGCCACTTCATTTTTTGAAAACAAGATTTAGGTGATATGTAAAGTTGACTCAATATAACATTATTCTAATGGCTGAATTTTAAAAGGTGCTTTTCTATTGTTTTATTGTTCTGTTTCCATAATTGCAGAACTGAAACGTCACAGTTAGACTTCAGAAGTCAGAAGACAGAAGTCAGGGTTGAAAACCTGGGATGGGTCAACTAGATATTGATGGGTAAGGTTCGTGCTCAACAGTCTCACCTGACATGCTCTGCTTTCGTATTGATTTGTAAGATATGTTTTAAGGTTTGAGGTAGTTATCTATCTATTATTCTGCAGCAGAAAAAGGAGCCCAGACATACAGCCAGAGTCAGAGAGGATCTTCAGAGACAAGAACAACGAGGAGAACTGCAGCAGGGAGGTCTGATCAGACTGGGATCACATGAGGAGACACTGACATGACCATAACTTATGATGGACGGATAAACAGAGCTGTTTTTAAGCTTTTGGATTTGCGCAGTTTGTTCTTGGTTTCTCACCGTGTCCCCCCGGAGCACAGTCCAGTCCTCCGGTGCGATCGGCTCCACGAACACCTTCCTCCTCTTCTTCCCCGGAGGGTTTCGCCTCAGGGCGGCCGCTGTCCACGGCCTGTTGGTGCCGTACCGGTAGCCTTTGGGAGATACCACCTTGGCTGCCATCGACAGGAGAGCGGTGAGCCTCATTGTGCTACAAGGACAAAATAAAAGCGAGGCTGGTGAGTCACGGCTGAGACTGCAGGAGGCTGTCGACTCTCAGCCCGGGCTAGGCTAACGCTAGCTAGCGGAGTAGCTAAATTAACGCTGCTTCAGCCGCTAAGCACACAGCTATTTCTAGAAACATGTAAATTAAATACGCATGCTAATTTTCATTTCGATAAAGCGCAGAGAGTAAACATTTCTCCACATGTAGCCTGGTAAAGCTATATTACCCTCTGTTGATGTCAAAGTCACATGCAGCAGCTGGAGCAGCAGCGCCGCCTGCCGGATGGGAGGGCGGTAGCTGATTATACGCATGCGCAGTTGTAATTTTCAAATCAAGCCCTGAGGTCAGGGTCTACTTCATAAAACCAACGATGAAAAACTCCTGTCACTGCAAATTTTACACTTCCGATGAGACTGTTCAAATATTTCATAACAGTCAAAAACAATGTGCAAAACATTTTGGACACCTTAAACATGTTTTATTTGCCATTATTTATCCTTAAACCCCTTCTGCCATCTATTTAGACAAAAAGCTAGTCATCTTATTTTTTATGCTGACTTGCAGAATGACTCCAATATCCCATCTGCACCATTTGTTTTGATTACAGCAGTTCAACAGGAAAATCCTGACTGGCTAAGCTGTTCTCATATTGCGTCCGTCCATGGAGTCAGATATTTGTTCCAGTTTCTACAATTTCTACTGCCTTGAAAAGCTGTGCTATAAATAGGAGCCTTTTCCTGCAAGACAAGAAACCACATTTTCAAAAAATCTCTCACATAGCATTGAAGCACGTACTAGTTGGCTGTTAATTATGTGAGGTAGTTTTAGCAACTGCTACATGTATCATTTACACATTGATACTAAAAGAAACAAACAAACAAAAAAAAAAAAAAAACAGCAGTTAAAGCCTAGCACACTGTCATAAAGGAATGGATTTTTAAAACCCATCACCAACCAAACACTGTATTTTGAGAACTTACTCAAACCAAACTGCATGGCAGATTAGAAGCTGTCAGGACACGTTATGTAACACCAAAAGTAGTTCAGCTATCACAGCCTAAAGCCCCAAACTGTACTGTGAGCCTCACTTGGGAACAAATTATGTATGACAAGTACATGCGCACACGCACGAGTTGGCATCATTAGTGCCGTGCATTTGTAACAGAGTGAAAAATGGGATGTGAAATCATTAATTGGGTTTGGGTGACTTGAACAGTGGACTTCCCCACTGCTAAAAACACAATGTGTGAGTCTGGAGACTCAACAATATGTATTACAAACTGCATACAACCCTCTTGGTTTAACAGAAGAGAGGGGCTAAGACTTTAATGCTGTGTCATCAGAATCATCGACCAAAAAAAAAACTCCAAAGAAACTATATTGATAACATGACAGACAAAAATTTTTTTTTTTGTAATCAACAGGTTTATTAAATGGACTGGCAACTACAATAGTAAACCAAGCAGCAGAGTAAGATGAATGGAAGCTTCCGAAAATAACACAGAAAGCCAAACCAATAATTACACTGTAACACCAAATTAAACCCTTGGAATTAACTGCAGATCTGAGTGGGGGACTTGGAATATTATTTTGAAATCAGTGGTTTGCTGATAGGAAGGTGGTCATCTTATAATCAAACAGCTAAATATTTTCACTTTTAAGCACTAGGAGTTCCCTTAATATGACAATTTGACAAACTGTGGGCTCATGTTGCCAAATACAGGACACTGAAGCTATGACTAGGACATCCAAGAAACATGGTGAAAAGGCCAAGTATTTAGAAACAAACCTCAAACCTTAAAAATTACAAATAGTGTAAAAGAACAACACCACATATTGACCAATTTGTCAAAACAAATGTTTGAATAAAACACATCTTTAAAACTTCACAAATTTGTTTCACAACCAAAATAATAAGACTATTAAAGTAAAACAGACTCATATTCCAGTTAGAAGGGTAAGAAACCAAAGAGTCAGAAACTTAAGTATTACAGATTGTTCACTGTGTAGTTTCTCAATTTGATTACTTCCAAAAACACATTTTTGTAGACCATATGTTGGTATTAACAATGCCAGAAATACGTTTTAGAGCTGAAAACACACACACAAAAAACAAAAAAACATTCTCCCCCAATAAACAAAACAACAAAAACAAACAAACAAACAAAAAAAAACCCCTAACAAAACATATTTGGTACGACCAATTACTGAATACAATTAAGCGTTCTTCACAATTACATCAATATCAAGCAATGACAGCATTAATGTGAGCTGAGTTGGAAATAAAGTTAAACTGAGAGTTGAGCTGGTGGATTTTTGAAAGTTTGCCAGGTTATTTTCTAAGAAAAAGTGATGACTATTAATTTACCCCCCCAAAAATGTCATTGATCCACCTTGACATGAAATGTTTCAGGACCAAGCTGACAACAACATTCAGGAATGTCTTTCTGCTTTCAATGACGCACATTATCAGTTACAGAGGGGTTTAAAAATTAACTGTTTTAATCCTATGATACTTCTTCTCAAATGGGGTTTACATTTTCAATATGTTCAAATGGGATTCTTTACAATGAATCACATAATTTGGTCACCTGCAATGAAGCATACTACAACAAAACCCGTGTTGCAGAAAAAACATCATAGTAAACTAGTTGGTGCTAAATGGGGCAGTGAAGAAAAAAATTCTGAAAGTGCAACTCATATACCCAACGACTGAAAAAATAATGATGAAGCTGAGAAGCTAGGTGAAATAAGTGAAAATAAGACATGTAATTTATAAACTAAAGCTGAGAGCATGGGTGAAAACTTGTTCTTGTTCCTGTACAATATCTATGTTTGAAAACCATTAAATCTGAGCCTTTGTCAAATAAATGTTGATTTTTTTTTTGTTTAAATGTTTTCTATTTTAATTTATTACTATATTCAGTGTTTATTCCCTCTAAACTGACAAAAATGTTTTGACACCTAGCATTTAGTCTTTGTAATCATGTAATTGCACTTAGAAATAAAAAATATATACACACCAAAATCCCATCTATAAATGGGCCTTAAAGTGCCCAGTTCAATTGTTTGAAATCAGATTAGCAAACTTTTGTTTCTGGGATATATGATATCCCAAAAATGGCAAATGAGGATTTGTTTGTGTCTCAATACAAACACTTAGTTGTTTTTTTTTTGTTGTTGTTTTGTTTTTTTTTAAGTTTTTTTTGTATTTATTTTTTTATTCTCTTATTAATGAAATGGCTGAAATTTGGCATCCTGCAGTTAACCATGGTGATGCTTAAATTCCAGACAAAAGCGTCAAAGGTTCTTGGTTTTCTTCTGAGTTGATGTTAAGCGCTATCTGTCACAGGCTGTGGGGAGAGGTGGAGAGCACTTCCATGAATTATTACGATCTGTTTGTTTCAAAAAAAGTATCTCAAACAGTGCATTTAATAGTACAATACATTTAGTTTCTTACAGGGCATTTTGTATGACTCTTCTTTTTTTAACTTCTGTGTACTTCATTTGTGGACTGTTCCATGTACCCATAATTTTCAATAAAAACTTAAAACAGCTTCTAACTTTTAAAAAAGGTTTCATTGTTGGCATTATTTTACCAGCTACATAACCAGTGGATCAGTCACCACTGAAGAAAATTATCCAGGAAAGCACCAAAATCAAATAATCATTCAGTGGACAACCATGTTCTTTCACCATTTTTACTTTTAGTTTTGATTTTTGTAGCAACTATCAGACAACAAAATTCTAGCATTTAGAAATACTCATGCTTAACTGCCATGAACTGTAAACAGTGACTGCTTTGAATTTGAATTTGATTTGAAAACATCTTTGTGTTTCACTGGTAAATAACATTCATAAGAGCTTCACCTTATCTGCTGTTAGTTGTCCTCCTACTGGAGCATTTTCCTGGGCCTCAGGTTTTGACTCACTCTGTGAGGAGGGAGCAGTTGCCTTGGGTCCAGCCACATCGTTGAGCTTGGCCTCTGCATTAGACTTGTTGCTGTCTACTTTAGAGTCACCCTCTGCTCCTGAATCTTTCGGCCGCTTGGGAGATGCCTACCAAAGGTTTGTAAAAGTATCAGACAGACAGCTCAAAAAGTAAACATGAAGCTTTCTTCTTTCCTACTATACCTCTGTGGATTCCCCTGCTTTTCGTTTGGTTCCTGCCCTCTCGTTCTTCTCATCAATGACCAGGGCCCCTTCATCCTCATCACTGCTGCCCTCAGCATCTACTTTCTCCGAACTTCCTGTATCCCCTGCTCCTTCTGATGCATTGTCTTTCTTCGATGACTAAAGAGAGATTCAGATATTGGTGAGTGACACAAAAAAGACTGAACTGTTAAGTGTTTCAAGACCCCCCCCCCCCCCCCCCCCCCAAAAAAAAAAGTGTCAAGTTCATATAGAGAAAGAGTTTTCTGGAGATCTGATTGCAGTCAGTTTTTACACCATAACAATTTGTGATTAACAAACACTGAAAGTCTTTTCCTCCCTGGCTGATAGAGCTTCCACATGTTACCTTTAAAAGATGAATTGGCAGCAAGTTTGGGGCTTGCTGTGTACATCAGCTAATGTGTCTACATAGCCTTAACTCTTTCTTGGTCTATTTCATTATGTGCCCACAATACTGTACAACAAATTGACACCTGTCCTCTGTCCTATAAATGGACCCACCTCGTAGGCTTCATGTGTGACAGTGGGGTTGTTTTCAATCTCCCAGAGTCCCTCAGCAAATCCCTTCCTCTTGTTTGCCTTTCCAAATTTCTCCTTACATTCATCGTATGGGAACAAATCCTTGGCCCCCAGGAATGCCCTGTATGGGTCAAACAAACCTTAGTATTTTACTAAATATGTTCACATATGCATTACTTTACTCACAAATAAATATCTCTACTGAATTTACTGTCAGTAGCAGTTAAAGTCATTTCTGTCATCATTTTTACTCCACGTAGCAAAAGATTAATGATACTATTAATTGAAATACTCACGTCTCATGTGTTCCAAAAAAGAACACCTGGTATTTGTTTGAGGGCGATTTCACTGCTCCTTCAGGTAACTCATCAATCTGTGAATTAAGAACACAACCTGTCAAAAAGGATGATGATGAAGCTACTTCATAAGTGTAATACTGGCTCAAAATGTGATTATGATACTGATGTTGTGACAGACACAGGTTCTCAACGTAATCGTTCTGACTGATGTGAATAGTTCAAAATTACATTTGACAAACCATGTTCAGTGCTGAAATATATACACATTCACATGCCATTTCTGAGAATGACTAAATGGGGTTTCCTTGAATTTGAGGTGATCAGAGCAGAAGGCATTTGGCACTTTTGCTTAATATATTGCTTTGTTTTAATTACCAAAAGTGTTGCTCATTCACTTTCTGTAAATTGACTAATGAAGCAACATTTGTGATTTTAATGCTAAATTATGCCTATGAGTCATGGAGCACGTTGGAGTTATCTTAGTCTGATGAAGTCATACTGGTGACTGTGAAAAATCCCCACTACTCTCACTAATGAACTCCGTGATAGCTGGTATCGCTGTGCTTTCTGGTTTCCTTTACATGTTAAAATTCCTTGCAGTGCACCATTTGGCTCTACAACTGCTCAAGTACTTATTTGTGTTTTAAAAAGACAGGGACAAGAGAGCATTATTATGGCGGCCAAGCGTTGCGTCCGTTTGCCTTTGCCAGACAGGCCTTTTGGCATTCCCAGATAAGGCCACAGTTTCAGGATAGGTGGGGCAGGCCTCTAGCTGGCTAAGATGAGACACGGCTGATAAGACGAAGAAAACGATGAAGGAGCAGAAAGCAACAGTGACAGTAAATTCATTAGTATGGGAAACAGCAGAAATTCATTCATTTTGATTTGGAAACACTGAATAGTACCTAAAGTAAATGGAGGCAAAGGGTAGTGCTGATAAATCTTATTTAGATGGCTGCTGCATCAGAAAAGAGAAACCACCAGTTGTGTTTGGGATCAGACATCATTTCTTTTCCACTTTATTTCATCTCAACTATGGCTCTAATTCAGTATGTAGCAGCTGTTTATTGAGCTATTTCACCCCCCTTTTCCTCACCTTGAGCTCAAAAGACTCTGAATGGGGCTTCATTGTAGAGGAAAACTTATAACCAACTATAAAGTTCACACTTGGCTGACTTATTAGGAAACACTGGCGGTAATGTCAGGCTGAAGTGTGTTTATGGAGCGGGCAGACATTACCTTATGTTGTTATTCCACCGTTTTTGTTTGTTTGTTTAATTTTTACGAGCTTTCTTAAACAAGACGAGCCGAAACGCTGTCACCAATCAGGCAGGCATGTTTACAAAGTACCGGGGCACATTGCTCCTGCTCCATGTGCAGCTTGTAAGGCAACAGTTAAGTATTTTATATATAAAAACTTATTAACTTGTTAATTTAAGTTATTTCAGAGTAGCATCGTGTCTTCATGTCAGATGGCCCCAGACACCATTTTCCTCCGGGATGGACGTTACTGCCGTTGCTGACATGACCGTTATGTTTCGCAGCCTGCGTTCTGTTGCCCAACTGCTCTTAACGGCTGACATCTAAGTTAACATTAGCTTCCCCACACACAGGCCGGGGGGGCCGCACCGAAAAGGAGCAGCTTCCCGATTACATTAGCAGTTAGTTAGCCGTGTTAGTGGGTGGAGATGTGTCCGACAACCAGGATTTATCCCCAACCGGAGGACATTTTTTTTTTTTCAACCGTGCACTGAAACGCCAGCCGCAACTGGATGCTCGGCAACGCCAAGCAGCCAGCTAGCAGGCTAGGCTAACTCATGGTAGCTAACCGCTGTTAGGCCTCTCAGGTAAACTGGAGACAGCAGCAGGCTGCCGCACGGAGACTGAGAGGACCGAGAGCCGCGGCTGGAAACGGCAAATGTAATGTCGTGTGCTTACCCTCGCAGGCCAGTGCGGGTACCCCTTCATTTTAGCAAACACCAGGTCTCCCGGTTTGTATTCCTTTTGCCTGTTGGACCTCGGCATGTTTGTGGCAGAAACGGGGCTCGCTGTGTCAGATGTGTGTGTGTGTGCAATTAAGTCACAGCGGTGGTGGTGCTAATGTTGTGGCACGGATCCCGGATCGGTCAACACCTGCAGCCGACAAGCCGAGCGTCGGTTTGTCATCCAAATAAACCAGGCGCGGCAAAAACTGGAGCGAAGACGCGGCGGCCGACTTTTTCTTTTTTTTTTTTTTTTCTTATTTTTTTCCCGCGGATCCAGTGAAATGCAACCACGGCCGGTGACAGCGACGCTCCGGTGCAGGTTTGAGCAGCGTTACCGCTGTGACTATTTGGTTTGCACCTTATCCCACAATGCACCGGCTCGTCCCCGGGACTGTTTGGGTTTGAAATTGAAACCCGCTTCCCTCCGCGGACGCGCCCCCCCCCCCCCCGACAGCACCTGATGAAACCGCACAGTATAGCGCCCCCGTTGACTCTGACAGAGAATTTCTCGTGTAGGAAATGAAGTAAATAAAGCAGAAATCGACTCGATCGGGGGAATTCAGCTTCACAAATGTTTTCCTCGAGTTGACTTACCTTTGGCCGCCCAAATGTGCACGGCTGGATGAAGCTGCTGGGCCCCCCATTAACCCTCCTAACTCCCAAACTTGTATTATAAAGGTCTTAAAATTACATTTCAAGATTTGTACTTTGGTCAGTAAATATTGTACAGTGCGGATTTTCCAAACCTGTACAAATGTACCAACAACTATGCACCTATTGTGGATTTTTTCTGCAAGAGGCAGATCCCCGTATTAACAATATTAAGGTGAGCAGTCTCTAAAAGACTCACATTCTCATATTTTTACCAATAATACGTTTGACTAAAGCCATCTAACATTTATAATCTACAGTCCAGTTTCTATAAACCAGTTATAGCAGAGAATCTGAGACTCGTATGATTGTTGGGTATTTATTTATTTATTTATTTATTTATTTATTTATTTATTTATTTATTTAGTGGACCAAATTGTGAGCAGAGGCAATGTAGTGCTAAAATTTGGCAAGGGGCTTATTCAAAAATGTTGCTGCAAAGATATGAGTTCAGATTGCATAAATTATTCTAGAACATTGTGATTTCAGGATTTTTATTGAAATAAAACTAATAAGCTTGTTGTAGCTGTCCTAATTCACTAGAGCCGGTGGTAAAATTGAACTGCAGGCTCCTATGCAGCTTATTGATTTGTGTTGTATATATTGTACTGTATTTCTGACATGAACGTAAATGTGTCTCGACACTGCCATCATCAAAAATTGTTAGCCAAAAAGGCTAAAGTCTATTAATTTATGATCAAATGGTGAAATATTAACACGCACCGTCTAAAAATCAATGTGTGATCATAAAATACCGGCCATGACGAATTCTTAGCCTTAATATGTAAACCCCGCCTCGCGAATAAAGAAAACAGAGGAAATAAACTCGCGCGCTGGTCTTCGTTCGGTCTTTAGGGGCGTTAAAATGTGAACCAACCGAAAATTAACACACGAAGAAGAAATGGCTGCGCAGAAACCTGCGCAGTTGAAACTTCAGTCATGAACGATGGAGGCGAATGTTTTGATGGAGTCTAGGGACTAACAATGTATTTGTTACCGTAACACCACACCACAGTCGCCGGTTTGTGGTTTAAAAATATTACTCTGTAATTACACAACAATTATCGATGTGCAAAACAACGGAGACTTATTTATTTTTGACTTATTAAGACGTGGTCGGTTAGCTAACAGCGTTAACTGCGGCGGCCTAGCTAGCATTAGCTGGGGCTGTGAAGTTAGGACAGTCCTTTCATGAGCTCGTCGTCAGGCCGTATTCAATCTGCTCTGTTTTCCATCTGCAACGATTTCATCAACACTAGCTCTATTGATCCAAGATTATCGTACCTTTGGTTGAAGTCAGCTTTTCGGAAAACCAGTGAGACAAATTCAAGGAGAAGCGGTTATCGATGTCCACAAGCTACTGCAGATTAACAATCTTTAATAACATCAGCAAACATGTCTTTAGTCGCCTACGCTAGCAGTGATGATAGTGACTCCGAGGAAACCTCTACCACTGCTGTGCCGGAGAGCAGAGTCAGCACAGGAGGGCTGTTTTCACTCCTGCCTGCGCCCAAAAAAACAGGAGGGAACGATGGACCAAGCAAATGTGCAACCGTGAACCCATCGGCAGGGAACAGCACGTCAAACGATGACCTAGATCTTCCACCTAAAGGAGGCTTCCTTTCTAGTTTGCCTAAGCCGAGGAAGCGATCAGAGCCTGTCAGGATCACTGTGCCACAGATCCAGAGACACGATGTGAGTATCCCGCCGGCGCAACCCTTTCCTTATACTTATTGTAGCCAGAGTGGCATGTGATCATTTAAAACCTCTGTATGTCTTGCCCATAGTCAGATTCAGATGACGATGAACCAGCAAAAAAGAAACTCCAACCTCAGGTAAGAAAATCTCACCATGACAGGATAAAATTTTCCCTCGTCTCTTTGTCCCAGATTATACAAAGGGGATTCACCAGAATCACATCACTGAATTTTTACACACTTAAAGATTTTTTCTTACAAGACTAATAAATCACTGGGGTGTAATGCAACATCTGCCCACACAACAGACAAAGTATACGGTATCCACACCAGAACTCTATCTCCCTTATCTATGTCACCTCTGATGTTTTCTGCTACTTTCCTATTATCGGCCATAAATACAAAAAAAGAGAGTAAACCAGTGAAACAGAACATATTTTCCTATCCCATTTGCATTGCTGATCAACAGTATTATGCTTCAGTAATTCCCTAAAGTAACACTTTCTACTTCCATCCATATCTTATCTCCTCTAGAGTGCAGGCTCAGGCCTGTCTGCCCTTCTGCCACAACCCAAAAACCTGACAGTGAAGGAGACTGACAGAGCCCTGATTCCTCATGCACTCACCAAACGGCAAGAACCCAAAGGACCCAAGCCTGGAACGCCTGCTCAGGGGCTACTTAGTTCTAGTGCGTCTCCCTCTGCCATCAAAGCTGCAGCAAAGTCAGCTGCCCTCCAGCTCGCCAGACAAATAGCTGCTGAGGACCAGGATAATGAGGAGGACATAACCCCACAGAACTACTTCTCCTTTGGCGAAAGCTCCCAGCCCCTCCCTACAGTCCTCCCAAGCATAGGCCCTGAGCCAGTGGCTCCTGCAGAGCCTCTCCCTATTGCAACTGCTGATGAGCCTGGTCAGTCAGACGCCCCTCTTGACTTTGGGGGGGGTCATGAGGCTGTTGGTGCATGGGGAGCTCAATATTCCCAGTATCAGCAGCCCATGGCGGGCCCAGAGGCTTTCCCTCAGGTAACCATGATTTATACACTTTTGCTATTTGAATGGCTTCAACCCTGAGGACTCTCTTTCAGTTGATAGACATATGTGAATAATTGTTTAAGATTGATGCCAGCTCAATCCTCCTGGAAGAGCTGAATTGTCATGTGAACAGTCTGCTCATAAAATCTGAGTGTAGCCAGAGGAAACCTAATGACTGAAGCTTACGTGCTCTTACATATGATATCATCACATATCACAGATTGACAGAACTGCTATAAACGCTCAAACCTTCAAACTTTTAAGAACAATTGCCATGTGAGTGACATTGCAAAAATGTTTCCCCTGGGCAGGAATACTATAACGAGTCATACTACCAAGATCCTAACCCTGATTTGTCAGAGGAGACTGAAGAGTCTGGCCACTCTGCCATGTTTGATGATGAAGCGGTAAGAAGTTTGTTGCAAATTTTCCCTAAATTATATAGATGTTAAGCACTCAATACTTAATAATTGTTCCTCATTCCTCAGAATTGTCCCCTAATTACAATAAAAAAATGTAATTTAAAATTTGGTGGGTTTGGAATGGTGTGACTCAATGAGACTTTCACTTGTTATTTCAGTTTATGCGGCTACAAGGAAAAAGAAACAGAGGTAAAGAAGAGGTGAAGTTCCTGGAAATTAAAGGAGACGATCAACTGAGCGGCAACCAGCAGTGGATGACCAAGAGCATGACAGAGGAGAAGCAGAACCGCCAGTCCTTCAGCAAGGTAACCTCATCTGTCATGGCAGGGTTTTGGTTCTTCACTAACAGGATTAGTAGTATAGACTGGGAGTGTGTATAGACACACAAAACACTCAATTCTAAAAAGGAACAGCTTTGTGTAATTTAATGCAACGTCTACCTCTTGTCCTCTGCTGCAGAAAAGAGGAGAACAGCCCACAGGACAACAGCGGCGCAAGCACCAGATAACATATCTCATTCACCAGGTGAGTACTGCCAACATCCAAGTGATGCTTTCTGTGAAATTAATGTCTGCACTGGATGCTTGCAAACGCAATACAGTCAGTTTCTGGATTCTGGTGTACCAACACACCAGAATCCATAAACATTCAGCCATGAATGTTTATATCTACCAAACCTCAAATCTTGTGTTGACTGCAGAAGACTTAAACAAACAAAAAACACCCAAAGCAATCAAATAAGCTATATAAGCTATATAAGCTGTTCAGCAATTTGTTGTTTTTATTTGTACACAGCTTGGATGGTATTCAGTGCTTGCATAAGCAAACAAGGTGCGGATTTATTTGCATTGCTGCAGTGGTTATTTTTTAGAGATCTTATTTGTCTTTGTGCTCAGAGTGTCCTCTGATGCCTGCGGTCACAAGCAATTCTAAATGGGAGCACATTAATTTTAATAATAGACTAGACACTGGATAGTCTCATTCCTGATTGGTTACATTTGCTGAAAATAGTTTTAAAATCTTTATTGTATTGTTTTTTCTAATAGTGTCACACAATCTTACTGACAATCTTACTGACAACCTTCTTCCACAGGCAAAAGAACGAGAGCTGGAGCTGAAGAACAGCTGGGCAGATAACAAGCTAACCCGGCGGCAGACCCAAGCCAAATATGGTTTCTAAATGTCATGCTGTGGACTCTGTGTCATGTGGAAACCCTGTGTCAGAAAGTAGAGTAGAGCTTTCCACATTTCCCAAACAAAGCAAAGGTTGTGTTTTTGGGAAAACAGTATGCATACCTTAATACAGTTTCCCTTTTTCCTCCATCCTGCATTTGTGTTGAACTGTTAATATTCAATAGTTGTTTTAGTCAATTGTTTAATAAGATGTTAATAGCCCATTGGAACTCCATTTACAGCCATTGAGCTCTCCTTTGACTATAGTTCATCATAAATAAACAGCAACATTGCTCATTTTCTAAACTGGCACTATAACTATTATGAGATTGTGAAGGTGTTTATAAGGTCAGTCAGTGACGGAATATAAAGTGACCCTGAAGTGGCCACTACACATGCTTCTCTTTTGAATATGCGTGCTTCCTGCTCACCACTGGACACAGATGTGTGGCTCCACTTTTCGTGTTGACCCTATTTGAAAGGCTTGGTTCTCTGGCAGTCGTAGGGAGAGTTGGATTTTGAAAAACTGTGATTAGATACATAAACATTTCTATGTCCAATCGAAAACTTTGTACTGAATGGAAAAGAAACACTCATTATGAGCATTAATAACACTGTATTGCTTTGTTTTATTTATTAAACAAATAACAAATTGCCAGAGAACCAAACTTGTATTTCAGTTCTGTAGTGATGATTATGGCAGCTTTAACTAAGTATTACTTGGTTGAATCCTACATGCATCCTCCAGCTTCAGTAATTAGCATAACAATCCTAAGAATGAGTCCCTGATTATGATGAGAATGACAAAGCAGGGAAGGTACTGGTCTTTTTCTTCTACTCCAGTTTTAGGACAATTCTGTTAACACAATAAATCAGGAATATTTGTGTATGTGAGTTGTCTGCATCAAGTGGGCCAGAATTTATAAATAAGCTGAATATTTTTAGTAAGGGAAAATGCGACAAACTATGTAATGGTTTAAAAAAAATTATGTAAGCGTTCATATTGCTAAAGCTGACTGCAAGAGGCCATTTTTAAATGGCTTTTCACTGAGAGACTGACATTGTTAAATTTAACATGTTTAACTTTCTCGAAGCAATAGGTCAAAAACCACCCTGAGTATTCTGTTACTTCTTTTAGATTAGCAATATGAATTCTTGGGCTAACTGTTTTTTTTTTTTTGTTTTGTTTTTTTTTTAAATAAACATTGGATTTTGCCAAGGGCTCCATAAATAAACTGGAGCTGGGTGGCTGAACAAACACATGTATAACCAAGTTCAACATAGAGGGATATCGCGCCATTCAATTTACTGTCCTGGATAACCAATATTACCAACCAGACCAGTTAACCCTGGGTTTATAGATGCGCATGCATGCAAAAGAGCTGGTTAATTATAAGCAACATAGTCAGGACCATGAACAAAGTTCTCAGTATAATAAGTCACTTACAGCAGCCTCCTAATTCAACGAGGTTAAATCTACACAATGTCTAATCACCCGAGTATTTCAAATGGTTAAAGTCAGACTGAGTGCACGAATCATTTATTTCTTACTGACTGAATTCAGTTCTGATGAGGTCAGTCTAATTGAAACTTAATTTATAATCATGGAAATATTTAACAGCGTAGACTATTTTTCTAATCAAAGGCATCAGATGGTGTACTTCTTATTTCCAGTTATTGTTTAAAGTCTGCTGGCATTATTCTGGTGGTATTCTGAAGAGTGTGAAAGCATCGCTGTCAGAGTAATTGTTCAGTCAAAATTGAGCCGTAATAGTTGTTATCCCAACAAACAGGTGACCTGACAGTTAGGTTCCCTAAAGTTGAATGTTTGGAAAATGTTATATTTGATAAATCCTCGGCAAAAGTTCCCACTTAATGTAAATTCACACCTCAACCTTCCTTTTATTCAGGTTATCGGATTGATTAGTAGTTTGGCTTCTAGCAAGTTTTGAGCCAATCCTCTTAACCAGAGCAGGTTAAGGATCTGGCATAAATTACCATAGTAACCTAACCAAGTCAGACTGAAAACCCAGAATCTCACCTGAAATTATTTCACTTAACTCTTCGAAGTGCAGTCTTCTGACAGACACCCTGATGCTCACAAGACAAATATGTCAATGCAGCTTCAAGAGTTTGGAATGCGGGGGTCAACATGGTGGTGAGGGCGACACCAGGAGATACTTTTTTTTTTTTTTACAGATGCATTTGTTAAAGTTGTGCAGTTAAACTTGATCAATAAATCTTTTCCTTTCTAGACTCTGTCTTTGAAGACCGCTGGGCATTTTTTTTTTTTTTGGTGTTACTAGTATCACGATGCAGATATTAAACAAATCTGATTATCTCACTATAATGGACATGAAAAATAGCTGCTGTGGCAACACAATTTTACACTTTCCTGCCACAGCATCTTTTTATTTTCAACATTGTAATCACAATAACCTTTTATTGTCTAACATACTATAACACTGCATTTAGTGGTATGTAATTTAGACATCTCACCAAATTATTGTCTCATGTTGAGTCTACAATGGCCAGAAAGATACACCGATTTAAGTAACGGGAATGTATTGACTTATTCTGTGAACACCAGGAATTGCAGACATTTCAATAACTAAACCAACAATTACAGTTTTTATGACTGTATTATAGGTGAACATAACCAAATGAAATTGTAATTTCTTTATTTGGAGTCCTTTATTCTTTTTTTGGCCTGTGACTTGGTGGTGCTGTCGTGTCTTGAGTTGTTTGCATAGCTGAGGCTGTTTCTTCAGCAACAGAGGTTCCTGCTGAAGCTGAAGCTTCACTGACCTCACTCACTGAGTCTTTACCAGCCTCAGCCTCATCTGCTGCATCAGAAACTGCCTTCACAACTGCTTCACCTTCATCAACTTCTTCTGAAGTGTCAGTGGCCGCCTGCTCTCGCCTCTGTCTTTTCAGCTGCTTCTGGTAACTTGCAGTTAGGTCTTCATATGGCACCACTGATATGGGAATGCGAACTGTGTCTATTCCATTAACCTGGAAGACAGAACATATCAAGAATAAGCATTCTGCCAAACCTGCTTTGAGCTTTTTGAATTAATATTATTATATACATGTAGCTTCAGTGAAGTGTGACAAAAAATGTTAGGAAAATGATAGAAACTCCAAAACTAGTAAGTATTTGTTTCAGCATTTTGTAAGAACATAAAAACATAAAATCTTGCAACATGTAATAATCATTTATCTGTTCCTCTTTGCTTGTGTACTAGTTACATGCTTGTGGCGCAATGAAAAATACACATTTCTTACCTGAATGTCACACCAGTATTCACCCACATCCTTGATTGGCTCAAATGGAAGACTCAGTGCATGAGGTGGCACAACAACTCCCAGCTAAGGAAAGGTTTTTATTAAATAAAGTCAGTAAAAACAGGCCGCTTCTCAGCGTTTTGATTGGATCATGTAACTTACATACCTTCTTAAGAAACTGTCTGCAGATGACTTCTTTAGTTAGCTTGAATTCTTCAGAGGGCATTTTGTTTATCTTCAGCTTAGAGCATTTCAGAAACTCCACTGTCTTTAAAACACAAACGGGAAATTTAGTTTAAAAAACCAAAACCTGTTGACCTTTTAATATCAGCGACATATCTGCGGCAGAAATACTTTTTAAACATCTTCAGTAGAAAAAGACTACTCACCAATTGTCCAGTACGAGTTTGAATTCTGTCCTCTGGCCTCCCCTCACGTAAAAGCTGTGGGGAAAAGAATGTGACGATGAGAGAAAGCTAAACACTGTTGTGAATAAAAATAAAAATAAAAATATAATCGAGCAGTACACACTCTTAACTCCTCAGCAAACATTGCTTTGTTCTCCGGTGATGGATACACTGCAAGACCTTGGGACAGCAGCTTATTTCGACCAAAGGATTTTTTCACAAACACAGTATCTCCCCGCCCACCAAGGTCTGTCCAGGGAAATCAAGAAATTATCATTAAAAAAAAAAACAAAAAACAAAAGCACAAATCAACAACCCCAAAACAATATTTCAGTCATCACTCCTTCATATATTTAGTCAAAGCTGATTCTGGATCCCTATAAAAGAATTGACAGTCGCTTATGTTAGTAATTTTGGGTTATTTGAGCTCACTAAACATACTCACTTGTTACTGTCTGAGTTAGAATGAGCTCCATGTTTTGCTTGGGAGCATTTTTTGTGTCTTCAACCAACTTGTAGACTCTGTGTCTTCGAGCGTAAAGCCTTGGCGGCCTGCCTATTTTTGACAAAGGGACCTGCCACCATCGCTCCACCACCACTGTATTCTGTGGACACATTGAGCACCGAGAAATTATCACGACCTATAGTCTGAGATTCAGATTTTTTAAAAGTGACTTGAAGCCTGTGTACAGGTTTAATTGCCGTAAAATAAAACAGTAAAAAATATCACAATAATCCAATTATAAAAAAAAAAAAAAATCAGCTAAAGATTGATGTACCAGTAATATTAAGTGAACATTTCTGACTAGATAACTTTGTGCAGCAGTCCATATTAAAGGACTGCAATTTGCTGGCAAGTAATTCCGTATTAATCTCAGGAGATCATGGCTTTCTGCTAAATAATATATAAAACGCGAATTATAGGAGCCAAAAAAAGTATGAAATCAATCTTATGAGTAAGACATACCAGCCACCCTTCTGCACAATTTTTATTTATTATGTTTGTCTCCCTTTATGATTAAATTAGTAAGTCCTCATCAGTCCATTGGAGCCTAATTACTGCGTTTTTGCTGGAAAAGCCCCCCAAATAAAACACCATTATAAAGGTACGACCAGGAACTGTGTCTCAGATGTGAATGAAGCTGTTTCCTGAGCACACAGGCCTGATCGGTGAAATGGTCGCTGACCTGAGCAGGACTCAGAGAGAAGCTCCGGACAGCAGCCTGGCTCAGCAGGTCCTGCAGGACGCGGCGGCCTGAGCTCCACATGTTCGGCCGACACCGCAGGAAAAGCCGCCTTTCACCTTTTTATCTGGACCGCTGTTTCAAAAGTTCGACCTGGTTTCCTTCCAGGCGACACAACACAAGTCTTTCAGCCCGCGGTCACCTGGGAGCATGCTAGCCGGAGCTAACGACCGTCGCTTTTTAGTGACGCAACAGGACCAGATGTGTCGTTCGTGAACGATCCGTTCATTTTGAACTAATCTTGTTTTTCTTGTTCCGCGCATGCGCGCCACTTTACGAACGAGTCTTTGGGTTTTGTTTTTGTTTTTTGTTTTTTTTGTTTTTTTTTACCACATGTTCTCAGTGTTTCGATCATTATTGACGTGGTTGCAGCAGTAACGTGACCAATGCTGTTATCACTGGTGAGGAGAGCTATCTGATGTTAGCACCGAAGCTAACGTTAACTATGTATCTATGGGATGGATGTTTCATTTGCCTTTCCATTGGATCAAATTCATACACTTCAGTGAGCAGGTGGAGGAGCAGGTGCAGGCTATGGTGCTCAATAGTTCAACAAAAGCAAAGCTGTGTGTTATATACCAAGTGAAGCAAACCATGCTGCTCTTCAGTGTTTAAAAGCCGTGCTTTTACAGTCATTACTGCAGCCCTCACTGGTTCCAATGAACGAAATGAATGAATGACCTGAAAAAAGATTTGTTCTTTTTACTGAATGAGATTAAAAGACCCGAGTCAGTAAAAAGATCCCATCACTACCCCACCGCTGACAAAATAGTAGTCCTGAAGAAATCATCAGTTATTTAATTTCATAACACAGGAAAATTCAAAATCAATACAAAAGAACATTTTTTTTTGTTCTTCTCTTCTTTTACAGTTATTTGTCTATCACCACTTTCTTGTACAAAAACAGGCCATTAGAAAAATTATTAAGAGATTATTATTCATAGTAGCTATAGACAGTATCCAACATCAAAATAACATCAATCATCATCATAACATCACATCAAAAATAAAAACAGGCCATAGCATATAATTTAAGATTTAAATGAAATGGTGTAAAATGAAAATGTGTAATAAGACCAGCGCAATAGAATATAGTTTACGTTTACACATATAGTGTAACAGATGCTATCAAATTTATGTGTTGCAATACCTAAAAATCCGCTGTCACAATACCATTGAAAGCATTTATTTAAAAAGTAAATACGCATGCAATATTAACACTACATGAATGTTTACACTTAGCGTTGATAGCAGGAAGTACATGACGTGTCTTGTGCTACAGCTTCAGTCTTATAGCTGGACACAACTCTCATATGTGGTTTGTTATTGTAACAAATTAACAAATAACAAGAAACAAAAAGAAGAGAGAATCATCCGTGACAGGAGTGGAATTAGGGCAACTACTGCCACATTTGTGACGATACCATCAAGGATTTAAATCATGCATTGCTAACAATAGGATCATAAGGATAACCTGTTGCACCATAGAAGCTATAGCGGTTTGGTATGAGGCGGCGTCTTGCCCTCACAGTCTTACAGCAAGTCACTACGCTGAAGCAACATCCACAGAAGAACAAGAGACCCACAGCAGCCCACACCAGGGTGATGAGAAAAAAGGCAAACAGGAAGGATGTCTTATGGCAGTATCGTCGGTCTCCTTGATTGTAGCTGGGAGGATACACAGAAAAAACCCAGACAGTTCCTGGAAGTGAAAGACACATTAGACAAATACATTTTCCTGTCACAGTTAGAGCAGTGAAAGTCAAATGTATGTTAAGCTTGATTCTTTTTATTACTTGGGCAAAAATGCCCAAAATGTCAACCTAAATGAAATGTTTCTGAAGATTTAACACAAAAACACTTATTTACTGTTCATCACTGCCTGACCTACAGCAGGGATTTCGAGTCAACAGAGAAATGACATTGTGCTCCCACCTGCAATGAACCAGCAGAAGGTAAAGAAGTGCAAGAGGCCCACGCAGACTGAGCTCACAATGAAGACAGCGCCAGATTTCCAGGTGCTCTTGGTGTAGGTCAAAGAAAACGAGACCAGGCTGACTGTTCCCAACACTATCAAGTAGATGGGGATGTTGGGCTGCACTGGACAATGACTCATATTTATGGCCCCTTCAATACAATAGAGCATCGCGAAAATTTTAGATTTTGACCACGAGTAAGACATCAAAACATTTTGCCAAAAAATTTGAAAATAAAATAAATAAATCACAAAACAATACACCACCCATTCCAATGGCTGCAATCATAACCATCCACCAGATAATGTTCACCACAACTACACAGAAAAGGGAGAGAGTTGGCAGTTAGTTCAACTGTTAAACAGATCATTTAATGAAAAGCATGAATACGTTGAGGAAAAGCACTCTGACCCAATGATGAAATTGTCGCAGCACTCCACGGTCTGACATTGTCCGGTGGAGAAGCCTCCATATCTACTGCAGAGAAAGAAAGAGTCATAATGCATGAGAAAGTCGGCAAGCAAAGCTGCAGCAGCAGAGTTATACTGTACCTGTCCAGCTGTGGATTCAAAGCTTTCACTGTTCACTAAATGCACTCGCCACCTGCTACCAGAGCTGGTGCTCAGTTCACAGGCACTGTCACTGTGACAGGACGTTAATGCACATTGCTTCAAGGTGAAGCATTTCAACAATTATTTCGCAATGACCTCTGCATCCACTGAAAAGGAAATGATACAATCTCAAATTGTTATCTGATGCAAATAATCTGCAAGCTAATTGTGTTTTAAACTAAACACTGCTCACATGCCAGCCTTTAATGAAATTTTAAATTTTGCAGTTCCTTAGATGGTATGATGTGATGTGATGATATGATGTGACAGATATGATCAGCTGTACTGATCATATCTATCACATCATATGATAATGTTGCACAGGGCATGCACATGCAGTTAAAGTTCACTGTCGTCGGTGTGGTTAACAAAGTTAACCATATCCGTGGCATTTATTTTCAATAGAGCAGCTGCACACTAAGAAGTAAGATTAAGAGTCTACCTGCTAATTAACAGCTTTGGTTTTCTACACAGGTAAAGCATTCTTAGTGAATATACAACATTTAGATGATTTGTAGAAAAGGTATTTTGCTAAAGTGTTGGATTTTTGCAATGACAACATCACTCATCAGCTTTTATTTTTGAATTTTGAGCTGCTAGCTTCTTGCAAAAAAGAGAGGCAGTCAACAGAGGTCTGGTCAACTCACCTCACTCAGACTTCTCCAAAAAGATCCATGCATGTTGTCCAACATGTGCAGTAGCCCTCCCAAACACACTGATGTATAAAAGTGGAAGGTTCACTGCAAAGTGGCCGTGCAAAAGGTGTTCAATAAAATGATCAAGAATAGTCTTTAAAGGTATCTACGAATCGTGTATTAAAGACAGCAAAGCTAAGATAAATTTAGTTTTCTGTTTCACTAAGGAAGTGACTAAATTTCAGTGAATCATAGTGACACAGCAGCGTGACAGTTGAAGGGGGTTTGTGATCACACGCTTGTTTCCTATTGAGCCAGTGCAGGATGTTAGTCTAATGCAGCCACACTGCCACCCGGTGAAAATGACACAACACTGTTTCCACGCTGTTGATTAGAGACATGACCAGGATGTGATTTTTAAGTAAATAAACCTTTGCCTCAGCAGATAGACTGTTTATTTTACCAGCTGAATTGATAAATATTTATCTCTTAAGGCTACGGCACAGCTACAAATGACTGAACGTGGGGCAGAAACAAAATTCTACATGTTGCTATTTACGGTTCATTTAATGTGTTGTTTATTTAGGTTACTTGGTGAATGACACAATGACAAGTTACACCTCACTATTTCAGTCAAGCCACAACATCTGACTTTGGTGTCTATAGTGATCGCTCATTGATTCGGTCTTTGATCAGATGACTGTTACCTTTACATGTTAATTCTGGTTCAGGCATTATTATTAAAATCATTGTTCTCAGAAAGGAAATAATTTGTTGCCTCAGTAGGAGCTAAATCTAAGACCTATCTCTTCTTTACCACCTCCAGTTGGAAGTCAATGATCGTTTTAATCATGGGAGCACCAGGGAAGTCCATGCATATGATTCCTAGGCGCTGGTTCATGTCTGTCTTGGCCTCAAGGTAATTGTACAGTAGTGCATTGATGCGCCGAGCGACAGCTCGAGGGTAAGCAAACAGGCCGGCTCCACTGCTGTAGGTGAGAAATATCCGAGTCATATCTCCTCCAGGTGAAGCCTCCAGGTGTTTGTAGACGCTCTGCCATTTGTCCTCCACGTGCAAAAGAGTGGGAACCTACAGAGAACAGCAAACTTGCAGTCACCCATTAAAGCATTTTAGGTTACTGTGATTCCAATGCAGGCACATGGTTGCATAACCAGAGAATATTGCCTGATCTACAGGTAATAACAACGCTGTGGCATTCACCTGTTGTCCTGATTGACTGGGGGAAAAAATACAGACTCCATTCTCATGCCTGATAGATCAAAGATTTCATGTTTCGTGTAAAGTAAAAATGTAAACACGATCAAATAAACTTTTGAGAGGAAATCTACTAACCATAAATATGGAAATCCGGTATCTCTTAATTTCTGATCATTCTGAATAAAAGATGTGACTAATGGTGCCTCTTATGTGCAGGTATTACATCTTGTGAATGATCTGTGTCAACAAAATATTTGTACGTACTGATGAATGTTTTATCTAAATTTTAGATGTTTGCAGGTCACAGCACCTATGATGCTTAGCCAGAGTCTCCTAGGAACAGAGCATGCAGGTGACCACCGGAGAGACAGTTAACAGCTCGGGTTAGCAGCCCATAGCAACCCAAAACCTCCACCCGGCCTCTGATTGGCAGCTGTCGGCTGACATTCCCACAGCACACTGCAATAACTTCCCTCCATCCGGACATGACCATCACCTGAGAGGCTTCAAAACACCTGATCATGCTGGAACTGACAGTGCCTTGGGAAGAGCGCATTGAGGAAGCCAACTACAGAAAGCATGCCAAGTACCAGGGACTAGAGGAGAGGTGCAGGGGCCTGTGGGTAGCTGCTGGCTCGCAGGGGTGAGGGTGTATGTTCTGAGTGTATCCTGGAGATGTTTCATGAATACTGTATGTAATTTAATTAGGTAGATTCACTAAACAAATCCTAAAAAGCTTTAAATTCCTGAACAACTTTTACCTTCCAGTAATCTGCTATGTCCAGGGAGTTGTAGCGCATACCCAAGTCTGGCCCGTAAAAGTCCTGCAGGAAGATGAGTTTTCCTCTGGCCTCTCCCATGGTTGGCACCAGCTGGCTGTGCCACAACAGGTCCCAGTGAGCGTAGCGGTGGATGTAATCTACCAAAGGGTGATAAATGTCATAGGTCTCACTGAACTCCTCCCTTACACGCATCAACACAGTCTCACTGGGATACTCCTGCAGGAACTCAACCACTCCCTCCAGCACATCACCAAAGTGTGCCCTTTGATAGGAGATCCCATGATGGATGGTCAGGTTCCCCATGACATTACGGACGCGGATGTCCAGAAAGCGGACACCTGCCCGGAGTTGAGAGGCCAGGCTCCAGCTCTGGCATTCAGCATACACACCGCCGTATAGAGCCATGGTGTTGTGGGATCCAGGCATGGTGACCTGAGACAGCAGTCGATCATCAGGGATACTGGCCATCCAGGACAAGTTGAGGAACTCCGGGTTGGCTGTGTCATCGTAGTCAGGTCTCTGAATGGCACTGTAACTCAAACCAGTGATGCTACAAGAGACATTTGTCAGACACGTATTCTGCCATGTCAATGCATCGGCCTTTAAACATCAGCCACCTCACTTTTAATATAAGGACATTTATTTGTATATATCTTTCCAAGTAAAAAAGAAATGGAAACAAGTAGAACAAGTAGACACAGATTAATGTGACATAAAATCACTTTGCACTTTAATATTCACTCATAAATCTTTTTTGTATGTTTTTATATACTTGTATTTCTGGTATGGTTGGTCTGGATGGTAATAAACATTACATAGTCCATCTGTGGCATGAATTCAACTTACTCACCAAAACAGGACCAGTAGCTCTTTTAACCCTTTCTGAGTTTTCATTGGGCGTTCTCTGATTATCATCATGTTGAATTTTCAGTTCTCTTCTTCACGGCCTATGACCAGCAGAGGAACAGATAAAAATAATATAACTGAGTTAGACAGCTGGTTAAATTGTTTCAACATGAATACAAAATAGGTAAACAAAAGTTCATTCTATTTAAGTAGCCAGTGCAAACAAAAACAATCTCGAGATCTATTTGTAGTAGTTGATCAAGAGCAAGTATTTTAGGAATGAAAAGCAGATATGAAACAACCAAAATGTTAAATGTGAAATGTTTTCACCTCCCGAATTGAGGGTGCTTAAGTCAAAATGCCTGAAATGAAACTCAGTTTTTACTTAACACTAATTTAAAAAAAAAAGAAAGAAAGAAGAAACTTTCCCCGCGTGGCATGGAGGTATGTCAGGCAATTAAAAACAAAAAACCGTGGAAACTATTTGATCCTGGTCCAGACTGACCCCAGTTCACCCCTCTAGGCAAATTCAATGGCAGGAGTAAAGCTTTCTAATCCCAAACTGAAACAAGCCATCCACTGGTGCTATGTCAAACCTGCTGATGTGTCGATGCGCTGCTCTGGTTCACTCTGGTTCCTACCTGAAACCAGGAGGTCTGTGCTCTGGCCCTGGTGCCTGGAAATGAAGGAGACAAAATGAGAGTCCGTGTCTCAGCCTGGGATTTTCCTGTGGGAAACATTATGGATGAGCTGAGCTTGATGTGAGCACACTGGGGTGCATGTCGAGGGGTGTGTTTGTTCAGAAAAAACAGGTTGATGTAATACTTTCCGTTTTCAAATCCCAAACTAAAACTAAAGGCTCTCTGAAAATATTACTAAGAATCAACTTTCTTTAAACTAGGATGGCGTTTTCCCCCAGTTTATTATTTTAAAGGGCCAGTTAAAACACAAACTCTGGTCAGTAGGCAGACATTATAACTTTAAAACAATTTCCTACTGCAACAGCGACTTTTTTTGTATCAAATGCAGGTGTGCAATTTCCCAAAGTGTTTCTTATCAGCGAAAGCCCAAAAAAGGCCTACTATTGATAAGGTCAACATTCTAGATTAAGAAAAAAATAAAAGTACATCATTTGGCATTTGTTAGACTCTCTATAACTGCTAACAGTGTAAATTAACTGTGTGCGCAGGCTTCCGGTCGACCTCGACGCTGAGGTTACCATCTTTACCAAGTATGTGCCAGTGAGGCAGTAGAGACTGTTAGAAAGCTCTGTACACACCAGAGCTAACATCAGCCTTGATCAAATTTGCACCCTTCTGCACCTCTGCTTTCCACCATATTAAGTTTTTTACAGACAAACACGGCCGTGCCACAGTTTGGTCTGCTGGTTGGTGACCCATGGACTGGCTCTGTTCAAAGATATGTCTGAACATTTGTCAAATTAATTTATCTCAATCTGACCTCAGGTCCATCAGGTCCATCAGGTCCTGAGCAATGGGGTGTGTGTGTGTGTGAGAGAGAGTAGGACAGTCTGCAGATGTGATGTTTTCCCTATTTCTCCTACCACAGAAGAATATATATATATTACATAACAAGCAGCTGGGGCAACGCGTGGGCCCTTTGCTTCCCCTGTTGCTGGCTGGACCGGGGGCGTGCTGTTCTCTCTTTCTATCCACTCCTGAGCCTCAGCCCGGTAGCTTTGCCAATAAACCAGTACCATGGCCAACAAAGTTAAACGCAGATGGCAACAGGAGGAGTATGACAGACTCCTCCTTCGCAGAGTAAAACTGTTTCAGCACAACAAGGCACCAGGAGAATTCATTCTGCCTGTCCCAGCTGCTGAACAGAACAGGTTTTAAAAAAATAAAAAACAATAAATAAATAAATTACATGACACACGTGTCCTTGGTTGAAAAATAATTGATTGGCTGTAAATACATTTTATCAGGGTATAAAGATCTGGGAGAAATCGGGAAGCTGAGGCGGAGGCCTGACCGGATAAATCTTTCTGTTACACATAGTTGCATGTTTCAACTCCCCCTACAGGTAAAAAAAAAAAAGACATAGAGACATCTTATTATTATGGGCTTTTAATTGCCTTTACTTTGTTTTCCATTTGGTTTCAATTTGATTTACCATAGTCTGATGGCTTATTGAGCTGTAACCACAGAACATCAGGCCATGTTCAGACCTGGTATTAACATCCATCCATCCAATCACAAGTGGATCAATGTGAACACACACAAGAGCCATTTAAGATCCAGAGAGTTGGTGACCTTCCTGTTTTCCCTGTGCCTGCTTGGGTTTACTCCAGATCCTCCAACTTCCTCCAGCAGTCCAAAGGTTTAGGTTGACTGGAGTCTTGAAGGTGAGCAGTTGTTTGCCTCAGTTTGTCAGCCTTGTGATTGATAGACGGACACACACACACACACACACACACACACACACACACAAAGGTGTCATCTACCAGAAAAAAAGCTTTGAGATTTTGGCCCTTTGACACCTGGTACCCACAGGAATCTTTTCCTACATGTCATAAAAAAACCACAGCATTTGTGTAAAATCAGCATTGGTCCTTCTTGTCCTCGTGGGCTTTGACAATGTGACAGTTTAACCTTGAATCTGAGGTTGCTAAATGAAATTTTGACATGACTAACTACTATTTACACTTGTACTTGTTTCACTTTCACAATGATAACTTCTGAAGGTTTTGAATGAGAAGAGCGACCATAAGACTTTTTTGAAAGTCAGTATTTTTAAGTTTGATAGTTTGAGGACACTAATTAAAATCAAGACATATAATATTGTATTCTGGTATTAAAAAAAACAAACATACTGTGAAACGTCATTTAGGACACAGATCATTAATATAGAGTATATAAAATATTTAAACAGATGCATGTTGTCACATTTTTCCTTTTTTACAGTGGATTGTATGATTCCTTGCAGTAAAGTTTGGTATCTATTTGAATTTATTTTTATCTTCTCATTAACAGTGTCACCGTGAACAGAATCAATAGCTATAAATACTGCTGACAGCATTTTTTCAACATTGCGTACAATAAGATATAATAGCTGGTATTTGCTCACAATACCAGTTTGGTATCTTCAGAGACTACTAACAATGAAAAGGATAGCCTGTCAGTCAACATCTCTGTAGCAGCTTGTGGTTGGAGCTGAATGAATTGCACATCATCCAATCAGCACAGAGCGTGCATCAGTCACTTCCTTGTGATTACTCCCATATTTGGCCGGAAGGGGCAGTCCTTTTTACAGACCAAGGAAGAAAATGGTGGAGAGGGGAAGCAGACGGCTCCAGTAGAGGGACACCAACAGCTTTATCTCTTGTGAGTAAACATCTGCTGCCTCTGTGTTTTACTATTGCATATCTGAAGGATGGTTGGATTCTGGGTGATCACTGAGTTAACTGGGGTTGATGAAATGAAATGAAAGGAAGTAAATGATTGAGCATTTGTATGTGTGCTTGGTTAGAAATCAGGAAATGAGAAAAAAACTAACTGGAAAACAAAGCAGCAGCACATTTCAGGTTCGGGTTAAGAAAGAGCTACGGGAGGTTACAGGAACTGTCCAGGATGACAGAGCCAAGGTCTGCTCCCGTAACCATTCCTTTATTTACTGTCTTTCTTGTTATGACAAATGAAGACGCATCCACAACACTAAGTAAATGTTCCAGCAGGACATTGAGAAGGATGATTATGTCAGAACTATGAGGAAAAATTAGAGCAGATACAGCAGGTCAGTATATTATAATGTGCCATCTGTACTGCTGTGCTCTGATGCTTCAACATACACAATATTCTATAAAATAATCACACGTGCTGTCTTTTTTTAATGATCAAATGTGACTTTGTGGGGGGAAAAAGAAAGAAGTTTCTCTTGAGCTGCTGAGTTGAGATGTAATTATTTTTGATGTCTGATTCACCTTTTGCGTTATATAAACTAAAATGTTTAATGTTCACTGGTCCACAAATAATTGCTGAGCTTCGCAGTTGTTGGTAAAACAAATCACGTTATTTTAACACATCAACTTGGGCTTAGTGAAACGGGTCATATTATTTATTTTCAGCCAAAGTTTTCTTCTTTGCTCACATGTGGACAGCATGTGTATCAGCCCAGATAACACAAGCCCTCATTGTGGGTGACCTGTTGCCAATAGCTTTAGTGTGTAAGATGACACCTTTTGCATACATGCAGCAACTGGTGACATGTGGGCCATGGCCCAGGAAACTCAGAGCTGGGGATCTTACTTTTAAAGGCCGATTCCTTGTCTTTGACTCTCTGTGATCTCTCTCTCAGCATACAGTGACAGAAGGAAAGCAAAAGTCATGGCTGATAGAGGACAAATTAAAAAAACTGCGGCCTCAGTGCTTCTCTGCGTTGAAAAGGTGTCCGACTTTGCCTCCTCCATCAACCCCGTGTTTGGCATTGTCTCCTCCCTGGTTGGGGTGGTTCGCAAGGGCCTGGTCAACGAGGAGAGTCACGAACTGGATAAGGATTTCCAAGAAATCCACACCAAACTAGAGAGCATCTCCCAAAAGAACAAACAATGCCTGGGGCAAATCCGCATGGATGAAATAAACGAAAACTATGGCAAGTACGAAGAGTACATCAAGCACCAGTACGAAGCCTTCAACAAGATGGTGGCACGGGTCAGGAAAGATCCAGATAACACCCAGCAGTACATGGAGGACTTTGAGAAGATATACGAGAGAGACAAGAGCGACATGAGCCTGGATGTGTACTACCGAGGTGTGATGGGTACCAGCACGTTCGGAAGACCCCTGCTGATGGTTTATCTAGAAAACTGCAACGGCGACCATGAGATCATGGAGTACCACTGTTCGCACATCGCCCACCTGTTCCACATGGGCCTCATTGCCCTCATGGGCTACACAGCTGTTACAGAGGACGATGAAGATGAGGTGCGGGAGAAATGGTCGAAGAGGGTGGTGGACATCCAGCAGAAGATGCAGGAGGTGCTCAGTCAGTGCGAAGAGAAGACCAAATCATCCTGAAGGTGGACTGACAGAGACGGGACCAGGTCTGACTTCGGCGACATCATGGGGAACATTATACTACACTCTCAGTGGACCAATGAAAAAAAGAGTTTTACATCATAATATAAATACACATATAAAACCAAAGCCATGTTTGCACTTGTGTCGCATGTGATATTCATATTCCAACATATCGTTATTACATCAACATTATTTTGTTTGTTTCAGAGAGACCATTGTATGTTTCAGCTGCTTAATGTCACATACCAATAAATGCTGAAGTTTTGTACAATCTCTGCAATTAAATTGGATAAATTATTAATTTATTAAGTTGTGCATTTTTATTCCTAAATCTCCAATACACCAAAAATGTATACACTAAAGGTGATGATAATAAGGCCTCCGGTAATCTAAACTGGATTAATGCGGAGCACACACAAACTCAGCTCTCAGAGAATGAGACTGTAATTAAATTTGTTGGCCATGACTAAACACATCTTGAACTGAAGCTGGTTTGAATTCCAGAGAAACAAAGAAGCTGGGCTCACCCACAGAGATTAATTACTCAAATAGCAAGTCATCATAAGACGTCATCAAATAATGTCCAAATATTTAATGAATGTTGGAACAAGGTGCAATGAAAAATGTGAAACTTGTTCATTTCCTGAAAAACCTGCAGAGACAGCGCTGCTGCACAGAGTCCCCCTCACCGCCAGAGTTCTCTGTTTTCCGACAGCGGCTGCAGCACCGAAACGTAACGTGATTCCTCTGTTTGTGTGTGCGGCCCTGCCCCGAAAAAAAAAAAGGCCTGCGAGGCTTCATCCCTGCAGAGGTCCGAGTCCGGCCTGTCCGGGGGAAAGTCCCGTCACTTTCGGTGAGTTTTAGTGAAAAAGCGGCGGTGTGATCCGGATCCGGTGAGGGGGGGCTGGATCCGGCCGGACCCGGTCCGGCCCCGGTCCGGACCCGGTCCGGCCCAGCTGAGGTGGAGACCAACACATTTCAACACATCCGGAGACAAGATGTGCGATAGAAAGCAGAGTTTTCATCAGGGAGCTGGTCTGTTTGCTGTTTTCAGACATCAAACTTTGGTTTCCGGGGTGTGACCTTCCTAAAACAAATCAACAGGTTCATTTCCGAGCTCGGTATTGAATTATTTTGCAGTAAACATTGACAGATTTTTGGAAAATTATTAAGACAGTCGAAGTGTAGTTTATTATGCCTTTTTCTGTTTTGTATTTATATTTATGATTGTGTGAGCAGCAGGTTTAGCAGGTCAAACCTGAAAAACAGACGAGTCAATTATTGTGTCCTGAAATCCAAAATGACAAACATTTTAACATAATTTTTTTTACTTTTTTTAAGCAAAACTCTGAGTTGATGGCTTATCAGTTCAACACTTCAACACACCAAGTGCCACACTTGGTACATTATGTGAAAAAAGGCTATAAATAAAATTGTTGTGACTATACACACAACCTCATTATAACCTCACACAACTAAGAATTGTGCGATAACTATGATGAGGCTGACTTTTTGGCCTATAAATCCTTACCTGTCAAGATGCAACCAAATGCGATGTGACATGTTTGAGAATATAAAATAGGTTATTGATATGCTCTTTAGGATGTTTAATCAGTTTTAACTGTGTAATTGAATCGGCATTAGATAGATTCCCTCTGTAACACGGAAGTTCTGGTTCAGGTCAGCTCACGTATTGTATGAAAATTAATGATGTGGAATTAATGTAGAAAATTATTATGATTATTTGGGTTTAGTTTTTTTTTTTTTTACCTAGTTTGAATTTGCTGATTGTAAATGTTTTGTCAGGCATGCCGCTGCACAGCATTTGGCCTTTTTTGTGTGGGACACTCTGTTGGGACTGAGGAAAGTTTGGCACGATGGGCAACGAGGACTGTCTCGAGGATGTGTTTGTTGCTGTGATTCGCCCAAAGAGTCAAGTCAGCCTGAGCTCGAAGGAGTACAGAGCCAAAGCCTATGAGGTAAATCTGCTGAGTCTGACGGCTGATCATCTGCTCTTATCAGCACCTCATCCAAAGCTACAGAAGAAAGAGAATCTAATGAGTTAAAATGATATTTGTTTCTTCTGGTGCCTGTAAAGATCCTGTTGATTGAAGTGCCTTTGGAGGGAAAAGAGAAGAAGAAAAAGAAAGTTCTCCTGGCAACAAAGATCCAAGCAGGAGGAGACAAATCCAAATCCATATTGGATTATGTTGACGAAACAATCAGACCACTTTCGAACAATCAAGGCTTCGTAGGTGAGTCTCAGACATTTGTTGCATATTTCAACTTAAAAAAAAATGGATAGATGAGTTAGAGACAGTTGCCTCTCATCACCCCTTCCTCCTGTGACATCTTAAGGGAAACCATGATCTGCTCATGAGTTGTAACTGGTGCAACCAGATACAAGGATTACTCTATCTGACTTCTGAGTTTTTGAAGACTTTCAAACCACTGTCCTAATTGCAGTTCTGTGTTGCAGGTAAGCGTGTGGTGCACATGAAGAAGTTTCCACTTGATGGAGTCAACGAAGGGAAAGATGCCTCACTTTTTGTCGTGCCAGTCGGTGTTAAAGGTGAGCAAAATATCTGTGTCTGAAAGTGAAATTACAACTGAGACACGTTGAACATCAGTGCGTTTGTCTGAACAGACAACAGCAAGCCTGTCTTCAGCGCTGGGAGTCCCAGCTTCTACTGCTTCCAGGACATCATGCGGGTGTGCAGTGAGACCAGCGCTCACTTCTGCTCCATCACCTCCAAAATGCTCCTGGCTTTAGACAAGTGAGGCTATTTTTGAACACACATTCTTTCATTTGGAGGTAAACAACGCTGGAAGGTGGCTTTAATATTTTCTCCTTGACTTCCACAGATGGTTAGCAGAGCAGCACACCGTACCTCATGCCATTCCCGCTCTGTTCCGACCTGCACCCGTGGAGCGGGTGAAGACCAATGTCAGCAACCCGGCCTATAGCAGCGAGGGCAAGATGAGCGACGAGGGTTTGCACATGGGCTACACCGCCCTGGAGATCAAGAGCAAGATGATGTCCTTGGAGAAGGCAGACTTGTGCATCCTCAACCCCCTTTATGGCTCCGATCTGCAGTACACCAACCGGGTGAGAGAGCTGATCATACGCCAAGGTGGTTCTTGGAATGAGCTATTTGGGAATGTTGATTCAATGGCTCAAAGACAACATGACAACTATAATGTTTTAATAATAATAAAAGAATGTATTGATATATACTTTGCTTTTATTAACAGGTAGACAAAGTTATCATCAACCCGTATTTTGGGCTCGGAGCCCCAGATTACTCTAAGATCCAGATCCCCAAGAGGGAAAAGTGGCAACATGGCCCCAACTGTGTGACAGAAGACAAGTGAGCTCTCAGTGATTGATGGACCCAACTGTCATCGCTAACATCTTTGTATTTCCTCTCTTTTTCGTGTGAAATATGAAACAGTAAAATGCTATAAGAATGACGCTCAACGCAAACATCTGCTGCCTCTGCAGGGAGCGGCAGTGGGTGGATGACTTTCCCCTCCACCGCAGCGCATGTGAAGGAGACACAGAGCTGCTCTCTAAGCTCTTGGACAGCGGTTTCTCAGTCAAGCAGCTGGACAGTGACCACTGGGCTCCAATCCACTATGCGTGCTGGTGAGTCTGACGTTGGTCTCACTCGCTGAAGCATCTGCAGCATCTGAGACTTTATTTTTTCTTGGACTTTGTTGAGTATTGGTAAGTGTTATGGTTAATTTGTTTGCTTCCGTCCAGGCACGGTAAAGTCAAAGCAACTAAGCTGCTCCTGGAGAAAGGTAACTGTAATCCGAACCTGCTGAACGGCCAGCTCAGCTCCCCGCTGCACTTTGCAGCCAGGGGAGGCCATGCAGAGATCGTGCAACTCCTGCTGCAGCACCCCGAGATCGACCGGGTAGGAAATGTGATGGATGTGCTGTCTTTAGACTTAAATCTTTTTCTCTTTCCCCAAAGTTGCTGTGAACAGTTGTCAAACAGCTGTTATACATTTTAACCTGATATTGGTGCCAATATTACAGTCTGTTTTGCTTAAATAACACCCCCCCACACACACACACACAAAAAAATATAATAAATTTAGGACCTTCTAACAGCATTGATACAGTTCTCACTACCAATAATATGTAAATACAAGTAAACGGTAAATATCATCACCAACAGCACATAGAGGACCAACAGAAGAGATCACCCCTACAAGTGTGTGAGGAGAACAAACAGAACGAATGGGAGGAGACAGTGAAGCTTCTGCAGCAAGTCAGCGTCAAACCTGTGAGTCTCACATCACACACTGACTTTGTCTGCATCACAAACATGACAGCCCCCATTGATATTCGTGCCATACTTGGTCATTGGTTTTTGATAGCTTCTGTCTGAAAGGTTTTCATGGCAGTTAAGTATGTTTGTCACTAGATGGTGGTGTTTCCCTAAGCAGGTCAACGGCATTTTTAAGATTGTCTTTAACGTTGGGCTAAGTTATGCTTGGTTTTGTGAATGACGTGTGCGCGTGTTCTGCAGTATGAGAAGGTGCGGATCTACCGCATGGATGGCTCTTATCGCTCTGTGGAGCTAAAGCACGGCAACAACACAAGGGTACAGCAGATCATGGAAGGCATGCGTCTTTCTCAGGAGACCCAGCAGTACTTTACCATCTGGATCTGCTCTGAGAACCTCCGTGAGTCCACACGTTAAACGTCTGTTCTTCCAATGAGCCTGACAGCGACAGCAACCACAACCAGAGGAGAAAATATTGGTGTGTCTGTGTGTGTATATTAGACCTCCAACTGAAGCCGTATCATAAGCCCCTGCAGCACCTGCGGATCTGGACTGAAATTGTAACTGACCTGACAGTGCTAGACCCTCAAAGGGAGACTCCGCAGCTCTTCCTCCGCAGGGATGTCCGCCTGCCTCTTGAAATTGAGAAGAAGGTAGGCCATACACAGTCAACTGATTTCAGTATATTGTGTATTGCACTGAGAAGGTCTTCACTCTGATGCATACTGTCTCATTTGAGGTTGAAGATCCGCTGGCCATCCTCATCCTGTTTGATGAGGCCCGTCACTGCCTCCTGAAGGGCTTCTTTCCCGCTCCAGATAGCAAACTGATAACCCTGGCCAGCCTCCTCCTGCAGATCATCTATGGCAACTATGAGAGCAAGAAGCACAAACAAGGATTCCTCAAGTAAAAGACTTCTTTCAAATGAAGTTTGTGCTTAAAAACATTCAACAGTGATAGAATAAGTACACTTTTTTTGTCTGTAATGTCTGGTTTAGCAAATTTTATGGAATTGCAGGAATAATATTGAGATAAATTACTTTTCTCTGTGTTTTACTTTAAATAGTGAGGAAAACCTAAAATCTATTGTGCCGATATCAAAAGTGAAAAGCAAAGCTTACCACTGGACCAACAGGATTCTTCATGAATACAAAGTATGCTCGATGTTCTCAAAAAAATTCCCTTCTAAAGTCCGACCCCACTGCTCCCTGAGATGATCGAATGCCTGATTTCTCCTTCGGCTCCGACAGGCGCTGAGCACCAGTGAAGGTGTGAGCAAAGAGATGCACCACCTGCAGCGACTCTTCCT
The DNA here is from genome assembly GCF_900963305.1 of Echeneis naucrates. NCBI lineage: Eukaryota > Metazoa > Chordata > Actinopteri > Carangiformes > Echeneidae > Echeneis > Echeneis naucrates. Next base: position 6,995,802 of record NC_042521.1, read on the forward strand.
GCAGAACTGCTGGGACATCCCGACTTACGGAGCAGCTTTCTTTACAGGCCAGGTCTACACCAAGGCCAGCGCCAGCAATCACAAAGTCATCCGTGTGTATGTCGGGGTCAACACGAAGGGGTTGCACCTCATGAACATGGAGACCAAGGTATTGTGCCATATTTTAAACTCCTGCCGAATGCCAAATTTCCAAATTTGATCTCATTAAACTCAGGTGAACAGAGGTTCATCATCATCGATGCAGTCAGTCAGAGGTTTTTAAGTGTGTACGAAGCAAAGACACTATATCTGCAAAGGTGCACATGTTCCCTTTTTCATTATGTTCAGGTTGGAATGTCACAGTAAATAATTTCAATAATGTAGACCTAATGAATATGCTTTTTTATTTTATTTTATTTTTTTTTGCGTGACCTTTCAGTACCTCACTTTTATTTTGAAGCTTTGTGTGCTCGTTTGTGAAATTTCTAGGTCCTTCTCATCAGTTTAGAGTACAGCACATTCATGTGGCAGCTTGGACTCGCTGACCAGTACTTTCAGATACACAGCGGTGACAACAAAATGAACTTCATTGTGCACACAAAGCAGGTAACTACTCAAGGAGGTTTCTAAATTCAAGTGGTTCAAAATACTTTTGGCCATTTTTGTGTGTCAAGAATCAAAACACAAGCTCAACATTATGACAGCAATATTTTCTTAGGGACTCTACCTACGTTTTGAAATTGATAAATTGAAATAAAAAACCAAAACTCTTTCATGTTGATTATTTCTACACAGGCTGGCCTTATTGTGAAGCTTTTGATGAAGCTAAGTGGACAGATGACTCCTAGTGATAAAGCCATAACGGACAAATATGCCTACGGCTGAAAACTCTTGAAGAAGCTGCGGCTGCCGAACATCCCAGTTCAGGTTCTTCCTACTTTCACTGACTGCAAATAATTTTGGATCAAATGACAAATCACAAATGGCTCTTTATGTATAGTAGGCTTGCCAATATCTCTCACAACTTCACTTTTTTTTTTTTTTTATTCAATGTAAATATTTCTATTATTTAATGTTTTGTTTAAATAAAGTGACTGATGTATGGAATAACTGATTTTGATTGGAAGAATTCTATATTACAACTCTGAAATGTTTCATGTGTACAGCTCAAAAATACCTTCAGTTAAAGAGGCCCTACAAGAACTGGCCTCTGGAGGGGTCTGGTCTAGTTTCTAGTCTCTGAAGGGGTTTGGTCCGGTCCATTGGGCCCCAGCTCCGGTCCTGGAGGGGTCCAGTCCGGTCCAGAGGTCTCCAGCTCCGGTCCTGCAGGTTTTAGATGTTTCCTGCTCCAACACACCTGATTCAAATGATCAGCTCTGCTGAAGTCTGATCAGGAGTCACTCATTTGAATCAGGAAACATCCAGGACCAGATTTGGAGACCTCTGGTCGAGTAATGTTAGACTAGTGCAAAAGTAAGTAAGAGAGTAATGAGAGCATCAAGAGAAATGTAGTGGAGTAAAAAGTACAATATTTGTCCTTCAAATGTGGTGAAGTGAAAGTAAAAGTATCCCCCAAAAATAATACTGAAGCAAAGTCAAAAAGTGTCCTGAGGTAAATGTACTTCGTTGCTGTCCGCCTCTGCTGATTGGTCAGTGATGTTAGTTGGTTGGAGGGAAGTCTGTAACTCTTTCTGTTGGTAGGTGAACTCAACTGACTGCTGGGATCATCAACAGGTTTGTTATTTTAATGTTGATCTTTTTTTAATCGCAGGAGTCCTTAAATCCCTGAATGCCATCTAAATAACGTTCATACTGAATGAGGACACCGTTTCTTTCTGAACAACAGACGGCTAACTGTGGGAAGCTGGAAACACTTTGAATCTTCACGATGAACTTTAAATTAATAAATAAACTGTTCAGAAAACATAAAGTGTCACTTTACGGCCAAACCGGCTGTCGTCCTGCCGGCGATGACGTCATATAGCAAGACATCGGTTCAGGTAGCAGCGGCCAATCACAGCGCCGGTTACTTGATGGACGCGGTGTCTGCAGCCAATAGGAGGCCTCGGTCGGTCAGGCGGGGGCGGAAGCAGCGTTGACAGGTAGAGACGTGGAGCGGCCGATCTGCAGCCGGTGGACACTGAGTCCGTCTGCAGCCGGGGCCGACACAGACCTCAGACATGTCCATGCACTTGTACCAGCTGAGCAGCAGGCTGCTGGGGGACACCGTGGGGAAGATGAGCGACAACCTGACCTCTGTGGTTTTAGCAGCCTCCGCCATCACTCTCACTCTGGGATACGTTTCCAAAATGCTGCTCAGACAGTCCTCTGGCAAACATCTGGTAGGTTGTCTTCAGTGATGGTTGGTGAATCGCTGCACGGTCCATTAATATCTGCTTTCCACTTTGTGTTTGTGCAGAAATATCCACCTTACATCCCCTCCAGCATCCCCTTCCTGGGCCATGCCATTGCATTTGGCAGAAGTCCCATTGAATTTCTGGAAAAAGCCTATAAAGAAGTAAGTGAAGGACTGAAACTATTTGTCTGCAGCGATTTTGATTATAAATCAATTATTTGAGTATATTTAATCAAATAATCAGTTCCACCTTTTTTTTTTTTTTCCCCAGTCTTGTTTTCTCTGTCTTCACACCTTTTTATGATTTGGGCTGTTGACTATTTTTAAAAGAGAAAACAAACTTACTAAATGGGTCATCGTCTAATCAGGAAAATTCTGAACAGATTATTTATTAAAGAAAATAATTTTGCAGCCCTTAAAGACGTGAACGCTCATATTTCTGAAACAGCATCTCCTTGTGATTAATCCGCTGCATAAGTTAGTAAATGTAAAGGTGACAAAAAAGGTCTTCAAGACTAGAACAGCTGACATTGTGCCAAAGCTGGAGTTGAAATAGACGAATTGTCTCTGAACTTCTTTGAACAGTTTTGTGTTGTTGTGTTGTGTTGTTCTAACACTCGAGTCTCTGCTGTCCTCTCACAGTACGGCCCTGTGTTTAGTTTCACCATGGTGGGCAAAACCTTCACCTACCTGCTGGGCAGCGAAGCAGCAACGCTGCTGTTCAACAGCAAGAATGACGACCTGAATGCAGAGGATGTCTACTCCAGACTGACCACCCCAGTGTTTGGCAAAGGAGTAGCCTATGATGTACCAAACGCTGTGAGTCTGTCACAACTGTCCCACCAGGGTGAAACAGGAAGAAGGCAGTTTGGCCACTTGGCGGCTGTTAAAAAATGAATTGCAGTTGTATCATGTCTACTATAATACACACTTTGTTTAATGTTTTACAGATCTTCCTGGAACAGAAGAAGATGTTGAAGACTGGACTGAACATTGCTCATTTCAAAGAGCATGTGAAAATCATCGAGGCGGAAACTAAAGAGTATTTTGAGAGATGGGGAGACAGTGGAGAGAGAAGTAAGTCCATTTACGGATCATGTTCTTGAAAGTATGAATATCATTAAATTAACTTGCACTCAGAAAAGTTTATTACAGGACTCCTGCTTCAATAATTTTATGTGTTTTGTATGTTTGTACAAAAAGCTTTTGATGCTTATGTAGTGTTACTTTTGGCATTAACATAATGTCATCCCATGTTGTGTATTCATTTACGTCGCAGCTAAAACAAATGGAAACATTTATGAGGTGTGTGATTGATGATATCAAATTGAGGTTCTTACTGAATGAACTTGTGCTCGTCTCAGACCTGTTTGAGGCCTTGTCTGAGCTGATCATCCTGACTGCCAGCAGCTGCCTCCATGGGAAGGAGATCCGCAGCATGTTGAATGAGCAAGTGGCCCAGCTCTACGCAGACCTGGACGGGGGCTTCAGCCACGCTGCTTGGCTGCTGCCTGGCTGGCTGCCTCTGCCCAGCTTCAGGTAGGAGGAGCTTCGGATTACTGCCACAGAAACTAGATTCCATCTGAAAGACGACATGAGCAGAAAAATTTGTTAGATTTAAAAAAAAAAAAAGATTGTACAAGTGTTGGTCTAGTAACTGCTGTAGTATAGATAAAAATATCCCCTTTTTTTGTCTAGGAAGAGGGACAAAGCCCACAGAGAGATCAAGAACATATTCTTCAAGGTGATCCAGAAACGCAAGAGCTCTGGCCAGAAAGTGGACGACATCCTGCAGACACTCATTGATGCCACTTACAAGTAAAACACCTTGGTTCATTCAAGAAGCTGCTTTGGGAATCAAATCAACTCAATATTTATAAACCACGATTCACCAAAACATCTCAACCATTTCTAAGCTCCAAAATGAATGTGCCCCACCTCCAGAGACGGACACCCTCTGAACGACAACGAGATCGCAGGGATGCTGATCGGTCTCCTCCTGGCTGGTCAGCACACGTCCTCCACCACCAGCGCCTGGATGGGTTTCTACCTGGCCAGAGACAAGGCTCTGCAGGAGCGCTGCTACGCTGAGCAGAAGGCTGTGTGTGGAGAAGACCTGCCTCCGCTTGACTTCGATCAGGTCAGGATCCCATTTGTCACTGAAAGCCAGCAAAACAGATGTCTTATATCATTGATATTATGATCTGCTGTATTATTAGAATGAACTTTGTAATAACTAAAGTACTATTAAAACTTATTTTGTATTGTACAGGCTATGATAAACTATGATAAACATTTAATAGACCCTTACTTAAGTGTTATGTTTCAACACAAAAATGAATATATAAACACACTGATGACAAACTTTTGATACAATATAAGAGCTGATCTTTCGCCTTGTACTGGTAAGAGCCTTTACCACAGAGGCTAAGCATTAAAAGGAAACAGGCTACACACACACAATCAGTGTTGACATTTTGAAATATACACATTAACTAAGGATTTACCTGGCTGTAATGTTTCGTGTTTCTCCTTCCTAGCTGAAGGATCTTGGCTTGTTGGAGCGCTGTCTAAAGGAGACCCTGCGTCTTCGCCCACCCATCATGACCATGATGAGGATGGCTCGCTCTCCTCAGGTAAATCCACCTGGATGATTACATCAACAGTTCTCTGCAGTGTTCTGCTGCGATGTCTAATATTATTACTGTATTAAAAATGCTTCCTCCATGTTGTGTAGTATGTCTGATCAGTGTGTGCTATTTTTTTTTTTTTTCATGTTTTTGCACAGACTGCAGCAGGTTACACCATCCCTGTAGGCCACCAGGTCTGTGTCTCCCCAACCGTCAACCACCGTCTGCATGACACCTGGACAGAGAGGCTAGAGTTCAAACCTGACCGCTACCTTAATGACAACCCTGCTGCGGGGGAGAAGTTTGCCTACGTACCCTTTGGAGCTGGTGAGAAGGATAATTTAGAACTTGAACACGCTGAAACAGACTAATTCAGGTTGGATTGTGTGAGTTATAATCAAAGGTTCGAATGCAAACTGATGATGCCACGGCCCTGAGTCACTGTCATTCCGTCAAATATAGATTTTTTTTTTTTAATATTACATTCCTTGATCATTGAATCTATTGCTCCTCCTTATATCTTGACAAAGAAACTGTCATTTCATCTCTGTATATCAAGGCACTCGCACATGCTTTAAAGTGACAGTTTGGATTTTCACTTAAATAATGCACAAGAAATGCTGAGACCTGTATTAACCCTGATCAAAACCACACTTTTCATGTCTACATTTCAGGTCGCCATCGCTGTATCGGGGAGAACTTTGCCTATGTCCAGATCAAAACCATCTGGTCCACTTTGCTGCGTATGTATGACTTTGACCTGGTGGACGGATATTTCCCCACAATCAACTACACTACAATGATCCACACGCCTCACAACCCCATCATCAGATACAAGAGGCGAAAACAGTGAGACCGGAAGAAGACAGTAAAAACGGAGGTGCAAAGGCAGTAGGAAAGAGTCCTGAATGTTTGGAGTGGATCTTTAACTTCCTGACTTGAAATGGGGACATTTTAGATGAACAAACGTTGCCCTGTCTAAACCTCAAGCCTTCCTTTAGCTTCCTTTATTTTGGCCTTTTTCTGAATGTAGTTTGAATGATATTTCTGTGTTTCCAGAGCAGAATACACTTGCTGAGTGACTCTGACTCAAACACTGATGCTCATATTCACAATGTGAATCCTTAAAAAAATAAATAAAAGACTGCCTTGATGAAGGCAGACTGAATTAAGGCCCCAGGTACATGAGGTAGGTTTTTGTCTCTAAATTACACCACTGAATGCAACCAGGAAAAAAAGTTTACTCTTCTGTGTCCCACAAGTGCATAGTAGGAAACTTTGCTTGTTTTTTTTTTTTGTTTGTTTTTTTTTTCCAGTGGCTATCCATTAAACTTTGAATAATCCTGTGGATGAAAGCTCATTCTTGACCTTGGACAGAGCTATTGAATGGTTAGTAGGTGTCATATTGCATCACATGGTCTTCATTAACAGATAGTTTTTCAGGAGAAGATCATGTGATATGTTTGAAAGTGTAAGAAGGAAATCGAGGATATTTTTGTTTTACTGTCGCTGTAAAAGCCGACACACTTTTCCAGCTGTTATTTTGGTTGATTAGACAACCAAAATAACCTTCAACAAACAAGGGATTAATTGCAACTACGAAATAGATCAACTGGAAGGAGAAATAATTTCCTGTGAGACAGCCACAGTGTTTCCTGTATTTACCAGCCAGCTGGTAAACAAGAAGAGAAACACACTACTGTTTCAAATGATGTAGTCCGCTTTATTTCAGTTTTTGACAAAATACCCAGAAAATTCAAAGCTCCTAAGCTTTACAAAAATACGTTCTCTACAAATGTCCTTTGTTGCCTGTCCGGTCTAAACAAAACACAGTGTAGTGTAAGATATCCAGTAGCAGCCTCCTTAACAGCAAATCAAACATTCTCTACATAACGCTCCACCCATACAACACAAACATATAAATTAATCACAAGTCTTAAATTAGCATTAGACAAATATACATGATTGTAGTTCATCCACAACAAAGAGGCAGATTAAATTACAAACATAGCTGTTTTTCAAGTGCTGGCGACAAAAAAGCCTGAATACATGTCATACACTAATAAAAAAAATTTGTTTTGGTCCACATAGAAAGATACAGTCCACACCAGTATGATAGAAAACAGCAGAGCGCTCAGCACAAGAAAAGGCAACTGAGTTTCTTCAAGCCAAAGTAACTTGTCAGCATCTATCTTCTCAAGCCAAAGTGCAATTGAGCATATGAAGAAGCACCTGCAATGAGAAGAAGAAAGTTAATTTGAAATCAAAACATTTACACACAAGTTCAGTCATCAGCTTTGTTATTTACTGCTGAAGATGATTCAGAAGGATATTTCCTCTTGGACGCGTACCTGTGAGCTTTCATCCCACTGCACTCAGGTTTTTTGGTTGCATTATCATACTTTTAAAAATCCAACTAGAAACCTAGTTAGCTGTACACATGGCTAAAAAAGGTCTTCAACAGAGCTAGGAATCAGCTTTCTTGAGTGCGCAAACTCAGACATCTTTCACCAAAGTGCACTGCATCTCTGCTACCTGATGTCACACTCCCCAGCCTCCTCTGTAGGGCCTCCAGCCTGGAGATGTAGTCAGTGAGCGCTCGATCGGGATCGTAGCTCTGCAGGTGGGAACAGGTGAGAACTCCGTGGTCTCCGGTCATGTGAAACCTGCAAACCACAGCAACAACAGTGACATATTTCAAGTCTAAATTTAGCTTTGGCCTAATCATTTTGCAACACGATTGACAGATGAACTATAACAGTGGTAGTTATTCAAAGCTAATCAGTGTAGCAACAACCATTCAGTAGTTCAGCTGATCAAAGGGGATGCTGTTATGAAGTCGGCATAAAAACATAAAAGATCTATAAATCAACATTTGCTTGCCATTCTTTTAAAATGATATACTGCAGTTGGCATTATTTTGACATTCCATTTATGATAAGATATAGGTGTGATTATTAATTGTCAACAACAGCCTGATTGTAAGTTGTACCTGTGGTGTGTGGAAGAGGCAGCTGATCGGGGGGATTCCCGTCCACTTCTCCCCCTGATGCCAGAGAGGACGCCTCCACCACCACCGCTTCTCTCTCTGTACATCTCCACACTGCCCGGGTGAAGGTAGGGTGAATCTCTTGCCTCTGTATCTAAGAAAGATAAAGAAAAATGTTTTCGACATTACATTAAAATGGTATTCTCCAAAGTATCATGGAAAATGTCACGGTTCAGTTACCTAATGTTTGTCCTGCTCCATTTTTGTTGACACTGCAGGAGGCTGTAGAGCTCATCCCTGCTGCCTTGTGCCATCGCCTCACAAGGAAACGCATTCTGCATTAACAGAAAAAGACATTTATTTTTGTCTCTTTAACTCCAAATTCATCAAGAATGAGTAAACCTGGAGTCTGAGCTGCCTACCTGGACAGGGCGATAGAGACTCGGACGGCAGATCGGAAGCGCATAAGCCCCCGGCGACGTTGGCTGAGAGACTCCAGGGTGGAGAGTGACGGCCGGCTTCCCATTCTGGAAAGCAGCGAGAGTGTGGCCTCTTCACACTCCTGGAAGCCACCGAGCAGTAACAGCAGATACTTTTTCTGGTAGATCAGTGCTTTGCGGAAGCTTTCTGACCTCAGGTACTTCCCATACATCCTCTGTAGGCAGGAGACAGAGTTAACAAATGAGCTTCATTTCATCTGTTTTACTTTGGTGGCCAAAAAGTTAGTTCACATTTACTTGTTCTTGTTGGTGATTTAAAAGAGGTGTACAATGATTGTCTATCTCAGAGCTACCACAGCTGTCAGCTAACCTTCAGTGCCACATTGTCAGCCTCAGGTCCAGTTATCTCTCGTAGAGTGTCGTTCCTGAGCTCTCCCCTGAGTCGGGCCACCTGGCACTGAGCAAGACGTAAAGCTTTCTCCAGACGGACCTTCTCTCGAGTCCAAGCCTCCCGCTCCTGGGAAAGCAACATACTTGCTGAGTCCATCTTTGACCCTCCTCTTCGGATGCTGGACTGCAGGAGGAAGTAAAAATATTTTATATTTAATTTGATGCTACAATCATCAAAAGACTAGGCACCAAAATATTTGAGCATACACAGTAAGATTAGTTTCAGTTTTGAATGTCTTTCTTATTAGAGAAGTGTCTAAAATCTGCCCAAATGCTATCTGTATATGGGAAATATGTCTGCAGAAAATAGATTAGTAAATATTATTTACAGATTATATATGTATATGTAAATATATATTTATATAGGTAAAGCTTCAGTGCAGGTGCAAACCTTCGTGTAAGTATTAAGTAGTAGTAGTATTAAGTATTATACAAATTATAACATTTTATTATCAAAGAAGCAACAAATCCACTTACAGCAGTAATGTTGACAGCTCATCTCTGAACTGATTTTAGTCTCTCATCTGTATATTTTCTTGCTGTGTACTCACACTGTCTCCTGATGCCAGTCCAGCCTGCCTGTAACGTCGGAGCTCTTCTTCCAAACGGAGCGTGTGGTTTCTCAGATCGTTCTTCTCTTCAGTCAGGCGGCTGACAAACCCTGTCAGCTCGGCATTCTGCCTGAGCAGCCGCTCTGTCAGAGAGTTGGAGGAGCTGGGGGACCCTCCTGCCAGCAGGGGTACACTCTAAGGGAACACATCAAACATGCATAGACTTCAACAGATATCAAATGTTTGGAATAAAAACATCAGTTCACTCAAGTGCATTAGATCACTGAGTGAGTGAAATAAATTGTGTCTTGTTTATTTTATGTTTACTATTTTTCAGAGTGAAGAAATTATGCCATCAAATCAGAAATAAAAGATTTGCTGACCTCAGGGACGGATGGTAGACCCGGTGATTGCTGCAGCATAGTGATGACCTCATCAACACTGGACTGCACCCAGGACAACTCTTCACTGTCGACCTCTGCAGTCAGCCTGTACAGAACATTTACAAACAAATGAGCCTATAATTTACAGAAAGCATTAAAAGGTCTGCATGTCAAAATGTATAAACTGTTGCACAACAAGCTGCAATAAAATGAGGCAACAATGTGATATTAGATATTATTATGTGAGATTTTTGACCACATATAATCAGCACTTAAGATGGCATTGTACATTTTTTTAACAAGAAAAATAAGGTTGCAAGGTTTCAGGTTGAAAGACAAACCCAAGTTCAACACTCTTTCCCTTTAGTTCTGTTTTTGGTCTCCACCAACTCCTGAGAAAAACATCTTTAGATGCTAAATACTGCACTATGCTCACCAGCTAATCACTAACTGTTTTTTCCTGAGCAGGTAGAGCTGCTGAGATAGATGCTAATATACAGACTGAAACTAATCTGAACTAATCCAAAACACTGAGTTTAAAAAGCACTACAGAGCTGAAAGCATCACTAGATCTTGGTGATTATTTTGACCTTGTTTATACACAAGTAGTTCAACGATCCACATAACATTAGTAAAATTATTTTACATCGGCTACTTTATTTACCTGCCAGGAGTTTTGTTGGCCATTCTGCGGATCTTTGAGGAAATCAGGTGGAGTTTACCCACAATCTTGTCGACCGTGCGCCACGGACCATGGTGCGATGTACTGGTGAGACCTGTTGGAGAGACCTCCTGGTGGGGGGACGGAACATTTCCGGTTTTCTGCTGGATCACCCAGTCTTTGGTGCGGTCGGTGGACTCACTGTGCTGCTTGGATAAACATGGTTGGGCTTTTATTCATCCCCATCATGAGAGAAAAATGGAAGAGTAATGTGTTCATACTTACACTGTGGCTGTCAGCATGCTGAGGTCCTCTCTGCTCTCCTGCATGGATTAACTGCTGCTCCAGTCTGCCTTTCTCTTCCTCCAGGCTCTTCCTCTTCTCCACCTCTCTCTCCAGCTGCTCCGTGGTCTCAGACATCTGTGTTTTTAGGCTCTCAAGTTGGGCCCGGACCTCCAACAGAACCTTCTGGTCTAGTCTGGACTGCTGATTTGCCAAAGCCATCTTCTCCTCTTTTCGCACTGCCTCAATTTTCTCAGCCTCCACCTGACTCAGGAGCTGCACCACCTGAAGAAATTAGAAAAAAAAATGAAAATTTGATGATTGAGACAGAAATGGTTCTCGTGATCAAGGTTAGTATGGAGTAAAAGCTAAAGCAAAATTACCCAACTTGACACAGTACATGGAAAGAAAAGTGCCACAACACTAATAATAAAAAAAAAAAAAAAGATAAAAACCACAGTCTCAGCAACAGAGCCTTAATGCAAAGAAATCACAAACATCCCACCTGTGCATGTTTGTCATCCAGCTCCCTCTGCAGTCTTCCTAGCAGACTTCCATCCTCTTCAAATACACTCCTGTCTTCCTCGACTCTGCCCTCATTTGTGGAAGGGACACCCCTTCGCAGCTCCCTCTCCATACCTAGTGCAGTGCTCATCTCCTGGGCCTTGGCTCGCTCCGTTTCCAGCAGGACCTGAAGCTCCTGGAGGCGTCGGTGGAGACTCAGACGCTCCTGCTCAGCCTGCTGGGAGATCTGGGACGATGCCTGGCGTTCCTGATCCAAGCTCATGGTCAACTGTAGCATACGGGTCTTCTGCTCGTCAAGACTGAGATGGAGGTCCTGTCAGAAAAACAGAAATGCAGCTTCTTGAAATAGCAATTGAAAAGTTGGGATTATTCATGTAATTAAAATGCTCCAATGCCTCTGTAATTACTCCATCCTTACCTCCAGCTCTTCCCGCTTACTTTCCTCAGTTCTCCCAGTTCGACATTTCTCTTTCTCCATGGCCCACTGAAGGTCTCTGCTTCTCTTCCTCTCCTCTGTCAGCTGGTCATTGAGTGCATCAACTTCAGCTGCCCTCTTCGATATTTCCACCCTGCAGAAAAAGATAGAGGTAAGCTAATGGGTACAATCATCGTAAGTGCCAATGCAGAGGGCGATCTAATAAGGAGGTTATGAAATGCGTTACTTGGTTTACAAAACTGTGCTGTTGAATTGTTGAATTTCATTCCTAAGGTGTCCTAACAGCATAAAAACACAGCGTTTTGAACATCTGGAAAAGCATTTCAAACACTGTTATCAACAAGTCTTTGAAATACCTTTATTTTAACCATGCAGTTACTGAGTTATATTCAGATGTGGTTGATACATATCTGTAAAGAAACATCATTGCTGACCTAAGCGTGTCCAGCTCTTTGAGGTGTTTGTGTTGAGTCTTGAGCGTTGTCTCCAGCTCCAGTTTAGTCTGGGACAGTTCACCCTTCAGCTCCTCCACTAGCAGCCTGTTGGGCTCTGCTGCTCCATCTGCCCCTCTTCCTTCCCTCTGCTCCTTCCTGCTGCATTCAGCATTCAAAGACAGTGGAAGCTGGATGCCTGAATGAGAACAATTGGAAAAAACACAGTCTCAGAATGTACAAGGAAACAGGGTATAAAATGTTATCAAATATTTAAAAAAAACAACAACAAAAATACAAACAAACCAACAATTAATATAATATACTAGTAATACAATCTAGACTTAGCGAAATGTTCACCTTGATGAAGATGCTCTAGTTGGCTACGGAGCTGATGAATCTCAGAGATAAGACTGGACCTCTCTGCGTTGAAGAGTGACCCCATCGCGTCTCTGTGTTGGGCGTCCTGCATCAAAATCACACAGACAACAACTTTTCAGACAGGTTTAAATGATGAGAGGAGAAGATTGTTAGGAAAAGTCTGATAACCTGACAGTGACAAAATTGTTGGCCAAAGGTCAATTGTTTATAAAAAAAATATTTTACTATGATTTCTAATGCTAGCATTGTGTTTAACCAAGAAGTGTGAATGAATATGTTACATTACGTATTCATTGAATAGTAGTAAGAACACTGACCTGTTCAGCCAGGCTGCGCTCCAGATGATTGAGGTGGATGATGGCATCACTGGTGTCGAGCAGGTCCAGCTGGCTGTAGAGGGCGCTCTTCAGAACGCTGCGTTCACTCATAAACACCTGTCTTACTGCATCCAGAAGGTCTGCACGCCAGTCCATACCACCTGATGTCTGCCGCAAGTCAGAAACACGAGGGTCAACAGATAACCACAGATCATCCATGTAGGAAAGCTTCCAGATATAATGTGATTTGCTCTTAGCAGGTTTCTCCTACCCCTGTTTCTCTGTGCGTCTGCATCTGAGTGATGAGGCCTTTGAGAGACTCCATGGTAGCAAGCAAAGCATCTCTTTCCCTCACCCAGCCTTGGATGTTGACCTGGCTGCTCGGCTCACCTTCAGAGAGAGGAAGCTCTGATAGAGAAAGAACCTGCATACCTTCCTGATGCACCTCACGGAGCAGCATCTAAACACACAAACAGGACAGAGAAATGTTGCCTTCACTTCAAGAGACATTTTGGAGGCACAATTCAAATAATACTCACGCATACATGAGAGTAAGTCTTGGATTAACTTTCAGTGCTCTAAGATAATATTTATAGTAAGTGGAGGTCGTACCTTGATTCGGTCAGGCAGCGGATCATCAGTTTCTCTCCTCGCGCCCTCTGGAGTTGTCCTGAACTCCTGCTGCAGGCTTGGGAGGTCGTATCCAGTTCGGTGGCTATAGTCTGAACTGCTGTCTGTGAGAGAGAGAAAAATATCGGCAATGCTGACTAAGATTTTAATAATAGGATACACATTTGCTACAGTGATTGTGCTGTTTTCACACAGCATCTGTACAGCATCAAAACATGAAAATCATTACCAGGAAAATTAACACAAGGGGCCATTCAACAATTTTGAATAGATGATTAATTGTCAAAGATGAATTCATAGGGAAAATATGTTGTGGGAATATTGTTCTGATATAAAACTAAATTTCCTTTAGAGCTTAATTTCCACACTAACTAACAGCAGAAACACACTGGCACTGAAATCAGAACAACAGACTGTTCTCTCAGGACTATGCTGTTTATAGCACTCAGGTTATTTCTGTCAATTGTTTTCTGAGCTGCAACCTGGAAAACACACAATTTCTACATTAAAACAACACTTTAAGCACAGGAAAGCAAGGAAATATGGTAATGAATGTGCTGCAGCTTACCACTGGTGTATCCATCTTTGAACTGTGGATTAGGGCGGTCTTGTCTTGATGCAGTGGCCTAGGGAGGAAGCATCATGATCAAACTAACATATTAAAAAACTACAACACACAAAAAAATTTGTCATAAAAATGGCTACAAAAATATGAGGGAGTTTTATCAAGATAGAGTGCTCTTACACTAAACTTATACAGCATTAAGCAATAATAGGACTTTTTTCGCGCCTTGTCCTCACCTCAGTGGAGCGCAGCTTGTCAATGACGGCTTTGAGCGCTTTACATTCGTCCTCCAGGGCGTGTGTGTCCCTTCGGAGGTTCTCGCTCTCTGAAATATGCCGAGCCTCCATATCTAGGATTTCTGCTGCGTGGAGTTCCTGCATCTGCACAATCTTCTCTTCAAACTCTCCAATCACCTCCTCCATCTCCTCTTTGGTGGCAGACTTGCTTTCAGGGCTGAGATCAGATACTTGGAAAGGCTCGGTCTGCGTGAATGAGTCTGTTACAGCCATGTGTTGCTGTTCAGAGCTGCTGTTAAGCCGCAAGCTGCGAGATTTGTTGGAGGACTGGGTGGAAGCGGCAGAGTTTTTCCTGGACAGAGATGGTTTATCTTTGGCACTGCTTCCCTTAACAGCTGGCTGTTTGGCTCCTTTCTTTTTCAGCTGGGCGGTGGATGACTGAGGCTGAGGAGATGGAGATAGAGAAGGGGAGGGAGAAAGAAATGGAGGAACAGCGTCTGGTGTCTTCATCAAAGCTCTTTGTAGCTCCTCTTTGAGCTTGGAAATAGACAGTTCACGAATTTGCAGTTCATCCTGAAGTTTCTCATTGTGCTGCCTGTGACTGTTGACCTCTTCTTTGGTGGTATCCATCTTCTTTCTCAGTTCTTGGAGCTCTTCTTTGAGTTCAGATATGGAAACTTCACGGACTTGGAGCTCCTCCTGCAGTTTGTCACTATGCTTCCTGTGGCTGTTGACCTCTTCTTTGGTGGTATCCATGTTCTTTCTCAGTTCTTGGAGCTCTTCTTTGAGTACAGATATGGAAACTTCACGGACTTGGAGCTCCTCCTGCAGTTTGTCATTATGCTTCCTGTGGCTGTTGACCTCTTCTTTGGTGGTATCCATGTTCTTTCTCAGTTCCTGGAGCTCTTCTTTGAGTTCAGATATGGAAACTTCACGGACTTGGAGCTCCTCCTGCAGTTTGTCATTATGCTTCCTGTGGCTGTTGAGTTCTTCTTTGGTGGTATCCATGTTCTTTTTTAGCTCCTGGAGCTCCTCTTTGAGTTCAGATATGGAAACTTCACGGACTTGGAGCTCCTCCTGCAGTTTCTCATTGTGCTGCCTGTAGTTGTTAAGTTCTCCTTTGGTGGAAACCACATCCCTTTTGACCTCCTCGAGTTCCTGGACAAGCTCTGTCCTGTTGTCACTTTTTTCTTCCGATTTTACCTGTTGGACAGGCAGGACATTAAATGCTGAGCTTACACCCAGGTGTCATTAGAGATAACAATGGGAGATATGTCCATACTGATAAAGGTTTATATTTAATGCAATGCAGAAAAATGTATTTAAAAAAAAAATCTGACTTACATGGAAAAGTTCTCCTTCAAGTTGTGCAATGCTCATTTCCCGCTCCTTCAAAAACATAAAGAACATAGTGTTTTAATGAATACTTACATACTGAAACCACTTTGTTTCCTGCAGTAATGAAGACTCCGTAGGGGGATTGAAAGAACCACAACCAGGACATGACAAGACTATGAATGTCCACCTTGCTCTGTACCTGCAGCAGCTCCTGTAGCTTCTCCAGCCTCTCCTTACAGCTGTTCAGCTCCTCTTTGGTGGCTGCTGCCTCATTTTGAGCCTCCACAAGTTCCTGCTGAAGTTTAGACAGCTTTATATCATCACTGCCATGGGATGATACCTAAGGTAACCAATTTACAGCATTAGAGGAGTAGCAAGGAATAAACTCTGCTCTGAAGAAAATACTGAAGATGTAAACAGCACAGGATCATATTTTTATTTTTACTTTTTGAAGATGGTCCTGTAATTCCTTGATTGTTGCAGTTTTTTCCTGGAAAGAAAAGAACATGGTCACCAACAACTATCAGAAATACTTGGCTGCTAAATATGAACACTGGGAAGCTGTTTAAGGTGATGTACTTGGAGTTCCTCCTGGAGTCTACTGCAGCTCTCCTTGTAGCTGTCCAGTTGCTCTTTGGTGGCTGAGATCTCATCTTTAACCTCCTGCAACTCCTGAAGAAGCCCTGGCACAATCAGCTGGTTATCAGCAGAGGAGGCCTGATAAAACGGTCACAAGGATGCAAACCTATCAGAGCTAATCATTTAATGCACATGTTGGCAAGAAAGAAGATTAAAAAGTATTGCACTTAACTGCAAAGTCTTATTGTTTTAAGACCTCAATCCAGCACAACAGTGTGGCACAAAGATTACATTCATTCTGGATGATATGAGGAGTTTATCATTTACATTACATTGTAATAAATTAATAATCAAAAACATGGGTTGAAACGTTCTTAAATCTAATCTGGAACATGGATTCAAGCTTCACCCAAATTTATATAGGCCTAAAGATTGCTAACAGGAAGAAAACGTTATTCTTACAGTGGCTAAAAGTAACCCTCTCATTTGATGGCCAGAAACTAGGAGTTTTATGGGAGGTTATGTGCGAGAATCTTACTCTTCATCACCCTAAATCTCAGATTTGCATATATAGTGGCTGAAATATTACCTCCTCAGCCACTGAACTCCTCTGCCTACTCCTGGTCGTCATCTGGCTGAGCAGGCCGATGAGCACAGCCAGCCTCTTCTCATACTCAAGCAGCTCCTCTTCAGAACTGGAGAGCAGCTGCTTCTGGAGCTCCTGGTCTTTCTGGATTCCACTGATTCCCATCTCCAACTCCTGAAGCTTTTGGGTCAGATGAACAACCTTCCCAGTGGGAACTTGTCTCAATTGACCGAGTCCACTGAAATCCATTTGGGGAACACCAATGTCACCAAAGTTGTAGATTTGTGGCTCCACACTGGGCTTCAAATGTGGCTCAGTATTTCTCTGCAGGTCCTGGTTTTCTTTGGATCCTTGTGCCTGCTGCTGCTGCTGCTGTTTGGAGGCTTCCAGGGTGGATTGACCTATCAGCCTTTCAGCCAGTTTTTCCCTCAGATTTTCCTCTAGATTAGACACTTTCTCTTGGAGCTCATCTGCATAGCTTTGTGTTTGCTCCGAGAGGAGGCGACAGTGACTTAACTCATCGTCTTTTTCGCCCACCAACTCTTCGAGCTCACGAATACGGAGCCCTAACTCCTCCACCCTTGCCGTTGCACTCTGTTCTAGAGCCTGTACCTGGGCCTGCATGACTACAAGACCTGCAGTTTTTTCTCTCAGAGCTTCTTCAAGATTACCCTGTGAACTATCCAGTTTATCTGCTTCAGATAAACTCTCTTTCAAGCGCAGATACGTCTCCAGCAGCTTATTGTGTTCTGTTTTCAGTGTATCCAGCTCTTTGGCAGATAGGTCCATTCTTTGCTTCATTTCATCATACTCCTCTTTACTTGGCGCCCACTCATCACTCCCTGGCTCACCCTTGACGTCCTCGTCCTCCTCGGCAGCCTGTTTTTGCTCAATATTGGCCAGTTCCTGCTGGAGTTTCTCTATGACTGCATTCAGTTGGTCAAGCTCCTCCTCATTATTTCGCTTCAGTCGCTCTTGCTCACTCCAGAGGCACTCCACCTGGGACTCCAGGTCTTTTATCAGCTCATCTCTCTTATCAATTTCCTATAGAGTGGAACACAGGCATTATTAAAGGATGAAAAATATCAGATTTGAGGAGTCCATGGCCATCCCATTGTTTTGTTAAACCTCTGAGTCCTGTGCTCTGCATAGGAACTTAGATTATGTAGTTTGTTTTGTTTTGTTTTTTTTTTTCAATAAAAAAATGTAAAATTTAATCAAAATTATTATCAGATAGACCTCAGAGGTTTAGTAGGTCACCTCACACGAGTAAATGATCACCTCACAACAAAAAGATGGTGATGTGGATCTACTTACCAAATCAAAACAAGCATAAAACAACCGCGCCCCCCTCCGAAAAAAACCAAACAAACAAACAAACAAACAAAAACAAAACACACAAAAAAAACTAACCAAAACATAAAAATGGAAAATGGGAGCCAACAAAAGTAAAAGCAAATAGGAAACCGGAGAACACACCTTGATGGACTACCACGGAGCTATGCGTATTTGAAATAGACTTTGGTTCCATTTCACATACACATACTGCGTTACCTTGTTATCGGAAGTGGTTTCCATGTGTTGAAGCTTAGTGATCTGTTCATTAAGAAGTGCTATTTCCCTGTCCTTGTCCTCCATCACCTTCAAAAGTCAGAGATTATAATGTGATGGCTATTAATAAACATATCATGTGAAACTTCCACTCAGAGTCAGCCTTGCGGTGGACTAGTGAAAGTTAAAAAATTGGGTTACAGAAGAAATGTGTCGCTATGACAGTCATGACAAGATTGATGGGTAAAAACATCTTAAAACAGAGCTACATCTTATTTAATAAAAAACAGAGCATTTGAACAAATGTATGTGAGCAAAGTATAAATTTATCTGTTTGGAAGCAATGGAAATTATTTGACAATATGACATTGGTAAACAGTTGTCAATCATAAGTAGTGCTTTTTCTTTTTAGAAGGGTTTTTGTAAAAATGTGATACAATGGATATAACATTGCATTGTCTGATACTCTATGTCATTTTGCATGTGCCATTGTACCGTCAGACTGCACAATCCTGTTTAGAGATACAATATATGGCAGCAGGATGTATATTCACCTGGAGCAGGCTGTCCCTTGTTTCTAGGTACTGCTGTTGGCTGCTGATCTCCTTCCTCTGGATTTCCAGCTGCATGTGAAGCTGTTGTACCTCCTCACTTTTGTTCTCCAGCTCCTCTCTGAACTGCTCCAACTGTTCCTCCAGGTTACAGATCTGTATGAGACAAGAAATGTCAAGTATTAGCCACATATATAACATAAGATGCAATGACACTAATAATTTTTCCCTTGCATTACTGTTTTCCTTGTGTGACTGTTTAAACACACTGTGGGTTTAGATGTTGAATATCCATTTACAATACAAACAGTTAACTACATCTAACAAGGTATACTGAAAACTGATACAAAGAAGGTTGACAGCACAAACTGAACATCACTATACCTCCTTCTCTTTTCGCTCCAGAGCCTCTCTCTCTGTCTGTAACTGAGCCTCCAGTGTGGATTGTGTGGTCTCTGTGACTGATACATACTGCTTCTTTTGTTCAACCTGCAACACACAAGCATATAAATAGTTGGAAGCAACTATAGTTCAGCAGTTTTGTCACGCAGAAAGACATGAAGAGGAAGCTGCACGTCTTGTGCTGTCTATCGCACCAAAGAGACTCAATTTGCAATTTGTCAACAGGACAGCTGCACAGCAAACAGGAGCTTTTGCTACACTGCTCTTTTTGTTCACTCACCAGAACACTGGGGGGCAATCTTAATAGTTGCTAGCCATAGCTCATTGTCATCACAGCACACTGCCGAGGCAGCTAAAGTAGACCCACCCACACATTGTTCTCCCTCAGTGTCCCTCCTCCCGTTCCTCCACTAGCTGTCACCTCCTCTCTCTCACTCACTCTCACACAGACACACACAGTCTGCAACGCCTCACAGCTACTGTTCAGGTTTTTCTTTCTGCCTTAGCTTCCAACACATCCTTCAACCATCCCCCCTGCCCTCCCTAACCTTCTCCAGGGACTCAGCGCTGGCCAGCAGGGCCTGCTCCAGCTCGCGTATGCGGCTCTCCAGCTTGTCAATCTCTTCGTCCCGCTCTCCCAACTCACGACGCAGCTGATCTGAGCTGAGCAGCAGCTCACTGCACCAATCCGCCTTCTCCTTCAGCTGGGAGGTCAGCTGGTCCACCTGGAAACGTGGAGAGGGGAGAGAGAGATAGAGAGAGAGAGCGAAACAGAGAGATGAGGAGAGGGAGAGAGAGAGGTGATCGTTCAGTGAGCTTGGTTTACTCGCTACAGCTAGCTGGGAGGTCAGCTGATCCACCTGAGAAAGGAGGGGGGTGGGAGAGAAAAGAGGTGCAGGGACAGAGGGGAGAAAGAGCGTTCATTCAGGAGGACACAAAACACAGAATAGTACAGTAACCAGGAGGGCAGCTGGCAGGTAACTGATCCACCTGTGAGATGGGAGAGCAGCAACAGATCAACGAGGAGGAGGAGAGGCCAACAAGGGGATGATTTATGAAACTGAAAAATGATAATAATGTCCTTATTGGAGAAATTGTACATGGATGGATGGATGTTCTGCCTGCTCAATAAACAAGAAAACGTTTCCACATCAAGGACTGACTGACATTCATGAAATGTATTTTTAAGACAGAAAACTGAGATTTCATTCAAATCTCAATGAAACTGTATTAAGCCATGTGAAATATATGCCTTCACTGGCAGCCCTTCATTAAATATTAATGCCTACAATGAAGGATGGGCTTCTATTTTTTAATTTAGAATGAAATTTCAGTCAATGTGTTTTCCTTTCCAGCGTTTTTTGTAATTCAGGGAATAAAAGCTGGCAAGAGATCTGCTTATTTTTTCAATATTTAAAGATGTCATCGATGGAATAGATGTGAAAAAACTACAAAGTTCTGCTAGCTTCATACATTGCACCTTTGAATTGTTATACTGTTATATTACATTTTTAAAATTTCATATTGAGCTAAAACCTGGCCCCATTCAACATTTAATTTAAAAGTCAAGGAATTCATACATTTGGATTTGGTCTAATTATGACAAAAGCATAAATTTAGGTTTTTACATAGGGACATTTGTGTCAACATGGTGGATCAGAGTGAAGATGGGACCAAACTGAAGAAGGGGGAAAGGGAGGAATAACAGAGACTGACAGCTAAATAATGACTATAGGACTGGGTAGGATTACTAAAATGCAATTTCTCTTTGGGGAAAATTTCCACATGAAGCAAGAAGCAATACCTTAAAGATTACTCCGTCCACCTGTAATAGCCATGGGAAAGAAAAGGCAGCAGCATAAGGGATCAGAGGATGGAGAGTTCAAGGGCAAAAGGGGGGGAAAGCACTTAGTGATAAAAATTAAGCATGAATCTCTGGGTGTTATAGAAGCGGCCAAGGTTATCTCAGGGGTAGATGGGAGTTTAAAGCAGAGGTGCATTTTTCACATTATCTAAAAGAGAGAGATTGTAAACCAGATGATGATAAAGAGTGAAATCCTGGCAAACAAAGTACTTTGTGCTGTTCAAGGAATCATATGATTGTTTGAGGACATAATTACAGCTGACATGACAGTCTTGATCAAAACTGGAGGCTAAATGATGACAGTATATCATGATGACTGCACAACAGAAGAAACAACACACAAAAACTATATTCTGTGATGAATGAGACTTAAATATCATTCTCTGATATATTCAATAATGGATTTGTAAAACCTGAGGAACAAGATGTAAATACTGACATATCATAACAATAACCCTGATCCTGTATGGGGATCAAATCCACATCCATTTTTCCATTCTCTTTTGCCTTCCTTTTGTTTTCCATTAACTTAATGTGTCTTTCAAATATTCATCAGAGACTTATTCTTTTACTACGTGTTGTGAATAGAGATTACTGATAAGTCATTGATAAGATGGCAGAGGTGAGTGTCACTTGAAACAGTAAAAATGACAAGAGCTGTAAAACAACAAAAAGTTGAATTATGCTAAAATTCTGTATAAGGCCAAAGGAAGTAGCAGAGGCCACTTTAACACCACATGCCATGTGATTCAAGCAAAGTATTTAACTTTATCTTCTAAACTAGCACAAGACCTGAAAAAGTTGCATCCAATGTCACATTTTACTTCATGCAATTATTAAAAATTCTTATATTTTAGTAAAAGCCGCACTGGTGGAGTGATTATTATTAGTTTTAGTACTCACATCCAGTGGATTGTGTAATGGATATTTATGGAAATAAAACCCATTATTACACAACTTATAAAACATCACAAGGGCAAACATTAATTTCATGCTTTTTCTTGGGCAACACTCCCACTATTTCATATCACTTTCGTTCAGCGCAGGTAATTTTATCGGCTCTATTGTTCTGCTGTGAGACTCTGAGCTGGGTCTTGTAGCCACAACAATGTTATGTTAGGAAAATGAGCATCTCTATTACTGCCTGGTCCACTCGCAGAGAGCAGTTTCTCCAGTTACCTCTTGGCTTCTTTGCTCAGAGCCGGTTTGAAGTTTCTGTGGATTCTTCAGCTGCTGCTCCAGTTTCTGGATTTCCTGCTGGAAGAAGTCCCTCTCATGTTCTCGGTCCACAGCTTGTTCCTGGACGTCAGATAAAGGGAGAAAGATAGACATTAACAGTGGAAAAATATTTTAACCTTCAACAAAGAGCGTTACATATTTTTCATATGAATACAGTTGAAAGAATTTGATATAAATATTCCTCAGTGTCTTTGCCACTTACATCTAGGAACTTCCTGTTCTTCTCCAGCTGTTTCTCCAGAGCTGTG
This sequence comes from Echeneis naucrates, assembly GCF_900963305.1. Taxonomy (NCBI): domain Eukaryota; kingdom Metazoa; phylum Chordata; class Actinopteri; order Carangiformes; family Echeneidae; genus Echeneis; species Echeneis naucrates. The sequence continues at coordinate 7,018,402 of NC_042521.1, forward strand.
ATCTGTTGTTGCAGGTCTTTACTCTCTGTCTGCTGAACATGCTCCAGCTCAATCACCTTATTGACCTGTTCCTCCAGCTCAGCCTCCAGAAGCTTCACCTGCTTCAGGAGATCCGAGTTCTCCTTCTCTGCCTGACGCTGGACCTCCACCTTCTCTTTCATCAGTTTTTCTGTCTCTTCCAAAAGGTCTACAGTATACGATGGAAGAAGAAGGAGATGTTTTCTGTCACTGCCCGTCAACCACAGGTGGCTGAACTTTGTTATTCAGTCATTCAGGTTTGACTTCATTGATTAACAGGATGCTGAAATGGATCTGAAGTGTCTGACATCTGTGAGCCTTGTGATTAGCTAATTAGATTTTGTCCTTCCCATAAAACCTATGCGATTTAAAGGAACAATCTTCTGTTCATGTATTTTGGCTATTTTTAACTACTGCACAACCTGAATAAATGGCTAATGTCAGACTCTTCATACATCTCAAGTCAGTTTCCCAACATAATGCCCCGTAACCAAAAATCACCACCCATCATGGTGCCTCTTTGACCTTCTGCTGTCACCAGAGAATAACCCCTGCCACTTCGCCCAGAATCAAACCCCACAGGATTAGTGCAAAAGTAACAAGGTGAGGGAGTGCAAATGACAGATCAGGCACATGGACAGTCCAGACATTGCAATATCCATGCCCAATAAGCATTTACAGGCAGGAGAGAAGAATGTCCATAACAGACAATCACCTCACTCATAGAAATACTGTAAACACAGCATCTACAACTTATATAAAGACATCTTCTTTTAAGAGTGAAGATGGTTGGCAATTAGGAAATAATGACTACATATAAATGTCTGAAGATTACTTTCATTTCATCATGCTAAAATGAGGCTGATACCGACTCCAAGACATAAAAAATGTAAAAAAAGATAAAAAAAAAAAAAAAAAATAATAGAAATGGACAAACCAGGACAAAATCAATCAAAATAAAAAGCTGAAGCAAAGGTTAGTGATTGAACAGAGTGAGTTTGTGAGCCCATAGCAAGCAAGCTCCAAGCTGTATTGGTGAGTAGTTGGATTAGGTTAGAGAGATATACCATCAATCAGCTACAGTATAAAATTAAAAGAACATGAAGATATGACTGAGCCATGCTCAAAGTGGACACACCTGCTTCAGGTGCTGCAACCATTGCAGCTTCAACTAGGCCTACAGGAGAATAAGAAAGCACAGGCATTTAACATGCTCCTGTTTTTGTCATCAACAGGAAAACTTACAGGAGTAGAGGAAAGAGGAGAAAGAATGGTGAAGAGAAAGAATGAACCTAATGGCAGCGCTTTTCTGTCTGTGTCACAGGATATACAAGCTGCCGAAAGGATACTGTGAAAGGAAAAGGTTTCTGAAAAGGCCCAATCTGCTAGGTGGCCTTAGATACAGAATACTCACGATTTTGTCACTCAATGAATGCATTAGACACCTTTTTGATAATACAGAGGTTACATAGTTCAAAATGAGGAGATAGAGTTTGTTATTTCTGAAGCACTACTTCACTCTTGTAACTTATGTCACAAGAACCAACAGCAAGTGTTTAAGAGATGTTGATGAGCCCAAAAACCTTCTTCAGTACTGTTACTTTGAAAAAATATATTACACGAAATAAACTTCTATAGACTCTTTGACCCTTCGTCACTGGTCATGCGACCAAATTACCTTATGTACATTAACTTTTTTATATTGCTTTCCTTTCAACACAAGAAATGCAGTGTTGTGCACCTTTAAACCAGTACAGAAAGCATGTAAAACCTACGGTTCTTTGAAAGAAGATCAAAACTATACTTAAGTTTGAAATTTGAGTCTTGATCAAACTAAATGGAAGGGTGGAAAAATGGTGAGTAAATCAATTTAAAAATGTCTTCCTTTAAATCATAGAGGTAACTATATATAATCCCTGTAGTTTATTTAAAAATCCATGTGCATTTCTTCCTGTCTTCATTGAAGCAGTTTTCGGATACGTACGAAGCTCACGAGGCCCGGCGTGCTCTTTCATGGCATCCTGTTGACGTGAAAGCAGCTCCCGCTCCTCCTGCATCTGAAGCCTCTCCTGCTCCAACTCGTGCAACCGGCTACTTGTGACCTGTAGGGAAAAGAGTATTCAGTTTAAGCCCAGGAAAGAACACCTGTTGGAAAATGTTGGATTAGAAATTTTCAGCTCAGATCACTGCACTTATAATTTAATAAAAATATAAATAAAAATATTAAAAAATAAATATGATTATTATTGGGAGAATTTTCAGAGGGGGTTTCCACTGAATTGAGGTGAAAAGGCTCCATGTTTTCTTTGGCAACACAGTAAATACTTTGGATCAGCATATTGTTGACTTTGGGTCTTTGATAAGACTTGCTGAGCAAAAAAGAGGTGTAGAATATGAGTGCCAGGACATGATGATACATGATCGTGACTCTAAACAGAATAAAAAATTCCTAAATAACTCAGATTTTACTTTGTATGTATACGTTTTATGTTTTCATCTTATTGAATAGATTCTGTTAATGAGTCACTACTACACCAAACTACACCAATCAAGAAATCTCCTCTTTACATGGCCAAGTCATTTTAATAATTTTTCCTCATTCTGCAGTTGGAATGCCTCACCTGCAGCTCTTGCTCGAGGCTCAGCTGGAGCTCTTCCTTTTGACGTAACTGCTCATCCAAAGCAGCACGTTCACCCGTGTAGCCATCGATAAGACCTTAAAGTAGATAAATCAAGAGGAGGACAGTTAGAAAGGGCAAGGAATTGACCCATTTTCCCCCCGCTGAAGTTTTTCTTTCATTTTGGCAAAAACTCAATAGGACAATTTAGAGGAATTAGTTTGAGCCTTGTTGACAAGCTTCAGTCACACACACACACAAGGCAGCTATCCAGATGAATGAGCACTTAACAGCATAATGCATGATACAAGGATACCAACAACACAAAGGACATAAACATAGGAATATAGAAAGGTGCACAATCATGCATACAAATATAACGATGAACAGAAGTGAGCATGTCTGACCTACTTTGGTTGACATGAAGCACAAGACTGAGCAGTAAACACAATGCAAAGCTCTATGATTACTGTACTGCTCTGTCACAGGTCAGCAAGCATTATGCACCAGGATGGCATTCGGTTCATACAGGAAAGGAGGTATTCTCACACTAATGCTCAGAAAACATTGACACATTTATTTTAACTGAAATTTGGTAGGTTGGTTGGTTCATGTGTTATAGAATGAGACCAATTATGGATGAATGAATAAATGAATTAACTCTTTACTGCCCTGAAGGTATTTTGTCTTGTACAGATCTTTTCAGGTTAGGTCTATATATTGTCTGACTTGACAGTGTGTGTGTGCAGATTACACCGGTTGAAACAACTCGTTATCAGACCTTAAACAGAAAGAGATGGTAAATGTCACCTGTTGTCTGGGGATTATTTTATTTCAGACTTGTGAACAGGAACCAAACCTCTGTGTAAAGTTTGCCTAAGGAGGGATTCCTCTATAATACACAACTATTAGATGCACATGATTGCTAGCTAAACAAACAATTGTCCAGTAAATACACAAAGGCCTGCTCACACTACAAACACACATTACCATGACACGACAGCCATCTAACTCTAACATCATCTAACATTTATCTCTTACCAATTCAAAAGCAGACATCCCATTCAATGACATATTATACATCTCATCAAACTTGGGTTAACCCAAAACCAGTTTGAAAAAGCCACACCCTGAGCCTTCATCCAGACAAAGCAGAAGAATTATCTGTCTTACTGTTCATTGGTATTTGCTGAAGCAGATGCTCAGGAGATATCTCAAAAGATTTCGAACACTCCCTCATTTAACGAAGAATAAGTACAATGCGTGACCCGATAGGCACAGCTGCTCTGAAACTTTTTACTGTGTGGCATTGATTCACCATCAAAGCTGGAACTTGTCACCCATTAGTCAACTGATAGAAAAATCATTGACCACTATTTTGAAAATTACTCTTCAATCATTTTCCAAGAGAAAAACACAGAACAAAACAACAATATTTTCTTTCAAAATATAGCTGCTAACTGTTGTTGTTTTTTTTGTTATTTCTAAACTAAACAAATAATCAAGAAAATAATTTGAACATTAGCTGGTGACAAAATTATGGTGATGTCTGCTTTATTTTCCAGTTTGCCATATGGTCTCCCCCCTTTTAAGATCTACTATAAAGCTATAAAACTTTTCTGTGATGGCAAATATTGACTATTCTTCATCCATGTGTTGGATCGCCATAAAACAAACATTTTAAAGTAACAGGAACCTATTCGAGGAAAAGCCAATGTAAGATTATAAATAGCTACTAACTCACCATTGCTCAGTATGTCCAAAACACCAAAGAGTAAGAAATTACTGCTGGACAAACACTTATCAAAGGTGACATGAAAAATAGCACAGTCAAGTGTGAGAGTGGACGTGGTCGAACCAGTTGTCACTTGTGGACCAGCTGTCTCTGGCATGGATGGGGCAGCCAATTTACAGCCCCCCCCCCCCCCCCCCCTCATTCAAGTTGTATAAAATACATCCTACTGTGACTGGCATGAGATGATTATTTTTTCTGTTCCAATAATAAGATCTTCCGATTCGCCTGCATAAACAATAATTTTGGTGTAATATAGATCGAATCAATTGTTCAAGCGCAAACCAGAGACAAAATCACAAATTACAGTTTGTTGATTTCTCACCACATATGGTCTCACACTCCTTCACTCTCCCTTTCAAACAGCTGATCCCCTCACTCTTAGTAACCGCCCCCTCCTCCCAAACACATGCACATGTGAATTTTTGTTTGTGTTCCTTATGCTCCCTAATGCAGCCCACTCTGTTTTCTGTAATCATTATCAGATAACCAGTTAGTTTTCAGAGAACATAAACTGAAAAGAGTGTGTTTTGAAGAGAGAATGTACTACGTGGATCATAAACACAGAAAGACGGTGCCTCACTTGGACACTAACCTTCAGCGCGGTGGAGCTCAAGAGCCAGCTGCTCCCGTGCACGGGCCTCTTCCATCAGTCTGTCCTGCAGTTCCTCCTGCTTCTGCAGCAGCTCAGTTATCTCCTGGTTGTGGCGGAAGGACTCCCGCATCAGCTCTGTGTGGGTCAACCGGGCATGTTCAAGCTGTGAAGAAAGAGATGGTACCACAAGCAGAAAGATTTCTGATTATTTAATACAAAAACCAGTCATTCTTTCCAAACATTGATCTCTCATGTTTTGAATGATTGTCACTTGAATTCTACTGAATGAAAACCAGTTTGCTCAACTACTCAGCCATGGAAACAAGTTGTAGCTGTTGTTCACAGCTCATGGTAGATTTATTTGTTACAAAAGAAAATATGAATTACAAACTGGAGTTGGTGTTTAAAATTGAAACAAGGAGGCAGGGAGACTAATCAGATCAGAAGATGCTCTCATCTTGCAATAATGGAAGTGGAAAAAGTCTTAGCTCTGGAGCTTAACCAAAGCAGGAACATAGAAGGATTTCACAATTTCGACCCACTGTCTGCTCATTTGACTTTCACTGATCTTTTTAAACCTGTCTCTTGCAAGTTCTGCATCTTTATGGAAGTGCTTTGTTTAATTCACTGAATTCCCCCCCGACATTGAAGATATGTTTATATGAAAGGGCTATTTATGGCATCTAACATCTGCCATGGCACAGATGTTTACATATGCATTTACCTGCTCAATGACAGAAACTTATAATGATGATCATATGTGATTAATTTGTGCCAAATGTCCTTAAGTTTTTGAAGAAGGTTTGGTTTTATCAAATGCAACAGTGAAACAGCACATTGCTGTCAACATCCACTGATTAGGGTTAGCATTCTGCATACAATTGCATATACATACAGTAGTTAGTTCAACCAAATTTTCTGGCCCACTTAGAAAACCTTGTGAATATTTAAAAGCAACTTTTAGCTCTGTATCATGTATCAGAGTAATTAATTCAAAATATTTGCGACTGAAAAACAGGCTGATAAATAAATAAAGATTTTTTTTTTACTCATTATCAATCAGCTTATTACACTGTTCATTGTTGCTATGTTTAAGCTGCAGTGTTTTCAGGTATATGCCAAGATATGTGCACTTACAGTGTGCAGAAAAGGAAACTTGTACTAAAGTCAATAATAAAACAACCTGATATGACAAGTACACTCATATAATTTCTATGCTAATCACACGATCAAGTGACTGGAGGTATCTTTTCTTTGACAAACTGCTATGAAAATCAACATGATGCAATTAACTGCCTGCAGGCTCACATTCATTGCACAGTGACCTTCCATGAATTTTCATATCTACCTGAGCAAAGGTCTTCCTGTAACATTACAGGAAGCAGGAAGTGGTAAAATGATCCCACTCAATATAAGTCACACAATCTTTCACCTGCTGATTCAAAAGTATCACAGGCAGAGCTGCTATGTGCCTGCTGGGTATAACATTTACCTGGCATCACATATGCATGTGCAGACCTGAACCAGAATTTGGTTATAAGATATTAACAGCGCATGCCCTGAAACCACTCTAGATGCTGTTTAAAATTACATAAATGCATTTCAAAACCGTACACTTGTGAGTTAAAGGTATAAAACTTACTGTATAAGGAGGAGTTGGGAGAGAGATTTTGGAGATAACCTTAAGATGGTGGCCATTAGTCCTATGATTGACATGCGAGATCTGTGTTTGCACCACCACAGCATTTCTCTCGTTCAAAGTGCTGCATATTGGGAAAGGTCGGGGAAGAGGTACACGAGATTCCACCTCGTACACGTCCTGATCCTCCCCCTCAACCCATACGCTGTTCTGCATGCTCGAGTTCCAGTAAGAGCGGTAGGAATCCATGGTGAAGCATGAATGAATGACAGAAGAACTTCCAACGTTGTGGTGTTACGTTCAAGATCGGTGTAGTCATTAAAACATGTTATGATTTGTCAAGATGAGACAGGCTGAGCCGTGCAACCGCAAATGAGAATAAAGTCCAATGGGGAATGAAGTGGACGGATGTTGTGGATCACTCCAAGCAACAGTTTCTATGTGTTTGCCACGCATGCAAGTAGAGTCAACAACATGTGGAGAGGGTGACATTCATATCAATCACATGCTGCCTCCAAGTTCCAAGTCAATATTGAGACACCCCCCCTCTCAAAAAAAAAAAAAAGAAAAAAAAAAAATCATCCAGCAACTGTTAGAATATCCATATTCCTACCAAAAGGTGTCATCCTTAGCAGCAGGTAGGACCCATATCTTGGTACGGCAGTTTAAAGGGCATTCCTGAACATGACCACAGAAGGTGTGTAAACACAGACGCCAGCATTTCTCCGCTTCACGTTCCCTTTGAAAATCTCCAGTCTTGGCTGTTTGTTATTTGTGACCTTCTTTCTTCAGAGTAAAAGCATATCATGACACTCTTTGAAGCGTACTCCCCCACGCCAGCTCCAGCTCTCTCTCTCTCTCTCTAGAGATTCATTAACAATACTATGCCACCGTAGCAACCCCGACCTGCAGGGAAGCCTCCAGAGGCCCCTTTTAATTGTTTAGTCCAAGCGGCAGCCAGCCCAGGGTGAAATGACAGCCGCTCACTCTTTCCTTCTGACTTCCTTCTAGGACTGTCATTCCCTCTCCACACATACCTCTCGCTCTCACCGCATTACTCACTGATGCCGAATAACTCAGGTTTTCTACTGTAACTAATTTTTCCTCCGTCTACCCATATGAGTTTGATTAAAATAACATTAATAATAATAATAATAATAATAATAATAAATAATTAAAAGGCTAAATTGCAGACTTTCAGAGCAGCTTTCCTACCTAAGACAGCAGGATTTTTCTTTCACTTCCTATACTGAGCTCACACAGTATGATACTGTTCAACGAAAGTGGGAGGGTAGCAGGCATTTTAAGCCCCGCCTGCTTCACTCCTCGGGGAGGTCCAGTGGGCCAGGTAGATTCACTCACTTACCCTCTACAAAGACACAAAAATAACACACACACACCCTCTCCACAAAAAGTGGTTCAACCAGTTCCCTCCCTACATAGCCATTAGAAGAAATAATTAAGCTGTTCTGCCATTCTTCCTCTTGGTCCCACCTACTGTCTCTATTCAACCTGTCAGCCATCATAACTCACTGCACATGAACAATTTCCACATCTCACCGAAGCGTCTCACCAGCCGATAATGGGAGGTGTGCAATGAGAGTATAAACACCTTCCCCCCGAGAAAATAATTTACAGCAGCCTCTCAATAAAGACACTTTAGATTCCTGACCGGTCTGTTAGATCAATCTCTGTTCTTTTATAGCCCAGACATGATGATCCAGCACCGCTTGCTGTCTGACTAATGTACACTAGATCGATGGCAGCAAGAAAATCATTGGATAAGCTATTAGATGCTGTGTTGATTAGAAGCTTTATTGTGCTGTTAATTTTGTTTACTTGGGAGAGATATAAAGTAAAGTGTGTTACCAGTCTAGTCATTATCTTATGAAAAAATTCTGAAATATTTACTCAGGATCTATGCTGTCAAATACAACTGTTTTGTTTTATCAAATTAATTATCCCAACTGATTAAAAAAAAATATTGATTGTGTATATTAGTTATAAATGTAAATTAATTTTTGGCATTTGGTATATATCAACTTCTTTGAGCATTATTATTTAGTAACACAAAAACTCTTTTCAAACTACAAATTTCTTGGCTGTGGCTGTGCAAATATATTCATAGTGAATGAATTGGAGCTATACAAAATATGACAAGATCAATTAGTTTGACTATCATCTACTGCAAAAGAGATGGAAAAGATGATGCATAAGCAAAAGGTCACAGTTAACGTTTTGCTTGTCAAAATGTGGCAAATGAACCCTTAAAAGACCCATACGGAACATACAGTCTGTAATGCAGATGGATGGAGGGGCAATGATGTTGTGTAGCTCAGTTTGAAATTTCATTGAGCTATTTTTAGATCACCAAGATATAACTCATCTCAGCGTGAATAACGCATGAATTTCAGCCAACGGGAAGATGCTCCGTGCAGTCAGTTACAGTAACACATTCAATGGCCTACTTAAACTGGCCCCATCTATGTGGACTGACACTGCTACATAGACAGCCTGGGAAGGGGGTGGGGGGGTGGAGTTATTCAGTACGACTAGACCACGATAGGCTGGTCAGTTTAACAAAAGCCCAGTGTAAATACAGCTTGTATCTACAGGCAACCACTGAGAATGAGGCAGCTCTTTTGTGTGTGAATTCTAGACAGGCTAACTCTGTTGTGGGCAACATTTGTGCGACCTCATCCCTATTATACCTCTATGAACAGGCGTGGAGACGCAAAGAGGGGGTAACTGTGTTTAGAGCAGGCATTGAAATGTTTTAACAAAAGCTAAATATGTCACTAGAGCTTTCTGATTATTAGTAACTTTTGAACAGAAAAACCACAAAAACAGATGACTGCTCATTATAAATCCTTCTGAATCTTCAACTTCCCTAAAATCCATTTCACTTGACCCATATTGGGCCTTACCAGTCAGTAGTGATGAGTGAGTATGAGGTACATATTTGCTTCTTGGATCTAGCCTTTATGCTACACACAACTAACAAATCTGACTTCCAGCTAAATAATAACAGTAAAGAGAGCAGAAACCTTAAAAGAGAGAGTTCATCTTCTCTGCATAAGAGCAAGTAGATGCAGTTCCCAAAACATCCAACCATTCATCTTTAATACTGTGCAGTTTGTCATATTGTTACTATCAAAATGTCCTTTAAAAACATGTTACCCATTCACAGCAGTGATTGGCGAATAGTGCTGTGAATGGGAGCAGACTAACACAAAGACTGAGCCCAGATCACTTGAGCAACAATGTTTGGTTTTTACCTGGTTCGTGGTGTCTGTAATGGTCATCAACATCTTCTCCAGAGCCGTTTGGAGTCGGCCGCTAACGCCCATTAGATATTCCTTATTCTCTAACTGCGTCTCTGGCCCCAGCAGCAGGCTGTCCAACATCTTTTGAGACACCTCCATGTTTTCAGCAGTTTCTGTCTCCCCAGACCACAAACTCACATCCTCTGTGCTGATTTCACTGCCCTGCCAGCTCTCTGCAGTGTGACCTGGTGTGACTAGAAGAAAAGACAGCAGGTACTGTGAAAATCTCACCCATGCAAGCATGTAAAATATTCAATATTAAGTTATTTGAATCAATTATTTGAGTTATAGCCACTTTGCCTGACGCAATTGTGACCACTTGATCAATTCAAGTCCAAGTGAACATTTGTACCAAATCAGAAACAATTTCTGAAAATAAACAAGGCACATGGATGTACTGACAAATAGATTACCTGTTGCTATAAACATGCTTGGGGTGTGTGGTTTATAGCGATGGAGAATAAGATGCTTAGCAGTATGAAAAAAATTTGAATACAGTAAGTGTGCAGTGTAGGTGCATACAACATTCATTACATAACGCTCACGTGAGCATATCATTCACATTCAGCTATTGGAATTTAATCTCTCATTATGGTTTTGGTTGTAGAAAAACTGTTTCATATGATAGCTATTTTGAGAGGTATTCATTGTCACAGTGTGCAAAGTGACAGCCAAGCTATGGTCAAATGCATGAAGTCCTATAAAGCTGAGTACTGTTGTCTGTATGTGATGTTCAGTTCTGTTGCATGATGCTCAAATACCGCTGTGTTTGGTGCTTTTGTGCAGTTTGTAAGGACATTGGTGTTAACTTTAATTTAGAAGCTACTTACCTACAAAACATGATTAAGTAAATGGATGTATGAATTTTCATATACATACATAAGCACAAACCATAGTTTGCCTGCAAGCCCACGATGCAACCAGCTGTGACAATCTTGCTTTTAAGAAAATATATTTGAAAAGATGGGTGGCAGTTAAATGTGCTTGTTTAATGACACAAGGACTGTGACTACAGTTTTTTTTTTATCTTTTTGTTTTTATAGCTATATGGTTATTATCGTAATGTATGTGAGAATGTTCTAGACTTTAGCGCCAAAAGGGTTACAGCAAGAACAAAACTAAGTACACTGAGTTTTGTTCACGTTACACGTTTTCTGGTTTCATATTTTACTTTAAAAAGAGCATAATCAGTCAGTGAATAAAAAGCTAAGGTTTTGTCAGTGGATTAGACTGTTATCATGAGACTTTGTTGTTTAGAGCTGCCATGGTCACCAGTCACTTATAATGAACCATTTACTGCAGGCAAATTTTTTATGAGATGTGAATTACAGGACAAACTCTCCCTGCAGAAATTTGTACATTATGTGGTCACATTAACTTTGTGTATGATGACTCTACATGTGTAAACTCCTACACTGAGTGTTGGTGTGTGTTTTCAAGATAAAAACTTCAGATGATGGCCTACTTAACTTAGCTGGCTCTCTAAAGAACAACTCTAACCCACAAATAAATATAACATATTTATGTTAATAATAGTTGGACCTCTTACTCAGATAAAGATATCAGCATTAACTACTTCTAAAATGTTGTGACACTTACTCTTTGAGTTATACTGGGACGGTGCAGACTGTTGCCCTACACTTGAAGTGTGGCGTAAACTTTGCATATGGAGATCTATAGTTTCCTCTGCTGCTGCCGTTGTCTTTAGGACATCAAGCAGTGCTTGACTAAGCTTCTCGTTGGCTTGGCGCAGCAGGTTTCTGAAAAAAAAAAAAAAAGAAAGAAAAAAAGAAAAGAAAAGAAAGAAAATGTAGAAAGAACTAAATTGTAAACACAATAAAAACTGAGCCGTCTGAGATAATATGACGCTTTACTTATGTAAAGAAATATAAACAAGCAACAGATTATCACAAAGGAACAACTTTTCTTTGCGCTAATAGATGATTTGATTATTAGAGGACCAAAGAGCAGGATGAATGCAATAATACCTTTCAGCGTCATTATCGGACAACTCCCTATCATCCTGTGGTGATAATTTGTTTTCATCAGCTGGCTTTACTCCCGGCCCGCCTGGGTGTTCCTCTTCCTTATCCTCCTCCTCCTCGCTGTCTCTCCTCTTAATAGCCTTGACAGGCAAAAGAGAGAACACAGACAGCAGACCAGTCATTGGAAAATTGCAGTTGGAGAAACAGACTTCTGAAAACTGTCCACAGCAGTGGACAGTGTGGCTGAATGTATGCTGGTAAAAGTGAATTCAAATGAGGCACAAAGAGGCACGAGCACACAGACACACTTCTAACTTGTCTTGGAGCTGAGGAAAACACTAATATCTTTGTGCTTCTATGGCAACAGGTGCACCTGAGACACAGTGACTCCACCTCCTGGGGAAAAACAAGAAATGCTGCTCTGTTTCTTTCCAGTCTCACTGACACCACTACAGCACAGAGACTGCAGAGCGAGCGAGACAGACACTGGTTTTAACCAAATAATCACTTTTTCAGACAGATATCAACACACTGTGTGTGAGTGTATTTTCAGTGACACTCTTATGATATTATAGTTTTATAGCAACATTCAGTACTGTACACTTGACAGCACTGATTCAACTTTGGAGTGATCATTTAGGCCTATAGATTGTGTTAAATTTGTTTTTTAATTTGTTTTAAATTGTTCTAAATGAATTTGCTACAGTGAAAATGTATCAAAACCTTAACAGAGTCAAAAGCAAACAGCCAAAACCAGAGAGAACCACATTGGGATGTAATAGTGACACAAGATGTTAATTATGCATCAAGGCACAAAACCTAATAAAATCATCAACATTTTTCATCAGTCCTCAGAATTGAAATATACTATACCCATATCATCAATACTTTTTAAATATTAAAGAACACTGGAGGTTGCTCAGAAGTAGGTTTTATGTTGGTTTTAACAATGGATTCGAAAGTTTGAAGTCTGAATACCTACTTGGAGCAACTCATTTCACATAGAACACTGGACTGAACCTGACAGCTACTGCTTTCACAGCGTTAAAGGCTAATCATGACATAAATGGCTAGTCAAAGGCTTACAATAGCAGGCAGCATTTGAAAAAAAAAAACAAACCCTAAATTAATACGAAGGAACCAGAGCATGTGGAGTAGTTAATGAAAGTATCTCTGAATTTTTTTTTTTTTTTTTTGACAGAGGGCAAAAAATATTTTTAAATTGTTGTGAGAGACACTCAGTATTCCTTTAAAATGGGTTATGTTAGGTGTGATAATTAAGAGATTACAAAGGTAGATACAATAGAAGCTGACTGTTTCGTAAAAAGTAGAGAAAAATAACATTCATCAGTTGAAGCGTACATAATCAGTGATACAGTATAAAGATTCAGTCCAGTAAATGCAACCCCTTCCCTGGTGATTTAGGAACACAGCAATAACAAATTCTCCCACATAAAATGAATAAAATTTGAGTGATGTGGTGAAAGTAGAACAAAGTAGAATTGTGACTGTTTAGTTAGAAAACATCACTAACCTGTTCAGATGCTGTTTCAGTTTTCTGCAGCTCCTCCTTTAGCATTCGGATCTCGGCGTTTCTCTCTTCCAGCTCCCGTTCCAGCCTTTCTCTCTCCACGTCCTCCAGGGATGCTCTGAGAGACCGCTCCTCATTCTCCCTCTCCTCCTGCTCGTCTTTGTCCGACTGGGTCTGCATGGAGGTGGTCGCCTGGAAGGCACGCTTGCTGATTCGAGCCAGTTCAGACTGCTGTGCAAACTCCACAGACATCTGAACTATGACCTGTCATAAAATACAAATGAAGATATTTTTAGGATAATATGATATGGGACACCACATTTCAGGTTTTTAAGAATAACTTTTTCAATCTTCGTTTTCGCTTTCTGTATCCCCTTTCAGGATTGTACCAGAGAGTGATTATTTTTGGTTACTGAAGTGGCAAAAGTCATAAAAATGAAAATGAAACCTCCTGAAGCTTAGATAACATCTTCATATGTTTTGCTCTCTTTGACCTACAGTTATATTTTGCTTACTATTAAGGAAGGCTAAAAAAAATAGCAAATATTTAACATGAGAGACTAAAACCAGTAGGTTCTGAAAAGCTTTTGTTGTGATATAATGTAATGACTAACTGATTTAACTAGAGCTTGTTTTTTTCCTACATACATGTCACTTTATATTTATTCTTACTTGCTTAAATATTAGCACTTGCAACACGTGACAGTTGCACGCAAACACAAAATGCATTGGCACCTACTTTGGCAACCTCCTCCTCCACTTTCTCCCAGTGATGTTTTTCTTCCTGAGCAACCTGCCCAGCAGTCCTGAGACTCTCAGTGGAGCTACCAGCATCAATGATAACGTTGCGATCCTGCTTCTTCACTGCTGTTTTCGTCTCCTGCTCCCTTTCTTCTTGGACTCTCCGCAGCTCGCTACTGTGCTGTTCCTTGAGTGTAGCCACTTCTTGGAGATACTTGTGATAGAGCGCTCTCCTCAGTGCCTGTAGCTGTGCTGTCAGGCCTGGAGATCTGGCAGACCAATGCAACTCTACACCTCCCTCTGACAATTCCTCTTCATCCAGGTGCTGTGAAGAGCGAACAAAGAAGAAAAGAGTTGGAGAAGAAGAGTTACAAAACTTAAAAAACATATTTTCATACCTTCTTACATATGCATGAAAGCAGGCTGTTTTGTGGTTAAAATTTTGGTGAATAGCAAAATACAAAGTTGCTCAAGACTTTTTCTGAAATGAAAAGGTCCTCTTCACTGGAGCTGAATCCCACCCACCCTTTGACAACTGATAAATACCAGTTTGTTCTTGAGGACCTCAGGGTTCATAAAGAAAGTTCTGCAGTACATTACAGCAACATTTTTCCCAAATACACTACTGTTCTGTTTCGTGATGAATCCGGGTCTTGTCTGTTTCACAGCCACTCAGCTTATTCAACATCACTCGGCTCAAGTTTAACATTTCCATCCCAAACATATAATGCATTTATACAAGTGCATCATGCCCAGTTTTTTCCGTTTCTCTCCAGTCATCGCCACTCCCTCCTGCATATCCTTAAATCTTCCACTATCTTCCTCTTTGATCCTGGCAGGAGGATGTCAGAGCCTCAAACACATGAGCTGTTGAGAGTTTGTGGTTAGAAACTAAGAAAATTATAGAAGTTGGTGTGATGTGAGTGAGAGCTGGCTTGAACTGAGTCCAATTCATTCATGCAAGACTCCTCCTTTAGTGCAGCCGTGAAGAAGAGCACTTGGTTCACGAGTAACACGCTAAAGTGCCCCACTATGTTATGTCCAGTCCTTTTAATAATTAGATATAGGTCCGCTCACGATGCCGCTTCTAGAGCAAAGCTGGGATTCAGGACATGTTCTAGCCTAAAGGCTGCTCCCTCCCACCCGCCTTTACTGTCATAGCCTCTTAATGCATACATGTTCAAATCATAGGAAGCTGTGATGCATGTGACAAGGGTGATTTAGATGAGAGCACAATGTAGGAGCCAAACCTTTAGTTCCTCAGTGCATTCCTCTGCCCTCTCAGAACTGGACTCTGGAAGTGTGGAGAGGCTATGAGACAAAACACAATGTCAAAATTAACCAAGTTTTCCCCCAACTTTTTCTTATTAATTTTTTTTTTTAACTTTCTATATTTAATTTTTACATTAGGCAGCTATATTGAACCTAATAATTAAAGTTAAATCTGTTTCTATTTCCAAGAACCATGAAGCTGCAGTGGGCACTGTGGGCACTAACTCTGTAGTCTCTGTCACACCATTTATTTGCAAACAAATTGGGAAAAATATTTAAATAAAACACTGTGTCTGACTAAGGATTATTTGCATTATCAACTGCTCTGCCAATTAGTCTCTTGATCAATGGATAATCCTGCAATGTATAAAATAGAAAATGTTATAATTTACTTTTACTTTATAATGATGTTTAATTACAAATTAGCATTTTCAAATTGCTTATTTTGTCCTACCAGTTCATTAATATATTTATATGAATGATTTGAGATAACCCCATTTTGCTATATTCCTGTGATATTTTCTTTGTCACTCAGGATAAAACATCAAGTTTTGAGAAACAATATTTATTATATCTACAAAATCAAACAGTGGAGGGCAGCAACATCACAGCTTTCCTTGTAATAGTGCCTAAGAGCTTACCCACATGAATGAAGTGTATGGAAGTTATTCTGCGTACTCTACTATGTCAGCATTATGAGTTATTAGTAAAAAAAAAATGTGTCTAAACTAGAAACTCACAAAATGATCCTAAGTGCTTCTTTCGTCACCTCCCCCAAAACGTCAGTTGGAATGGCTGAGAGGTACTTTAATAGGTTGGTGGAGTAACAAAAGGCACGAACAACACTTTATACAAGCTAGTGAATATTTCATTAAGTGCTGTCAATGTAACTGGGTCAGCTTCCACATGCTGGACAGCATTTGCACACCAGCTTGTTTTAGAATGATGTGCAGGAGACTATGTGGCTGAGTGCCTATCAAGTGAACAACTATTACCATGAGTTAAACAGATTTAAAAACAATTATAAATCTGAGCTGAGCTGAGAAATTAACATTTCTTTTTCCAAAATGTGGTGAATAATTATGATCTGCTTAGGGATATTCTGACTTCACTGGAGAGAATGTGTGTCGTCACCTGTAGTGGGTCTTAGAGCCTGTGACCTCCTGCAGCCGCTGCTGCAGCATGAAGAGCTCGGTGGCATACCGCTCCTCAGACTCTGTGGCCTGCTGCTGGTAGTGACCTCTCAGATGCTCTAACTCTCGTTTGTGGCTCTCCTCCAACTGCAGATGCTTCTCCCGAGCCTCCACCTTCAGCTGCTGTAGTTCCATCGTTAGGGAGGTAGATGGTGCCCCAGCACTATCCTCTGAATCTAAGCAATAAAGAGGTGGAAATTTAAACTCACTTTTCAACTCAAAAGATCTGAATAATCAAAATAGACTTTAACCATTGTTCTGCCAAAATTGTGCCTCTGCAATGGCAGAAGCCAAGCTCTACATATAGTGAGAAATTAGTGCACAGAGAGCAATGACAAACAAACAACAATAATGAAAGCCACCAGACAACTGTTAAAACTAAGGTTTTTCACCAAGTTTGTCCATCTTAAAATCTTAATGAGTGTTGGAGTTAGAAATGCTGGAGGTTGAAAACCAAATTCAGTGTTCACTGTGTGTAAAGAACACCACCGAATATTTAACTTGCATGAATAAATTACATTAAATAGATAGATTATATTATTAATGACTAGAAGGTCTGACACTGTTTTCATGAGTGGATTTAAAACCAGGTTTACCTTTGTTTGATGAGAGGCTTAAACTGGCAACCTGCCCACGCAGGTCAGAGATTTCCTTCTCACTTCTGCTATTCAATTCATCATAAGCCATCTGCATTTTCATCATCTAGGACACAAGCAGACTGGTAAGTGTCTCTCTGTTAACAATGTCAACTCTGTTCATTAAACAGACTCTATATATTTTACCTTGTTACCATCAGCTTGCAGCAGAGCCTGGAGCTGTGACAGCCGCTGATGTTCCTGCTCAATTCCCTCCCTCACCTGTTGAAGATTTCTGTATAGTTCTACAACAAGAGAAACATTGTAATGTCTATTTTTAGAATACATGTTATATAATTTGATTATGCACAAATATTTTGGTTTGCTAGCTTAGCTAGCCAGTTACAAGATTCATATACATATTTTCCTACAATGTCACATTAATCTAGAACAAAGGCTTAAGCATCCACAATGCGTTCTTTTTAATATTTTGGTTAACTCTTTAATCATTCATTTACCTCTTGCCTCCAGTACAATGGAGGTGAATTCACTAGTTTCAGGTCTTTGCTCTGGAGGAGGCTGCTGGCTAACAGCAACACTCTGTGCAAAGTCTTCACCAAATAACTTCTGAAAATACTGAAAGGCACATGTTACATGTAATAATACTGTAGAAACATTAATGAAATCCATTAAGAAATTTACAGTATTTGTTTCCAGTAATTACCAGAATGATCTCACTGCACTCTTCTGACACAGCTTGTAACATGCTCTGACATTTAAAGGTTTTTGGTTCACCTGACAAAAAACATAAAGCATAAAATTAGACACATTTAATTGAGTATTCTCTGACTTACACACAAGCATCTATAACAAAGTACTGAAATATTCCTAAATACTGTACATCTGCCAGCCAAAATCAGTTTTGACCCTCCATGAATGATGGATCAAAGCCCCTGGGGGGACCATTACTTTGCTACAAACACAGATGCACGCAAAGGAAAACAACTACACATCTGCTCACCCAGGTCACCGTGATCTTTCCACGTTTGCACTTTCAGCTCCACAGAGTGTGCCTGGGCATCCGCCTCCTCCTGCAGCAGCTCGAGCTGGGCGGTGTGGATCTGAGACAGGCTGATGCGCTGGGCCTCCATCTTCAGCCTGCACTCATCCTTACCAAAGGAAGAAGATACCAAAACAATAACTGTTATGAAATAATGCACATACACACGTATTTGGTGTGATTTGATATTTAGAAGATGTAAACAGGATAGCGTTGACTATCAAATGAAAATTGAAAGCAAATGAAAGCATGCTGCATGATACATCCATTAGCTAATCAGAGCAGCTACAAGATTAAATAACATAATCTTGTTTCTATTACAGAACTGAGACAAAGGCCATCTGCTTCCAGAATAAGAGATCTGCTATTATCACTTCTGTAAACGAGAACAAAAGGCACATGTTGGGGCCTCTTTCTCCAACTACACATTATGCAACAGCACAGATTCATTGAGGTTACATAGTTATGAAATTACTATTCTGTTTGATGTCATCTGATTTTTAAAGTATACTCTACATGTCAATTAGCCTGTTTTTACACTGCTTTGTTATGATACAATATCCCCATCCAGGGTACATCTGACGGTGTAGTCAAGAGAGGCCTTTCAAAGCTGTGACCACTCAGATGCTGCTGCTTGAACACATGAAGATAAGACATGAGCTGCAGCTGTGTTATGATATGCAACTACAACACACACAGCCAACGACAACAACAAAACTACTTTTTACAATTTACAGAGAGACATAACCCCAACTACTACAATCGGTTAAAATAATTGTCAGTTAAACGCCTCTCATTTATCTTCATGTCTAAACTTCATGACATAGTACATTACAGCTCTGACTTTTTTCAGCTTCACAGTTAGGTTGAGTCTTTATGCTTTTGCTTAATTTGTGCAATTTGAATGAGTGAGCTATTTGCCCACAAACTGGGGTGGGGGGTGAAATTATATTGGCCTTATATGACAATCAAATCTCATGCCAGTAAGTCTAAAGATCTGGCTAAAATTAGAGTTTTCTGACAAACTAAACAAAAACAAAACTCTCAAAAACTTTTAGGATAAGAATTGTATTTCAGCTGTTAGCGCTACCACCTATTTATTGACCTTTATACTGTATGATGTGCTGTATCAAAGCAACTATTGACCCTGTAAAGCAAAGGGCAGGATGTGAGCTTAAGTGACATTTACATGCTCAGTGGTCCCTCCCGCTTCCTCTGATCGATGACACACATCAGGCTCCATGTGGGGGGTGCCAATCCCATGTCTGATCACCTAAATAAGTAAGCAGAAGAAAAACATTGTAGATTTTTATACTGTCTTAAATATTGTTCCAATATGAATGCAAACGAGAAATATGACATCAATGGACAGAAAGACAAGATGTGCCTTGGATCACTTCCTGAGAGGAGAGAAACTATTCAACCATAAGAATTTACTATACCTTATGAACATTATTTATTTAACCTTTATTTCAATTACCCGGAAAGTTACAAATCTTTACATGAATGGCCATTGTGTGTCTGACTATACATACAACTTAACCCTATAATGCCTGACACAAGAAATAATGGAGAGAAACTCCAAATTTCTTCAATCTGAAGTCATTATTTGGCCATTTAACCAAATGTAAACAAAAAAAAAATATATATATATATAATTTTACATTAAAAATGTTCACATTTCCTTTTTGTTTGTCATATTTGTTGCAATGGACGATACACCAAATTCGTGCAATAACAAGAACTTCTCTCCTTGGCCATTGGTAATATCTGCATCTTTATATCTGCATTTTATTTTATGTTCTTCAAACAGCTGGCTTTTTCCTTTTATTTTGCCGAGGGGATGGGCTCATAAATGTATCTATCAAATATGATATGCACAGCATTATAGGTAAATAAACCAAAAAAAAATAAAAATAAATAATAATAAAAAAAAAACAAACACCTGCTTTAACTTGTAGTGTTGATGCCATTTTCCGATGTCACTAAGCATCAAAAGTAAATTATTTTTTTATTATTTTTTTTTTAATCAAGCCATGGTTGAGCATGCAATTTTAATATTTTTTGGTCAGAAACATTGAAAACAAAATCTTCCATAGTGTTCCAACCCAGGAGGCGACAATATGACAATATGAACCACAGATGTGAAATGGCAGACAGACACTGTAAACTATCTTTTGCTTGGTGTTACTGAGACATAGACACATAAGTGACTGGGGTAAAATGGCTTCTCACCTTAAACCCTTCACTCCCTGCAGGATGGAAAGAAACTATAATGTACATATTTCTACACATTGGCAATGATTCAAAGCTAACAAGACTGTAGGTGATTTTTTCAGTCCTTTTCAAAACCAACGTTACAGTCTGAGCATCAGCCACATTGAACAAAAACAGAGCACACATATTGTAAGTACCCTTTAAAGGTAGAAATGAGCAGAATGTCAGTAGTGTGGACACTTCGCCACTACAAGGCAAGGCAAACTTAAAATAAAAAAGATAGTGTGATCTATTACCACAACAGTCTATGCTGCTCAATGCTACCTTAAAGAGCAAGCCTGCAGACACTCAGGCAATTTGCAAACAGGACTGCTTGTCACTAGAGAGAAAACATGTTTGTGCTGAAATGCCTCAGTCATATTCTCTTTCAGTGTTAAAGCTTGATGTAGCTGTGAATGCAGTGAATGCACACATTTCTGGTGAAGCCAATAACAATACTAGATATCACAGCATTAACTGTGAATGTGATAGATGGAATTTCAACTGCGCTGTGTACTGACAAGCGCAGTCTCTGAAAAGACCTTGATCAATCAAACCTGTAATTTCATCAGACTTAAAAAAAAAAGAAAAAGGCAGAGAATAGGCAGCGCAGGAGTTTTAGTGAGGAGTCATGCAGTAGAAACATGTAAGTGCCTACCCGTTTGTTCGTCTGGTCTCCGTCTCCCTGGTACCCGTCAGTGGAGTCTTCCTTACTGGCCCTCTCCTGTGAACATGACAAACCCTGGCTCTCCATCTGAGGCTGCATCTCTTGCTCTGCAGCACTTGTAACTCTCTCCTCCTCCGCCACTGCTTCCTCCTCCTCCTCCCTTTGTCTTTTTTCTCTGCTATCTAACAGAGAAGTGTCTAGTCTGCGCTCCTGCTTCGACCTCTGCCGTCTCTTGCGCCTGCTTGACCCTGAGGCTGTGGACTTTTGCAGGGAGGATCTTCCTTCAACAGGTCCCTCCCCCGAAGCCTGGAGTGGTGCAGGAGATGGAGTCTGAGAAAACCGCTGGAGTTCCATGGTCTGTTGGACGCTGTCTCTCTCAGTTTCCGCTGCCCGTAAGAGGGACCGAAGAGCTTTTATCTCCTCTTGTAGAGATTGAATCTGAGGGTGATGATCCTCAAAAGAACAAACTGGCTCAACAGCTTGTTCTTCTTTCTTGAGCTTAGCTTTCCTCTGGGCATCCTTCCCCCTCATCTGTGCTGTCATAATCTCCTGTTTCGTTTCCAGTTCTTTCCCTAGGCTTTCATTTTGGGCAATGACCTTTGCATTTTCTTTTTTCACTACCACCAGCTCTTCTTCCAGCTGTCCCACTTTGCTCTCCGTGAGCATCAGTTGCTCTGTGACTTCCGAAAGCCTCCCATCCAGAATTTCCTTCTCAGTCAAAGTAACATTAAGTTTTTCCATTAGCTCAGTAGTGTCTTTTTCTGTCAAAGCCTCCCTATCTGTATTCATGTCGTCCATTTTGCTCTCCTCCAGGTGCCTTATCTGTGACTGAAGGCTGGCAATTTTTGCCTCAAACTCGAGGGTCTCCTTCAGTGTCCTCTCCTCTAACTGTGTCTTTGAATCTGCAAGACACATGTACTCTTCCTTCAACTCTTGATAATTCACCTCAAAATTCTTTTCGGCAAAAGAAAAGGTGTTTTTATGCCTTTCAATTTCCTCTCTTAGCTCATCCACTTTTTGCTGTATTTTATTTTTCTCTACTGCGAGTGTCTCAATTTCCATTATTTTTGAGTCTAACTCTTGTTTG
The DNA here is from genome assembly GCF_900963305.1 of Echeneis naucrates. NCBI lineage: Eukaryota > Metazoa > Chordata > Actinopteri > Carangiformes > Echeneidae > Echeneis > Echeneis naucrates. The sequence continues at coordinate 7,040,757 of NC_042521.1, forward strand.
AAAGTCTCATTAGATTCTATTAAAGTCTTTCTTTCCAACTCTCGCTCTTTGCATTGGTTCTCCCAAAACTTTTCTTTCTCTTCTGTCTCTTTTTCAAGTGCTTCCGTCTTCTTTAATAATCCCTGAATTTTCTTCTCCATTTGAGCTCGTTCTTCTCCTCCTTTTCTAAGTTCTTCAAGTTCCACCTGAAGCTCTTGGAGCTGCTGGACAAGATCGTCTGCTTTGGAGCTGTGCAAGGCAATTTTTATATCTTCTTTCAGGCCAAGAATCTGATGCAAAAGCTCATCTCTCTCCGTGGCTAAACTAACCTTCTCTCCTCGCAACAAATGCAGGTCTTTTTCATAACTGACGCGCAGTTCATCCAACACCCTCTCGTGTTTGATAGCAGCTTCATTCAGTAGGTTTTCTGTGTTCAGAAAGCCCTCCCTCTGTAGTTCTTCCCGCAGATGAGTGAGCTCTTCCTCGTGACTAAACAGAAGCTGAGTCCTCAGTCGCTCCAGCTCTGCTTCTTGCGACTCGGCCATGCGATCCAACACAGCATCCTTCTCCCTTTCTAGCATCTCCAACTTGATCTTATAATTAGTTATTTCTGATTCATGCTTTGCTTCTGCCTCTTGTGCAGCTTCCTGAGCAGTGGTCAATTCTCTCTTGAGATTGTCAATCTTCTCCTGGAGGTGCTGCAGTTCGGCCTGTTGGTTTTCCTGAGAGATAAGACTGTGGGAGACCAGCTCCAGTTTTTCATTAGCAGAATGAAGATCTTGAAGAAGACTTTCAACCTTAACCTCTAGGTTGAACTTTTCCTGGGTGACTTGGCTCAGCTCATGTGTGGTTTTGTCGTGCATTGCTTGGGATTGCTCTAATGTGTCCTGAAGCTCCTTAATCTTAGCACTGAAAGTGTTCAGTTCAGCACTGCTAACAGTGGAGGTCTGAGACAATTGTGCTTTTAGAAGTTCAAGCTCAGCAGTGTGTTGCTCAACCATTTGCTCCACTTTTGCTCCATGTTGCAAATTTAGCTCCCGCTTCATCTGGACAATTTGCTGGCCATACATCTCATCCAGCTCTGCCCTGAGAAGATCAAGCTTTCTCATACTCTCCTCCTGCATTTTTTGAATGGTATCACTCTCAGACAGGCTACCCCGGTGACAGCGTTTCTGCAGGTCCTCTACTGTGCCCATGAGCTGCATGATTTCAATAGAGGACATTCGCTCTTTCTGTCTGGAGGTTGAGAGTTCACTCTTGCAGCTTTCTAACTCTACTCGCTGTTTCTCCAGTTCTACTTTACAACTTTCCATGTGACTTTTAGAGTTTTCTAATTCAGACTTACTGCTTTCCAAATCATCTAGGTATCTTTCAAGCTCTGATTCTTTTGCTGCCATTCGCTGTTGGAGGTCACGCAGGCGTTTTTCCGAGGACTCAAGCTCATCCTCGAGCTGTGTAAGAGAGCAGTCCCGTTCTGAAATGACTCTCTCTTGCTCTGCTATGATCTGGTCTTTCCCATCGAATGGATGGATGATGTTCTCATCTGTAGTCCTTCCAACATGAGCAAGTTCCTCTCTGAGGAGACTCAATGACCGCTCATGTTCTGTAATTATTGCAGTTTGCTCTGAAATTAAGAGACTTTTCTCTTTCAGTGTTTGTGCTAAAGACTGCTCTACAGTTCTTAACTCTGTCAGCGACTGCTCCTGACTCACAATCACTTTTTCTTGTTCAGCAATCAGAAGGTCCTTTTTGCTTATCCTTTGTGTAAACGACTCCTCTGAACTTCTCCTCAACTATAATGAAAGCAAAAGATAACATTTAGAACATGGTGTGCCTTGCTCCAATTTACAAAGCTGCCTAAAATATATATTTGATCATCTAATATTAACAACCTAGGCAACTCCTCACCATCTCCATCTCATTGATTTTGTGTTGGAGCTGGCTGATGTTTTCCAGCTGTTCACTGCTCCTCTCCTGGTTCTTCCTGACCTCCATGTTTATTTCATCCAGCTGCTGCTGGTACTGGACGAGCTGCTGCCTAGCCTGCAGGAGATCAGCTGCTGTGCTGCTGTGACTGGTATTCCTTAATGTCTCGCCTGCCTGCAGCTGTGATTATTAGTCAAAGTGCAGGGTAGTCAGGATACAGAAAAATTAAGGGAAGACATTTTACTTTTCCCTTGTTAAGAGGTTCTCACCCTCATGCCCACAGATTAATTACTAATTGGACAGACGGATAACAAAATGTGATACAAGCATAATAACTGTGTACTAACAGATAGAATAGAGAAATATAACATTGCAGTTTAGGTAAAAAAAAAATAAATTAAAAAAAAAAAACAGTCTGAGTTCCCACCTGCTGGAACTGAATTTGTAGTTTTTGGCTTTGTTCTGTCAGCTCCAGGAATTCTTTCATTATCTCATCTTTCTCTTCACGAGCCTGCTGAAGATTTGCTGTGAGCTGAGTGATGATGCCATCTCGCTGCTTCAGGGCTGCTTCAAAGTCCTGCAGCTATTAAAGTAAAACAGCATGAAGTCAAATTACCTCAGCTTGGCCAAGGTGTGAAACAGCAGCAAGGCACGACTGAATACCCTTAATGTACAAATGACGAACACATGATAAAATGAGAAAGATGGGTGTAATGTGGTGCAACAACAACAAATATCTACCTGCTGTACTCCTTCTGTACCAAAGGCAGCTCTGATTTCCTCAAGCTCTTGGCTCAGCTCCTCCACTGCCCGGGTCTTGGCAGCAAGCGCATCCTCCATATCTTGCCTTGTACCTCCTTTTGTTACATGTTGCAGAGACTCCACTTCTTCCTGAACAGTGAAGTAAGAGTTAGCATATCATTTACAAGTCTTTGGTAAAGATAACAAGATTAAGTTTCAGGAGTGAGTTTAGCACTTAGCCACCACCCCAGAGCAACAGCCGTTAATTACAAGAGCCATGAGCAACATGAAGGAATATGTAGTAAATATTTTGATGTTATCACCTGTTCATTTTTAAAAAAAGTTTTACCTACAACTCGTGCAAATGAATCCAATTCAGCAAAAACCTGAAAACTTGGGTGAATAAAAAAGTGAATGTGAAGGCAAATTTATCTCCATCCTTTAAAAGCCATTAGAATCCAAAGATTTGACCAAATATGCAAATTTAATTATATGAGAAAGGGGAAATCGCTTGAGTTCTGGCTATAATTACAATTTTCATTGTAAACAAAAACATTTTTGATTTAATATTTAATTAATTTAATTTGTGGTATAAATTTAATGAAAAGTTTGAACATGTTATGGTAGCGGATTAGTTCTGACTTAGTTATTACAGTAACGTTCATCAGTAATATCTCACTGTCAGTCTTACTCCTCTATTTGACTACCACCTCAGTGAAACTCAAGAGAGCTGGTCTTTGTGTAACACCTGCAGTCCTCTCTCTCTTAGCACCTCACTGTCCTCTGCCTCCTTTTCTATGATTCACCCTCTCTCATGTCTTTCCCTCCAACTCTCTGAGATAATTTACACTTCTAAAATGTCACACAGCCCTGTTAAATCCTTAAAAATGAGAATGAAAGAAATATTTTCTCACACCATATATTTGAAATATCCGCAATAGATGTACAGTACCTAGGCATGTAGTTAAATGCAGCATAAAACAGGCACAGTTAGTGAGTTGCAGGAAATTTAGCAGAAAACTTTAATGTTAAGCAAACAGTGAGTCAAATTCAGCAGTGAGAGCGTTTTCTAGCAAAGCCACGACCAGAGTCAAAAGCATCGCTTGATCAGATTACTGTACCCATATACAATCCTTCGAAGACATCATTAGGTTCTCTGTCATCACATGATGGCACCCATTTACCTGTTAAGTCACAATGCTGTCAGTGTGAATGTTAAAATCTGGGAACTGTATTGATGAGGCCCATATATTTTTTAAAAATCATCCTTTGGAAGATTTTTCTTCCTCTGATAATGCATATGATTTTTTACTATGTTTTAACCTCTGTCACAATGATATTAGGCAGCATAACACCAGCAAATATGAAAGAACAGTTCAAAGCATTTGAATTGTCCCATTGAACCTGATACCATTTTCTTTATCTGACTGGCTCACAGTCAGAGATGGTATATAGCAACCAGAAGGTACAGTTATCTGTGCACCAAATACAAATTTTCTCAGCACATAATTATGTCACCTATGCTCACCTGTCAAGTATCCAGACTCAGTTGATACTGCTCATGAGATAAGACGTGATATTGCGAGTGACCTGCTTGTTTATGGTCTGCAGCTCCAAAGAAAACAAGGAAACTGCTGTCCAACTAATTAACAAGCAACATGTAAATAATCAAAAACCTTGATAACTAGAGATGACACTCTGCACAACCGTGACACTCTGCAAAATATATCTCCTGGCAGTCAGTTTTCATACGGTCCCATCAATAGCTTCATTAGGAGAGAAGCCTTAGGTGTGATGATGAATCCCTTTTGACACAGTAACACTAGCTGTATGCAAAGATGCTTAGTGTACACACGCAAACTTGACAGTGTGAAAATATAATTCATTCTCAAACTGACGGCAGAGTGTGTGTAAATATATTGAGTGAAGTAGTCTCACCTCTGAGGAATAATCTTCAGCCGTAGTGGATACTTCACTCTCTGGCTGCAACAGAAAAAAGGAAAGAATTCATCAGCAAATAAATATATTATAGTTTTGAAGTCATGTAAAGCAAGTGATATCACATACAAAATTAACCCAATGCAAAACACTTGATTTTAGTTGAGCAAAATCTAATAGATGCAGTCTTATACAGTGAAATAAAATGTGGTTCTAACTTTTCCAGAAATCTTCAACTGCAGCATAAAATGCACATAATGAAATGTTCAGTCTACTTCAGAAGACACACTGCATTCAAATGTGGGTCTAACCTACTTCTGCTCTATTCCCACTCCCACAGACTGATGACGGCCATCAGTGAAATCTATTTCTGGGTTAATTCGCAGGTCATAAATTTAAATGGTGTTGGAGCTCAAACAGAAGAGAAATGGCAGATTTTGCTTTGATGGTTTGCAGAACATAAAGGACACCATGAGCCTGACACATTTGTCACAGTTATTGGCTTGCAGTGCCCAAGTGGGTCAGCTGGTAAACATGTACCATTCAGATGAAGTTTTAATTAAGTCCTAAGCTGTGTGGGCTCAAGTCTGAGTGCCCCTTTGCTACATTTGCTATCCCATCTTTCTCCCCCTACTTTACCTGCCTCTTGCTCACTATTGCTGTAATAAAAGGGAAATTATCCAAAATATAACTTTAAAAATTTATATTTTAGAATATTTTAGTATACCCTCTTGGATTGATACAAATTATTCTGACCATTGAGCTTTTAATTCTTATCTCATTCAGGTGTCTTTGAAAGACTGTACCGGCAGTCTGGAAATCTATGACCCTGTTATGTTTCCACAGCAACTCCTTAATGCTCACAAAAAGCAGCAGGGAAACGACAATCAAGCTCTATTTTTCCTGGGATAAAATTGAAATTAGAAATTAAAAAAGACCATCAATTTAATAAGCAGTTATATAATGTATCTGTATAAATTATTATACATGATGCCTTGTAGGGTCTCTTCAAATTCACAACTTTAATTTGGCAGTGATGAACAAAAGGTCAAATCTGTACAGTTGAATAACCTGCATGTCTCACAGCCTTTATTAAGAGTGGAGATGGGAGATGCTCCCAAGGTAAAAAAAAATAAAAAAAAATAACAACAATCAACCCTGAGGTCTTCTGAAAGGCGTTTCAAGGTCAAAGGAATTAGGTATGCGGACCAATGCAACTCAGCCTGTTTAAAGGAAATTGTCTGTTTCCATGGCAACAGCTAGTTTTATGGACACGTACTGCGCCGACCTGCTGTACAGTGGGTTCAGGGAAAGAGAGGCCGATGAGATGGGGAAAAAAAAATGTGCAAGTGCTCTCAGATCGTTCAGATGGCAGAGTTTCCACAGGGTAATGTAACTACCTGAAATACCTGAATTTATCAAAGTGATGTGTGTGCATGTTCAGGCTTCAGCTTTTACATTTATCTAACAGAGTCATTACATGTTTAAAGGCTGTGTATGTTTGCAAAGTGCATGACCCAAATACTGATTAGAATTTTAAATATGCCTGAGGGTGCTTTAACCATAAGACGAAGAACAGGAAGGACTGCATTAGTAATAATATGAAACTAACTGAAAGAATGCAGTAGCACTGAACGGTAAGTTTCAAAAACCATGCTTTATGAAGTTATCTGTCAGTGATGCTTAATGCAAAGGGAAAATTGCTGACAACATTTTCAGCCATTAAATACAGAATTCCTCACAGACATCCCAGTGAGGGTGGACGTATCATCATTCAGCTGTCACATTATTATTTAGTAAGCAAGTGCAAATGAAGCTACAATGCTCCATTGCCAGCTGGACTCCTTTCATATTATAAACCTTTCATCGTGAGCAGTTTATCACACTCCTTGAAAAAACAGAACAGAACTCTGGACAAAGGTAGAAAGAAAAAAACTTAAGCCATAAATTCAACCAGCAGCACAAAAAAGTTAGAAGACTTTCTGTCGCAGTCATGACATTAATAAAATGAAATGCAGCATCAGAGACCACAAAAAGAGCTGCATCAAACTTATAATGTGTACGTATTTCCAGTGTTAGGGTTCTACCTCTATGGTGTAGGTTTGGTCATGCTTTACAGTTTCTCCACTCCGCAGGGTCCTTGCAAAGGTAAACTCCGTGGTAGGTGGGACCTTATTTCCATCTTGTGACCCATCTCGCCGTCCACCTGAGACCTCCTCTCCTGCCACAGATTGATTTGGCTCGACCTCCATCATTCCCTGCGATTCCCCTTCCGAGTCGTTCGATGCCTTCTTCTTCTTCTTTTTCTGTTTCTTTTGGGAATCGGCGTGGGCCTTTCTCTGGCGGTACTCAGCCAGCTGGAGAGGGAAGAGGAAGACGGAAAACTTTGAAGAGAAAAATTTCAATTTATACTTCAAAGATTCTTGGGAGTAAAAATGCAACCATCCTAAGTATATTACTCTAGGGTATGTCCCATATCGTTGCCTCTATTCACATTGCTGTAGGGATATAATCACCTTATTTAATTCACAACTAAGCACACTGCCTACAGAGTTAGTACGGCTAATGAATAAATAAATAAAACATATAAACCTACTCTTAGTCTGAACAGTTTGGTGAAGCTTAAGCGAAACATCATTCCCCTAAAAAGCGTCTTCCCTGCTCCGAGTGAATCCTCCCTCTCTATGTCCATATGACCAGACACATGCTTCTTGCTGTGCCAGGTGTGCTAATCCTGACTAAAGAGATTACATTTTTAAACTATGTCAACAATCTGTCTAAAAAGCCATCAACATGTTTTAATCCTCTTGGTTTAGTCAGCAGAAGTGAGCACTTAAAAAACAATGACTCTTATTTGAGGAGAAAATATTTTACATTGTGAATATCCTCAGATTTATGACAGAAACAACTCTCTCTTTCTATCGCAACACATCTTGTTATTGCAAAGTAAAATAAGCATACATATAATGAGATGAGGTGTTATAAGAGTACATGTTCTCTATTAATCCAATTTCTACCTGTAGGCAAGGTGTCACTGACTCCTCATACCACAGATATCCATTATGAATGAGCAACGGGTGACAGGTTGACCAGGCCAGACAGCAGGGACTCCAGGTGTCATACCACAGGTGCTACATGGACATCTGTCAACGTAGATAGGCTTTTGCCTAGGATATAGTGCTAATGCCTGCGCTCTGTCTTTTGACACACATAGACCTGTACTGCTGCTGGTTTCATGCTATTCTACACACAGGTAGGGATAATATTCCAAGAGACGCTGAAATACTTCCAAAAATACTTTGCTCCTCGGCTGCCAAATGATTAATGACATAAAAACGAAAATCTTTCTTCACAATTATGATAATTTACATTGCATAGCCTACAGTCCAATACCCACAGATATACAGTTAATCAATCAACAACATATTTATCAGAAAATAACCATAACAATACTAGATTGGTCATTTTAACCTAACACCACTCACTCATAACAGCAAAGCAAATACAAAAGGACTTTGTGACATATGTCATTTCGTGATACAGTCCAAAAGGTTAGAGGTCAGCGTGTAGGAGCTGAGTGTGGGTAACATGATCATGTCCCCCACCTGCAATACCAGCTAAAAAGCTCAAAGGACTCTTGATATGTGCCTCTGTATCTACAGTATACACATCTTCCAGCCCCGGAACAAAAATACGCCACCATTTGAGCTTCATCTATCAGATGCCAGGCCATGCCATGTGAGTGAGGTATGAATGAATGTCAGGCTCACAGAATACAGAATGAGAACATTTATGCTACAACAAGGCTGTCATTTATTTCTGAGTGAATAAAAACAGCCCACCAGCAGTAATGCCTGGTATACAGTGGACTTGCGAGCAGAAATCACCGAGTTTGGAAAATTCTAGGGATCCCCATCCTTTCATTGAGCTGCTTATCATAGCAGGCTGCCCTTTTTGGCTGAGCAGACCAGAGCGCTTGCTGAGCATTTGGAGGAACGGAGGCTGTGAAGCTGTATCACCATCTGGAAAACAGAGACTACGTAGGTGCACCTCCATCTGCTGTCTGCAAACATTTATACACAAGCCATTTGGTTGTTTTTTTTTTTCTTTCTTTAAATATGTGCCTAATAGTAGCTGACTAACAGCACCAATAGCAACATGCAGTAAAGTGGGCTTGAGTGTTTAAAGAGGATGAGATCAGTTTAAGTGTCAGCAGTTTGATGTTAGTGGAACTGCATAAAAATCTCTGTGGTGACTGTGGAACTGAACACTGACATTACACACATTTCCTTATCTTATTTCTCGATTTATGCCTTCTTATATATAAGACATCCCTTGAAATTCATCAGCACTGCTAAAATCTAGACACTGGTACACAGAAGGAACCTCACTGTGTCCCATGTTATGTCATGTGCCACTGACAGAGCCAGTGACGCTGTTAGTCAACACCCAGCTACTTCAGGGCCTAAATCTATTTCTCTCTCACATTCCTGTTAGCACAGAAACAATAGCTAATAATGCTGAACAAAGGAGCAACTTAAGTTACACCAGCCGCACCTGGTTCATCACCAGCACAGTAGGTGGAGCTATAACCTAGAGGCTTCTAATTCAGAGAAATCCAACCATTTATTGTCTTCATGACAATGGTTGAAATGCCATGCTCACAAGTAATATTCTCCAGACATTTGGGAAGGTACTTGTTTGGGACAGACTGCAGCAAAATTCACATTCTCATTACTGTATTTTTAAATATCTCCTGCAAAAGTTAAATACAAAAATGAATACACTGATCTTGTAGTCTAAACATTTTGTCTTCCTTAAATATACTCTAATTTCTTGGCTGAGTGGTGGTCATGGTGGTTTTTCACAAACCCCAGGAATCATTTTCAAATATCCTTTTAGCTTCTGCAGTAGATTATTGATGTGCTTGTGCAACATAATTTTTAAATGACCTTCCCAACCCTGCAGACATCAGGGTCCACAGAGCAATGCAGAGTTGTATCCAGACAAGTCGAGTTTCCATCAAAATACTTTTACTGAATGTAGACCAGCATGAATATCCTGTGCTTCAGTGTTCAGCAACTTCAACTATGTGCTATATTTTGGCCATCTGACGTGCATGGTATGTGGGTGCACAGTTCTGGTTGGCATACAAACCAAACATGTAGCACCTTTGTGTGGTTTTTTATATAGATTGTTCAAATTGCAGAATACATTTACGTCCATAACACACTGCAGCTGAATGGGAACACACACAGTCATGAGACTTTAACAGACACCAGAATACAATAGAAATATTGCAGCGCATGACTAAACAAAACAAAATTAAAGACAAAAACTGCAAGAAACATTGTGTTCAATCATTATTTTAACAAAGTAAACTATTCTTTTAAAGTTGTGAAGCATGAGCTCAGATCTGAATTACTCACAGTGCAGGAAGTTGTGAAGGCCACACAGCTTCCAACATCATGTTTTATTATTATTGTTGTTGCTGTTGTTATTATCAATAATAATAATAATAATAATAATAATAATAATAATAATAATAATAATATCACTTATGATATGCAACAACATCTTCAAATTACATCTACCCTTTTCTGCTTCTGGAGCTCACTGTAAGATGCAGGTTTTTTAATAATTTCATACAATGAAAACAGTAATTATCAGAGGAGGGTAAAATGCTCTCATCAGTCCTGAGGAAAGTTGATAGAAGTGCACACAAATTCAGTTCAGTCAGCATCCACTCAGTAGCTGATTAAAACAGGGCATCTGTTCTTCCATCACATTCAATTAATCACCTGACAAGCCCTTTCCAAGCAGCACAGCATGACAAAACAAGGTTTTCAACAGTATTCAGATTTATTACTACAATACAGGTGATAAATACTGTAACCTCAAGGTAAAACTCTTCATTATTTAAAGCAGTTAATGAGCCATGGTGGTTACAGCCCAATCAAACCACAGGGTTATACAGACTGTGTGCATGCATAGTCACCTGAAGGATTAACTATTCTGACTTTAGCTAAGCAGATCAACTTGTACCTTTGCTGTCCTCAAACCCTCTCACAGTGCCCAACAGTGACACTGACCTTTTGGCCAGACCTGTATTAGTCTGTTGGGTTTGTTTAAGGCTGTAAAGCACTGCAATTTGATTTGGAAGTACTATCACTAAGGTGGCATTTCATTTCTTTTCAACAAAACAAATAGTCAAAAGCAAAAAATTGAAATTAAGCATCAGATATTCACTCCTGATACACAATTATGCATAAATGCAAAGTAAACACATCAAGTACAACACATCACTGATGGCAGAAGCTACACTGCATTACCAGAACATATTTTTAATCTGTGCCCAGCATACACATGAGAGAAACAGAGAAACAAATAAACACACGGTCCTTCCTGACTCATGTTTACATCCTTTGGGCCAAATTAAACAAAATCTGCCAATCAGAAGAGTTCAGAAAATGCAAGAACACCAAATAAACTAGCAAACATAATTCCCTTAAGTGACATTAAATATTAGTGATGCTCAGCCTACTGAAAATTGATCTGCAGACAAAACTAAGCAAATATCTGAAAACCAACTTGAGACAACCATTCAGATAAACCAACTCTGTTTCATGTTGATCAAGTTGATAAAAATGTCACATCAGACAACTCAGTCTCTTTTATGCTATTTGTTCCTATGAGTGGCAAGGCATCCAAGTCCCCTCATCACAAAATCTTGCACCATCTTACACCCATTATCATTGCTGTGATAGATGCTTTTCAAGAACAAATGCAAAAGACATTCAAGGGCACTTATCAAAATGGTCCATTTTCTACAGACAAAAAGGAGAAAGAATAGCACATCTGCAGCTAATCTTTTGGTACAATAGCTTGGAAACAAACAGCCCACAATTTGTGCATCCCTCATTGTCTGGTATTACTAAATACACACTTTCTTGGGACAGACTTCATTTCAATCATGATATACAAAAGATGACTGACAGTTTTTAAAAACCTGGATGCTCCCGAAACCAGATTCAAGAAATGCTGTCAATGCTGTCACTGGTCTTTTATTGCACTTATGAAACTGGGGGATCGGTGCAGCTGTATTTCTTCTAAAATATCACCAAAATCCATTCAACAACAAATGTAGTTGATGTCATGTAATAATCCAAACACATAGCTTTCTAATTGACTGCATAATGAATTAGTTTGGATTCCATTTAAGTCTGCAAGACCCAGCCAGAGCTTGGGAGGCTATTAGAATAAAAAACAATGTCCTGGATATCCCTGTGAGCCATTATCAATGTGTTATTCAGTGAAATTTCTTGTGTAGTTTCGCCTTTGCATGTGACATCATGGTGACAAGGCACTGTGAAGAAAACAGCAGTGAAATTCTCCTGCTGTACAGAAGGGCCTTGTATAAACCAAAATGCCAAAGCCATTACTGGGGAGATGGTCTTTCTTAAGGTCTCTGCCACTGTGCAAACCTAAAAACCAAGACCACCACCACTGTGAATCAGACGAGATCAAATGACACTTGAAACAGTGTCAGTGTGGAGAGTACTAGGTTTGTAACACCCCTTGATCCATCATTCTCACTGTCACTTAGATGATGGACACATTCTGTAATCTCAATCGAGCAGAAGAGCAGCGAATAACAATGGTTGCAGAATTGAAACCATCAGAAATAATTTAACTACACTAAAAATGTTTAGGTGCACAATCATCACTAACGTTGGTGCAAGGTCATGCATGGTCCAGACAGATAAGTGCCCTATGCATTTATTTCATAGCAACTGATCACCCCAAGCAATGCTCGTTTCTGTAATGTGTGATGCAGCATTATCTGTTCCTGTAGCACGTGTTGGGCAGAAAGGAGGGAGAAAAGGTGTGAGGTGGTCGAGGAGGTCCCGATCTGCGTGTCGCTTGTTGATAACGCCGACGGAAGCACCGGTCTACCGTGTGGGGCAACGTTTGCTCTGGCCTGTGGGTATACGTCCTGCAAAGCCTGTTCCACCTGCCTGTCAGCTTCACCTCAGCTGGCGTTTATGAGCCTTTAGTGACGATGTGACACCTCGACTTGGGGATGATTTCGCTTACTTTGCGTGCACGTCACTTGCAGAAAAAGCAAAGAGCAGCACCGGAGTAACGTTTCAGACTTGCAGCATGACAACAAAGGAGGTGTGGGCTAATAGCTGCGGCAAAGCCGACCACCGGCTGTCAGGCAGGGCACATGTTTGCTGGGACTGACAGCTGAGAGGGGGCATAGGGAAGGACAGGGAGGGGGGTGGTTGTGTAAAAAAAAAAAAAAAAAACACACACAGCTGACAGGGCCACCTGCCAGAAAATAAGATGTCAACAGTTTTAGGTTACTACTTCACGACACGTTACAGAGTTAAGCTAACAGACTAAACTGGGAGTCCTACCTTTGCTTTGCCGGCCTCCAGCTTCTTTTGCCTCTCCTCGTCCTCCATCACCGCTGTCCCTGTGGCGGAAAAAAAGACGGAAGCGGCTTCATACGAATTTACCAGCGAGAGAAAAGCTTGGAGCCGGCGGCTGGGTGTCGCTGGGCCGCCTCACAGCTCGCTGTCAAAGACTTCCACTCGGTCTTTACTAGCTGCTGTTTCCTTGCTGGTAGTCCGCCGCCATGTTTTCCACGTAAACATGAGACTCAACTGTGATGACGTCGGGTAGGTGCCTTCGCGACCACGCCCACTGTCCTTCCACTAGTGGTGCCTTAACGGACCGCCATGAATGTCGGAATTTCCTCAAAAAAGAATCACACACCTGTCTGTGTGAAATCTCACTATTTAAAACGCGCCATAATACTCATAAATAATCCATAATACTTAAATTGAGCAGGTTTTGAACAACAAGGACCCTTCCTATAGCTGTCCACTCAGTCACACTTGGGGGAGAGGGACCTTGGTACAAGAAGTGAGCAAGAGATCCTGTATGGAGATGGGAGACATTTACAAAATGTCTAATATGTACTACATGAGAATATAGGTCTGAATGTATCATGTTAATCCTTTATTTCCTTTTAATGAATTAGCTTCATCATGTTGCTAGATTGTTTAGTGGACTCATCATCATTCTGTGAATCCAAGCAATCTGAACACTGAATGCACTAGTAAGTACTATTTTAATGTAGTCAATGTGAATCAAATTCATCTATTTTACAAATGCTATTGTTAGTAGCTTTATGTAGTAATCCATCATATTTTTTGAAAGATCATTATATTGTATGCTATTTTTTATTATTTATTTTTAAAGAAGCTACAGTATACCTGACAAATAAAGTGGAGTAAAAACTGCAATATTTCTCGGTGGAGTATCAAATAGAGCTGTATTTATCTCAGCACAACACCTTAGCAACTAAACATGTAGCTCAATAGTTGAGCAACTTTCTAAAATGTGTTACATAAGCTGTATAGCTCTATTAGAGCCAAACAGTTTCAGAGAGAAACTCTTTAGTAGAAATTATTAGATAATATATAGTATTGTGTATGGTATGCTGCCATACACATACAGAGATGACGCCATCCTTGCATGTCCTGATTGGTGTAAACCAGATTTGTTAATGATAATAAATGATAAAATCAACATGTTTGATGATCACCATTTTCATAACACCTTACATTTCACTGTATTTTCGGCAGTCCGACTTCTGCATAAAGCATCTGCTCTGTTTCTATGGTAACAGGAGCAGAGGCTGCTTGAATTGTCCCAATTGAGACTAAGCACACAATATTTTCATTGCAAAAGCTGTTTTTTTTTTTTTTTTTTTTGTAATAAAGGCTTCAGCTATCACCTCATATCAAACATAACAGCTGATTGAACTATTTTGGGTACACTTTGGGTACACAAATAGTAGCAGAATTTAGTTTCTTGGAGAGAAACCATTTGAGATATAATGGTTGAAAGCGACATCAGGTAAGATGAGACACTGGGCTCAGTTTCTAGGGCAGATGGGGGGTGATAAGGAAAGGAAGGCTGATATTTTACTGACAGACGTTTTATGGAAGAGATCTGGGTCTTCAAACAAGTCACTTTAAAAAAGGATGCTGCCTCCACTTTTACGCCTAAGCTTTCTCTTGTATCTGCTCCCCAAATATTTTCAAGACAAAGGGTACAGAATAAAGCAATGAGAAACTCGACGCCATTGTTATTTTCACTTCATTTATCAATTCTTTGATATGAATCACCAAAACAATGGGAAATTTGGGCACTGGACAGAGAATTAGCAACAGGCTCATCCTCAGTTTTATCCAGAGCCAGCATAATATTCTGCTTGGGCAGTTCTATTACTTTGTAGCTAAACAAAAAAAAAAAAAAAATTCTCAAGGAAAACCAGTGCAGTCATAATTTCCTAAAACATTAAAGTTTCTATTCTGTTTCTTGCTGAAAGGAAACATACCAGCAGCAGTAGCAGCAACAGGAGAGGATGATCTCTGTCTTTGGCTGACAGGAGCCGAGCAGCTTATCGTCTGGCAGATCTTGAATTCCACCCATCTTCTTTTGGGCATTCTTAACTCCTTGATCTGACCTGTGAAAATTTTCTAACTGTGCAACAAAGTCTACAGGAACCACTGAGCATTAGAGAGCTCCCTCAGTTTCTGAATTATTCATTCATTGATGGAGTACTGTGTCACCTGTTAACCAAGCAACTTTACCAAGGAGACCCCAACAAATGGATAAGGACTGGATTCCATGTAATATTAAAAACACAACAGCGGTGTTGTGTCTGAATTGTGCATCAGGTTAGACTTGCTCCTACTTGCTCATACAGGCAACAGCAAATGCTTGAAGCTCAGGAGGGGCACATGGGACTGAGGCCTGGTCTCAACTGCTGCCCCTTTGACAGCTTTGACAGCCCTGTGTCTATTAGGCCACCAAAGCTGCATTGCCTCTGCAGATGTGTCACTGGAAGATACTTTATTTTGAAAAATTACCATGCATGTGGCATGAGTCAAATCTTTGGTATAAGACAGACTGACCAGCTGTATTAGACTGGATTAGGTTTAGTTTGAGAGGCCCTGGGGTCTGATTCACTCCCTCTTATCTAATTCAACAATCTATTGCCCCAACCACTTTGCCCTCTCATTATTTGCTACACTGAAAATGATTAAACCATTCAATGGTGTAAGTCATGGGAGTTTCATTCAGTCACATCATTACCCAGTCAAAATGCTTTGAACAAGGATGAAAAAAACAAACCAAAACCCAAAAACGTTTAACTGGGTGTGTTCGTAGAAAAAAAACTGGGCCCTGTTGATGAATGCAATAAATAGAAATGGGGGTGCTTTTCAGTATAACATGGCGGAAGCTCTTTTGTCTAATGCACAGCAGTTGCTTCAATCATACAGCAGTGAAGTGGAAGTTCATTTGCATAATGACAGTATCATTGTGCTGTTTTAAAATATTCATAAGTGGTGGGGCTCATCAGTAGAGAGGCATTGGGTCAGCAGCTTTTTACAGTGGCATGACGTGAACAGCAACAAATGGCAAATGGTTTCTTGCATCCCGTATGGTTGACATCAAACTGAGCAGTAATGTCTGTAACCAACAGTCTTATACATAGGGAGAATATTGTATTTTTTAATTCAAAGCTTTAAATTCATCATATATCATTTATCATATCTCATTGTCATAACACAGCCATATGCACTAAAAGTATGAGTTTTACATAAATTCTTCTAAGAGCATGGACACATTACACAGTAAACATAATCCAACATTTGTAAACACTGTAGAAGTGAAACATACAGACAATAGCATTTTAATTAATTCACTGATTTAGTGAACATTTATTTTGTTAATTTATCATGCAAGATGTATTCAGATTTCCTCATGGGTTTCTCATGCTGACACTTATAACTTTGCTTCCATCTAGTGGCTGAAAATGAATTGTTAGGGTTAGGGTTAACCCTCCTAGGCGCTAGAAGGCGCTAATCGACAACACACCTTCAGATTTCTGGTTTCCGCTGCTGAAAAACACACTTACCCCGCTGACAGGCATGAGGGCAGCTCTCCGAGAGAAGATTTAAAGTCATGTTCGTGGTATGTGCTGTGGATTGGGTTTCTGTCTTTTAGTAAATTATGTAGACTCTTTAACAGCTGAGGCCTCTCTGCTTGGTCAGGACTTTACATTCAGTTTGGATTAATGTTATTGCAAGTAACATTGTTGGTGTACAGTATCAGTGCTGCATTGACTTGACTACTTTAAATGTATGCTTTTTATCCCATTACATGAAACACAAGTTAAAAGTCAACCAGTGACAGCAGAGAAATTATGTAGATGTGTTAATGCACTTATTGTAATACTTGATCTTTAAAAATAATATAAAAAGATATTTAGTACCCTTCCTCTCACTATAAGATGATGTTAGGTAGATGTTATCACGATAACACTTTCTCAAGTAAAGTTTAACCTTTTCCTGCAGTACAGGATTTTCACAGATGCTGTTATTTCCATTATTTTTTTAAGGTTAAGGATCTGAGTTTGTTAAGATGTTGTCATTGTGTTTTCAAGATGCTGTTATTTCTGTCAGTTGTGTTAAATTGCGTTGGAGTCCTTGGCTGAATATGTCATGTTTGTTTTTCTTTTCTTTTTTTTTTTTATCTTCACTTACACTGGCAGTGATGTCAAAGTGTAGCCCTCCTCATTGAAAATGGCGATGGTACCTAGATTAAGAACTCTACTCGGCCTCCATTGGTCATTGGCGTCACAGCACAGCTTTGGGCCCATCACAGAACGGCTGACATCAGTGCGCCTTCCCAGGACGCTTTGCAGTGATCCTACTGGAAATGATAAGTTGAAGCCACCGGTGAATACAGAGAATGAATCTCTGCTGGAAAGCCTGAATCTCTTGGGAGTTGATGTGAAGATGGTACGCAAGCGTCAGCCTGGAGTGCTTCGTAAAACCTCCACTAACGAGAATGGGCTTGCTCAGTTTCTGCAAAACAAAGGTGCCAGCTGCAGGGTAATCGCCAGCATCATATCCCGTTACCCTCGTGCCATCATGCGGTCGATTGAACACTTAGATCAGCGCTGGGACTTGTGGAGAAACATTTTCAAGACTGATTCAGAAATTGTGACCATCCTGGAACGTTCACCTGAGTCATTCTTCCGGTCGTGTGATAACGGGAACCTGGAGAAGAACATAGCTTTTCTCATCTCACTGGGACTGAGCACAAAAGACCTGCATCGGATGCTGACCACAGCTCCTCGGACTTTCTCCAACAGCTTGGAGCTCAACAAGCAGATGGTGAAGTGTCTGGAAGACATATGTGTAGAGCTTGGCGGGAAGAATCCAGAACAGTTCGCCAAAGCTGTCATATCCCAAAACGTTTACATTCTCATCCGAAGCACAAAGAGAGTCAGGACAAATGTTGTTAACCTGAGAACATCTCTTAAGATGGGCGATTCAGAACTGTTGGCTCTTTTACAAGGCCCTGGAGCAGAAATTCTGGACCTTTCAAATGAATATTTGAAAAAGAATTTTAATGGCCTTCAGCAGAAGATGGCTTCACTTGGGTGTCATAAAGACGTCATTAAGAAACTGATCATTAGCTATCCAATGGTTCTGTACATTGGACTAACAACACTGAGCTCTAAACTGGACTGTCTCCTGAAAGGAGGAATAACAATGCAGCAGATAGTGGACAAGCCGAAGGTTTTGGAATACAGCACAGCAAACATCACAGGGCGAATAGAAGAACTGCAGAGGTTGGGATATGACTTCCAGAAGAATGGCATCAGCATCCTGGATTCTAGCAAGAAGCGATTTGCTGCAAAAATAGAGAAACTTGCTGCCTTGCAGGATTAATGAATGTGCTTGCTTGTGACATCAGACATTGGCTGCTAGTTTTATTTGAAGTTATATTGAGGATAATCATGTCATCTGGTATTTAATATCTTTTACTGTAATGCAGTCAATCTTCTTTATCTATTAATCTGCCATTGATAATTGATTGCTTGGTTTCTAAACTCTCAAAAAATTGTGGACATGACTTTCTCAACTAAAATCTTCAGCTGTCTGGAAGTGAAAGATTTTTTTAGTTAACCAAACAAGGTTGGGAGTGTTTGACATTTTTGAAAAAAGACCAAAAATAAAAAACCAAGTTCCAGATAGGTCTCACTTAATTTTATGTTGCCTGACAAATAAATGAATTCACTGTTGACAGTTTCGGTTCCAATTCCAAGTAGTTTATTGATGAGAATGTAGTGTAATTCATGTGTGAAGCAATCTAGAAATAAAAGTAATTTTTGCAAACAGGGGCATAAAGCTTGGCTCCATTTTCCCATTTATACCCCTGTTCTTTTTACAGTCTTATGTAAACGTGTAATCAATAACACTGTGCTTGTTTTGTCTGTTTTTGGTAATATGGAAGGGGTCTATCATTTTGAGAGATAACCATGCAAGTTAATTCACAGGGGTAAACGGTTCCTGTTTCACCTTCTGACAACAGACTTAAATGAACATGATTTTATTAGTGGTTTTATAGTAAATAATGGTTAGGAATAGTTAAATCTGAGGGCCGGGCTGTTTCTTCCGTACTGCGGAACCTTGTCGTTGCCGCAGTTCACCACGGACATTAACTCTGGCTGCACAACCTTCTCCTCACGCTGGCGGATTACTGCTTTCCGTCGGAGGGTAAGAAACAGAAGTGGAGTGAAAGTTGGCTTTACTCGTTTAGCAAGAGGTTTTGACGACACCTTTTGAAAGTATAAGGTCAGTTTTTGTCTGGTGCTTTACAGGCGTTAGCAGGTTTCTGTTAGCTGTTAGCCTGATTTTAGGCTCCGGATAGCTCCATTTATTTAACACCTGCAGAAAATTATACTACTGTAGCATAATTAGTCCGACAACCTTGGAGGTCAATACTTTGAATAATATGGGTTATTAAACTGGACCATACAACCTGACTAATACAGACATTACACGGAGAAAAGGTAAAATTAAGTCATCTATAATAGGGTGAGGCAGGATCTTAATCATGACTTTTATATATTATTAAAAATGTCATCTGTTTCATATCCTTGTGCCCCTTACTTTCATATTTTTGTGCCAATGTGTGTAAGTGCACTAATAACCAGGTTCCTTGAGTGCACAACATAGTGTGTTAGACCAAACTATATCTGATCATAAGGACAAGCCCAGGATCATGAGATGATGATAGTTGCCATCCGGTTTTTCGATTTAACATAACATGATGCATCTATGTGTTTCAGAAAAAGGACAGGGAGGAAAAGCCTTTGAAGGTGTGATGGAAAAAGCAGCAGCAGAAGCTACTGAAAAGGGGACAAATGTGGCTGTAAAGGGTGAAGCTGCCATCAGACCAGAGTAAGCAACTTTCCATTTATGGCTCACGTAAAAATCAAACTGAGTTTCACACCAAAGTGGTGGAAATCCACTCATCCATGAGATGTGAAGTGTTTGTGTTTTGGAAGCAGACTCTAAAGTCAGATGTGACAGCTGATTAAACATTAGTTTAGCATTGTCAGACTTCAACATCTGAAAAGAACAGTCCACCTTTATTTCCAATAGCACAGACTCATACTTTGAAGCGCTGCCCCTTCCCCCTCATGCTGTCTGCTGCTTTGTCTGATGAAGCAAAGAAAACTAAACAGTCAGCAAAAAGCCTCTTTAAGCTTTACTAAATGCACTTGGCTCTATTTCACTATGGACTTGCTGCTGCAGTTTTGAGGACAGGAAGATGTGAAGAGTGTTTTTGCTTAAGTGATGAAGTTCATGTTTCTTCTTCTAATTTCAGATTCCTAACAACTAAGGAAAAATTTCATGGGTTTATTGACTCTGAATGGAGGGGCTCAAAAGGAGAAAAGGCCAGTGGCCAGGACACAAAGGAGGTTGGTGGGGAGGAACCTGAAGCTAAGAAGCTGAAACTAGACACTGAAGAAAAAAGTACGCAAGGAAAGCCAGATGGTAAACGCCTTCGAGGACAAAATAAATCAAGGCCACACACTAAACCCACTACCTATGATGAGAAGCGTCTGTGTCTCTCAGTCATTCAGGTAAATACAATTTTAATTGACCAATAATAAATGACACACAACTGTGCCATCTGATCATTACTGTCATAATGTGTCCCATTCATACAGGACAACAGGGAATGCCCCTTTGGAGACAAATGCCACTTCGAGCATGACGTTGCTCAGTACATGGCCTGTAAACCTGCTGACATTGGGCAAAGCTGCTACCTTTATGATACTTTTGGAAAGTGTACTTATGGCCTCTCCTGCCGCTTTGCCAAGGCGCACACAACATCTGACTTCAAAACCATGGAGAACACAGATCTAGTGAAGACCCATGACAGGAATCCGGTGAAGAACAGCTTGAGTAAAGACCTCCAAAATCGTCTAAGGAAACGTTCAGTGGCCTTCAAAAAGTCGGAAGAGTACCTGAAAACACTTTCAAACAACAGAAACAAAACAGCACAGCAGGGGAATGGTATGCAGATCTAGATAGATTTACCTGAGTAAATCACATTTGCACACAGATAAACTTCAACACAAATTTCCTTAAGGAATATTGCTGTTATTACATCAGCACACTTGACAGCAGGCAGTTTTGAATAATTTGAGTTGAACGGGTTTTGAATCAAGTGTAAGAATCTGTGTCCGTGATGAAAGAGCTGCTCATTGAAACATGCTTTTTTAGTTTAAATAAATATTTTCAAAAGAGACATATTTAATTAAAAAAATGTCCATGTGTATAATGTAAGTATATGTGAATTTGGTTTTATAATTCAGTTCTCTTACACTCCCAGGTGAAGCTTGTGCAGCTGAAGTTTCTGCTGCTCCAGCAGGAGGAGAGCAGCTTAAGTGTACTGAAGCAGAGACACAGGTACAAACATCTATTTAGACCTACTTTTTATTCCAGTCTGTCAGGTGACAAAGGTGTGTGTCTGGCTTTGCAAGTTGGTTCGCAGCTATTTTTTCTTGTTTCCTCTTTAATGAACTGCAGGCCATTCTAGACAAACAGCCTCCAGTGAAGACTGTTGGTCCACTGACTGATGTAGATATCATCAAGTTGCGCTTTTGTGAAAAGAAACAGGTATATCTCCTCCCACTGTCTCTCCCCTAAAATCTTATTTTTTAGTTAATTTGGTGGCTACCTCAAGGGAGGCATAATAATTTTCTTGTTACAAAAATGTATAGAATATTAGAAGACAGCGTTTATTCATGGATAAACAGTATTTAGTTCTGCTTCTGTGTTTAAGGTGGACTTTAAAGACAAACTCTACCTTGCTCCTCTAACAACTGTAAGTACAAATATCAAACCTAATATTGAACTCAGTGTCAATATGTCAAATGATTCAAAACTGTTCCAACTTAATAATAAAATAATGTAATAATTTAAAGTTTAAATGCAGGGAATTTATTCATATTTAAAAATAAACACATTCTTCTCAGTGTGGAAATCTACCTTTCCGTCGTGTGTGCAAGCGATTTGGTGTAGACATCACCTGCGGGGAGATGGCCATGTGCACAAACCTGCTACAGGGGCAGCAGTCGGAGTGGGCCCTCCTCAAAAGGCATGAAAGTGAAGATCTGTTTGGAGTGCAGGTAAGGCGATCGCTGGAAGATGTCAAAACTTCTCAGAGTTGTTGCACGACTCGGCTCACGTGGCGGTCAGAAATGTGGTGTTTCTTCATGAACAGACGTTTTTGTGTGAGAGTGCTTCATTTCTGAGGTCCAAACTGTGTCTTCAGGTAGAGGGCTGCTTCCCCGACACCATGACGAGGTGTGCAGAGCTAATCAACAACAATACTGATGTTGATTTTGTGGACATCAACTCTGGATGCCCCATTGAGCTTGTCTACAAGAAGGTAAACCTTCATTTAACCAGGTTGCTCGAGTTCAATTTATGGACAGTTGCAGTTGTGTTAATTAATTAATGCACGTTTATTGATACTATTTGTAGATAAATAAAAGAGGTTACTTAAGGTGAATAATCATGATAAAGTAAGAAACACAAGTGGTGTTTTTGTTCTTCCTCATCAGGGCGGAGGCTGTGGCTTGATGACACGCACCAGAAAATTTGAACAGATCGTCAAGGGAATGAACTATGTAAGTTTGCGCTTGTTCTGTTTTAAAATATTATATATTTTGTTTTTAGTGAGGCATAATATTGCCACAATGGAAATGTGTTGTATTACAAAGACCAAATTAAAACATAGCTATCTCTTTCTGAAGGTCCTTGATGTCCCTTTAACAGTCAAGATCCGCACTGGGGTTCAGGAGAAGAGCAACGTTGCACACAAACTCATCCCAGAGATGAAAAATTGGGGCGTTTCCATGATCACTGTAAGTGTTTTAGTCACAGAAAAATTAATAGATTGGAGCAACACAACGAATTGTTAAATAATATCTAAGAACAGTTTTTTTGAATGCTTATCTACACTTATTTCCTTTTACTCATTTAGTTTTACTTGGTAGTGATTCATCTGTCAGGGATGTACCAAGTCTTTTAATAATCATACAAAAACAGTTTATTTTCCTTTGTCTGCTATTTTTATATCTGCTAATGAATAAGACAGACTACTGTATGATGCCATGGATCTGATGCTGTTGTTTTCTTGCAGCTGCATGGCCGATCCAGAGAGCAACGCTACACTAAATTAGCTGACTGGGATTATATTTCCAGCTGCTCCAAACTGGCAAATCCTGTCCCACTTTTTGGTATGTGGATTTGTGAACCATGCTAATGTGCAAAATGTTAATAAGGACATAAATACAAGAAAACGACTTTATCTAGTGGGGGAGAAGGGCCAGTTGCACATTTTTTGATCACAATATTGTAAATGTTTCACAGGCCACTGGATAATAATAATAACTGAAACTTGATTTCATTATTCCAGGAAATGGAGACATTTTGTCTTATGAAGATGCCATGAAAGCAAGAGAGACTGGAGTCTCTGGTTTAATGATTGCAAGGTACACCATATGGATTTAACAATAAATAATAAACTGCCATAACTGTACCTGTAAAGAATTAGACACCACTATCATCCATTTTCATATTTGCTATAATTGGTATTGTGACTATGCATAGTAATCAGTGTGTATGTTACCTTGTGTTTTCTTACTTTTGCAAAGTAAGTCCCTTTTTTAGGAGTTACTCCACATTACATTTCCTAGTTATTTTTGTTGTTTACTTGAAATTGAATACAATGTTCAGTCAGTTATGCATGTTTTACTTTTGTCTCCTCAGGGGAGCTCTCATTAAGCCCTGGATCTTTACTGAGATAAAGGAGAGCAGACACTGGGACATCTCATCCAGTGAACGATTAGATATCCTCAAGGATTTCACCAATTTTGGCCTGGAGCACTGGGGCTGTGACACTCGAGGTGTGGAGAAGACGCGTACCTTCATGCTGGAGTGGCTCTCCTTTATGTGCAGGTCAGCATCACTGTACATGTCAACATACTGTATTTCTTCGGCCATATGTAGGCGATATTTATTACTGTTGAGTATATGCTGTGACATTACAGTATATAAATAGACCCAGTTTCAGACTCATCAATGTGTTTGATACCTTTTGAAATATAAATGGCCATGATTTTTTGGTGGTATTTTTTCAATATTATTCTGAACTAAACTGTAGCAACAAAACCATCAAATATTTCTGTTAATTCTCGTTGGATAAAACCTGAATATCGGACTGTTTTAACTACAGATATATTCCCGTGGGCCTGTTGGAGCGAGTGCCTCAGAAAATCAATGAGCGACCGCCGTACTACATGGGCAGAAACTACTTGGAGACTCTGATGGCTAGTCAAAATGTTGGAGACTGGGTCAGGATTAGGTGAGCTGATAAATGTTTTAAAGAATGCCATTCAATACCAAACTGCATTAAGATCAATATTTTATTTCATGCATTTTGTGATTATAACTTTTTATCTTCTTCCTTCTCCAGTGAAATGCTCCTTGGACCTGTACCAAAGAATTTCATCTTCTTGCCCAAACATAAAGCAAATTCCTACAAGTGATTTCTTCTTCTTTTTTTTTTTTTTTTTTTTTTTTTCTTTGTCTGATGACTAAAATGCATCCAGGATTTTTAATTATTTTGTTTCTCTTCATTGGCTCTGGAGAGTAAAGAAAACCTGGTGTTTAAAAAGTATTTCTTTGATCTGTGGTGCAGTTGTAAACTTTATGGATGTTTGTCTGTTCAAAATTATGTGATAAAGTCTTCAGCCACACTGAAATATTTCTGTTTTGTTTTGTTTTTACTGCAATGAATAAAATTGCCTGCATATCTTTTTTTAATAAGCGGGGAAATAGTAGCTGAGTTTTGCAATTTCCAGGGAATCCATTTCATATCACAATAAAATACTTAGACACATCTTAATATTCTAGTAACTGATCTGATCTGGCATAGGCCCTGTGATGGGCTGGTGACCCCTCACCAAATGTGAGCTGGAATTGGCTCCAGCCACCCCCCCCCCCCGTGACCTGGAGATGGATAAGCAGGACAAGATGGATGAACCATTGATCTGAGATTGTGTAAAAAAACTGGAACCAAACTCTAATGAGGTCCAGTTTCGGGTCTAAATTCTTACAAGGCTCCGATCTCAGTTACTTTTACACTCCTCACTAATTGCAGCTCACACCGGGAATCAAACCGTGACCTTCTTATTGTGAGGTGCCATCGCTAAGCGCTACACCACTGTGCTGCTCAAGGCACATGGCAGAAAAGTGATAGATCAGCAATCTCCATCTGTATCGTGTTGGATTGGTAACACACAGCACAACCCCCAGTGACCCCTCCATAGACACCAGAGACTCGGCTGGCAGAAAGACCCGTTCGTGAACGAATCTGAGCCTGTGGTGCACATGCGTGGACCAGGAAAAAAAAGAACGAATCACCCACTGAGATGACTTGTTACTCCGAGCCATACAAAAGATTAGTTCAAAATGAGCGAATCGTTCACGAACGACACATCACTAATTAGCTCCTTAATCAGTTGCAGCAGGCGCAACCAATCAGCGGCGCCTTTATACCGGGCTGTGCGCCAGCAGACTGCCTCTCACTCGGTTCCATGGCTGGGCTCAGGGTCTCGGTTCTGCTGGTCCTGTCTGGGACCTTGCTGTGGGCTTCAGTGCAGGGTTGGGCCCGGATCAACCAAACTCAGCTCCTCGGTTTATATGAGGCCGGACAGCGGGGTGGCGTTCCGAGCTTTACATCCACCGGTAAAACACCTTAACTCTTCTCAAACGTTTCATTTTAATATTTATATTATGTGTACGGTTTTAACTAGGCCATCTGAAGATTGGGGCTTATGTGATCTTCTTACTGCCGTTGTAAATGACTTTTTTTTTTTTTTTTTTTTTTTTCCCTCTCATTGATAGCTCAGATTTTAATTAGTGTCCAATAATCTACAATGGTGGCTGCTCCCTTTCAGATAACAATGAGTTTGAGGATGAAGAAATTCCTGAAGATGCAATGCCTGAATTTGAAGGCCATTCTACCACTGACAACTTTGACCCTTTTGCTCTACATGGAGTCCAAAATGAAAATGATTTTGGTGGAAGAAACTGGGTCAGCGGTCCAGACGGCAGCTTTCAGGTGGAGTTTGTCAATGCTCCTCCACCTCCGAGGAGTTGGACTAGCACTACCAGTCCAAGTTCTTCTGGAATAGCTGTTATTTGTAGTGAAGCTGGCTTCCAGATTTTTCTGCCATCGGGTCGCTTAGATGAAGTGAAAGTTTTGGGTATGTGCATGACTTTTCTGCCTGTTTGTAGTTATCGTTATTTCTGTTGACTGCATATTAACCTTCCATGATTCCTTTCCAGGCTCAAAAGAGCTGCTTCCTATCATGGATGCACCTGTGTCTTGTGGCTATGATGTAAACCTCTTCAAGAACACGTTGACTGTCCCATTCACTGGGTGCAATGTGAGATATGTAAGTTGTTTACTTGGCTCTTCCAAAACTTCTGGCAAGATAATTCAGCTGTATGTATCACTGCAGCCCTGCTTGCAAGTCCGTTCAGTCACTCTAATGCAAACTGATTTCAGGCTAACGGCTACAGCCTGCAGTTGTTGTATACGGATGCGTTTGGTGCGACTCAAGTTGCTACTGCATCTTGTGAGGAAAGTCTAAAAGGTGACTCCAGTCTGTTCCCTCGTGCCAATGCCAAACCCAAAGTGTGCCCTTACTCAACAACACCACCACCGACAACACCACCATCAAAAGCAAAAAGTGAGTACAAGTAATGCAGCAGATTATTTCACTTTAGTTTAATATAGTTCACCCTATATGGAATAAAATTGCACTGAATGGGAGTTCTTTAATTAGACTGAAATATTCTTGACCTCAAGCCTGAACTGTCTTGGCTGGAGATTGCTTTTCTAATTAAACGTTCAAGTAAACTGTTGCATATTGAACCCTTCTTTGTTTCCAGATTGTGGTGTCGCCATTGGGGAGAGGGTGACTTGTGGCCAGTTAGGAATTATGCCATCAGCTTGTATGATGATGGGGTGTTGTGTGGATTTATATACATCTGCCTGCTACTATCCAATGGATGGTATTGCTTCTGTTTCTTTTTCCCAATGACAAATTCAGCCATTCTTGAAACTGAGAGCTCCTGTGACTAACTGCCTTTTTCTAATTGCAGAGTGCACAGCAGATCAACATTTTGTTTTTGCCATTCGCTCCAATTCTGCCTCTATCCCTGTTGACCCCACCAAGCTTGTTATTCCTGGGACAAACTGTAAACCGGTCTTTCTTAATGACCAGGTTGCCATTTTTAAATTCAAAGTTACAGAATGTGGAACTCACTTCTATGTAAGTTGTGCTTTCTGACTGACTCTTACACAATAGTATTTGAAAAAATGTCCTGCCATAGTAATGTTTTAGTTGTACTGACTAGTTTGACCATCCCCTTGCTCCAACTGGCTTAAGTTTTACTGTCACTCTTGAGGTATTTAATTTGCACATGTTTAAAGCCTATGCTGCCACCCATTGAGTGTTTCTTGAACTTAACAATTACCATGTCGTCCAACACGTCACCCTGACCTGTCATCAAGGAAAGTCGCACTGAAATGCTAAACATGCTGGTGTTCTGGCGATTGCTGCCAGCTCCTACTTCGACCATCTTGTATGATGATGCACTCCCTAAGAACACATCTCTCTGCAGGAAGTTGGTGGGACAAAGATCTACCTGGCTGAAGTGCAGAGTGTTGTCCAAGCTCTCAACCTTAAGTATGGCATAATTACAAGAAGTGACCCGCTTAGGTTAGTGGCTCAGATGATAGTTTTCTCTACTGCTGTTCAAGCCTAGTTTTATGCTCTTAGAGCTGCCCTTGAATATGCACACTTTTTTTTTCTTTTTTTCTCTTCTCCCTAGGTTCATGGTTGAGTGCCGCTACGGCAAAGGTGGTGCTGTTTCCCAGTCACTGGCCAGCATTGGCTACATGGTTAAGACCCCAAGTTCTCCTGTGCCAACATCTGTTGTCAACAGTGGTTTATATGGTGTCCAGCTGAGGATTGCTAAAGGTTGTATTTTTAAAATGAATGCAATAATCATAACTGGCTGAGTGAGTTTAACAACTCTAGTTCAATTCATGTTTTTGTGCTGCAATGCCAACAGACCAGACATACTCAAGTTACCTGCCAACTTACCATCAGCCCTTGCGACTGCTCCTTGGCAAGCCAGTGTATCTTGAACTACGCTTGAAGTCTCCTAAACCAGATGCAGTAATACTTGTTAACTACTGTCTAGCTTACCCCCGCTCTGCAAAGAATGCACTGGTGCTTGTTTATGAGGGGTAAGCATGACTTTACCTGCTGGCTTTATAAAAATCACTTGTTCTCATTACATTTAGCAATAACTTGTGCTTGCATCATAGGTGTGCCAACCCTCTTGATCCAAATGTATCCATCCTTAAAGTCAGTGACCTTCCCACAAATCGTCACCAGAGGCGCTTTGTAGTCACCGCTTTCCAATTTATGGATCAACTGACAAACAAGTACCTTGATGAAGAGGTGAGTTAAACTTCTTGGCTACACGCTTAAACAAGTTGGAATTCAGCATGGGCTGAGTAGGGGCAGAGCCTTAAGCAGCAAGGCTTATGGTACTCTGCTCAGCTGTGTAGTAAATCTGGGATTTTAGCTGCCAGATAAAATCCTTCTAATGTTTTAATTTAAAAACCTACAGATCTACTTCATGTGCTCTTCAGAAGTGTGTAGGCCTGCAGAAAAGACATGTGCAGAGCGCTGCTTTGATGGAAAGGTGAGTCACCAATCTTGGCAATGTGAACTCTTTAAACCAGTGTCTAATCAAGTTCTCTCTTCTAGGCACCATAAGGAATTGCAGTGATGAAGAAAAAGAATGAAGTCAATCAAACTTTTTATACTTTTTAATAAAGACAAGATTAAGTATAACCTCAGCATGTTGAAACTGTCTGTAGTGCTGAAATTAAAATAACAAATTATTGGCTTGATATTGGAGTCATGTTCATGTCTCTGGTTACTCTTTGTAAGGTTCTGGTATGGCATACCTGACTTTAGTGTCACAATCAGGTCTTACGAAATGCAAAATGGCATTTAAAGACCATGCAGTAGCAATGTATGTTTTGACTAAAGTCATGAAGCACAAAGATGGAAATAACCCATTTCAGAGACATAAGGGGGCTGTTAAAGTAATAAGGATATGAGTGCTCAACTTGAATAGTAAAACTGACAGTTGAGATCTTTATCTTTAAAGCAGAACTCCACCCCCATCAGACCAAAGTGTCAGAACTAGTTTTAGTTATAAATTCTCATCTTGACAATGAGAATAACTTTAGGTTGGGCTGTTTCAGAATAGCACAAACTTTTTTTTTTTTTTTTTTTTTGGGGGGGGGTTTACCAGTAGGGATTTTTTTTTTTCTTGCAACTCAAAACTTTATATTTAATGCTCAACTAAGTTTTAAAACTATTTCAGCCAGCATTCAAAGTGGTAGAGATGAAATTTCTATTTAGAAGGAAGCATGAGACAAATGGGATAAAAGTGAGGTAAAGAAAGACCAAATGTTAAGAGATAAAACTGAAACCAAGACTACCAGACACTTGCACGATCTAGTTAAGATACTGGATGTATTTTTTTATTTTAAGCAGTTTTCTGGTTTTCTACAGAGAAATTGTTCTAATTTACTGCTTCATTTTTGTTCAAACATGCCTTAGTTTGAGAACTACCGTCCTTGAATAATAAAACTTTACGTCTCTGCTAGGAGTGCTGTTTTACGTCCACAGCTGTTGAAATGGGCCGTTTTAAATGTCTGTGTTAAGTGAGGAGGGCCAATCTCCTCATCTTCAACATCTCTGGAAGACACGACACTTTCCTGCAGACGGCCTCAGGCTCGGTCACTCAGCAGTCACCGCTGACCCACAATCCTTTGCGGCCATACATCCTCCGGTTTTCCCCTTACACACTCACTGCAGTCCGTCTATGACCAAACCAGGAACCGTCTGTCAGGTGAGGACGGTCACATGTTGACGATTAAGTCAGCTGTTCTCAACTGAACAGGAAGTCCATTAATGAATCGCTGATTGATTTTCTGAATTTGGCACAAAGAGCGAGCTGTCATTTTGAGTGATTTAAGTCACGATGCTGCGGTTACGCAGTCAGAGTTAGCCGAGCCAGCTAGCATCACATCGGTCTTCTCTTCTTCTCTGTTAGCTTGAGATTATATCTAACTGCAGCTGTTTTCTTTCCTTCTTTCTGTTTTTTTTTTAAAGCTCTGGGTACGTGCTAATTTCATCAGCTAAGTAGTTTCAGCAGTACAGTTGAAGTTATGCACGGTTATAAAGTGCTGGTGTACCAACGTATGGAAGTGAAACTCGCAAACTTCACTAAATGTCAGCTGCCTCATCGTTTGCAGTCAGTCTATTTGGCAAATAAATACAATCACACGTATTCATGTATGCACGGCGCGGTCAAAAGAGATTCAGCTTAACTTTAAAATGTCCCCAGACATTCCCCAAGCTTATCTCTTGAAAAATCAGTTTTTTAGCCACAGTTTGATTAAAGTCACCAAGCAACATAATTTATTGAAAAATTCAGAGAATGATGCCAGGCAAAAGTTCACTAAAGTTCAAGCATCTGCAGTTTTTAGTGATGTGATTGATAATCAACATTGGCAGACAGCTTGGAGGGATGACATTCTTATGTAAATTCATATTTTGTCTCTGAAGACTCAAACCACTGGGCCAGTGAGCTGTGTTTAGTGTTGGAAAGTAGACTAGCTAATAAACTTGCTCTCGTGCCCTGCTCCCTGCATGCACAACAGAGAAGCTGGAATTACAGCAGCAGTCAGCAGTTAGCAAGAGGGTGTGTTCTTTGTCCTTCCATAATATAGCAGAGGAATTGAGGTGGACTCTCACACCACTCTGCCTGCTCTCCCTTCAGTTCCTCCTGTTGCTGCAAAGATGGCTCACCTTCCAGCACTTTTCAAGTATGTGGATGAACACCAGGATCTGTATGTGCAGGTGAGTTCATTCTGAGCTTTTGGCATGATTATGTCGTGTAGTATTTTTATTCCGACTGAATGTTGGACTTACTGAACTTAAGTTAGAGTTTCACTAATGTTGTAAATAATGAATTAGTGAACATTATGAAAGCATAACAGTTGTCATTCTCAAGAGCAAAGCTACCAACCTTCGACACAAAATTTTATGCAAGTCTTTTTTTTCTTAGCGCCTTGCTGAATGGGTAGGAGTCCCAAGTGTGTCTGCTTGGCCAGAGAAGCGTGGGGACATCAAAAAGATGATGGACATGGCAGCCAAGGACATTGAGAGGCTGGGGGGAACAGTGGAGATGGTGGACATCGGCAAACAGAAAGTAAGGCTGCATGATAGTACAAGTGAGACCTTAATCTTAGGAAATTGCCATCTGCTGTATTATCAATTGCAGATGAAAATGCAGCATTTCACTTAGTTTGTTGTTGTTTGATTAAGACAATACATTTTCATTCTGGAAACCTTCATTTCCTCAAATCTACTACAATTTCTACATAATGATTGCATTTATAGTCATTGTATTGACCATTTTTTTCATACAGCTTCCCTCTGGAGAGGAGATCCCCCTACCTCCTATCATCCTGGGGCGTTTGGGGTCAGACCCGGGTAAGAAGACTGTGTGTATCTATGGCCACCTTGATGTACAGCCAGCCAGTCTTGATGATGGCTGGGATACAGAGCCTTTCACTCTGGTGGAGAAAGATGGTAAGAGCAGAACTCCTTCAGCTACTTTTAGCCTAAAATTACTATGAAACTGCTTTGCTCTCAGTGAAGTTTGAAAATTGACACCATTTCACTGGAAGCCATTGAAGGAGACATGAATGCAAGATGAGGAATGATATACTTATCCTAATGGTCTCAGTTTCTTGTCTCCTATGTAATGATTACACTTTTGTATTTTGCTTTGCAATTTCACTGTATCACAACTGAAATAAATGATTAACATGTTTGGTAGAGAGTCAACGATGACGTTTGAATAAAAACATTCATCAAAAACTGCTTAATGGCATTTACACCCCAGTATAAATTCTGTCTTTGGTCAGCAGCTTTGTTTTCTTCAGTCCTTCATAAAAGTGACTTTGTTCTTTGCACTTTTATCAGCTTTGTTCTTATGATCATATCAGAGCAGGCTAGCTATTTCCAAAGTCCAGCCTAGTTACCTCAGGCTAGACCCATGTTCTTAGCCACATATTATCCTCAAAACTGGCAGATCTAGTTGACCCAGTGTTAGCTGCTCACTTTCGATTTTCTTTGAATCAATGGAGAACAAGAATAATACATTGCACCATTCTTTTGTTGGTGCCTGTGCACTGAGACTTAACACAAAACAAAAGTTGCACTGGAACAATCTTAAGAGGGTGTGTTCATCATATGTTCAACAACACAAACTGACAACAGATTAGGACAGTCACCTGTTCTGTTCCAAACATTGAAAAATATTTCTAATAGTTAATTGAAACTTAATTCTTTAATTTGTTGGCTTTTTCTGTTCTTCGAGTAAGAGTACAATGTGCATTTTCTGATGATAGTCAGATGACAGAAAGCAGCACATCCACTTCCCCCTGTCTCATCTGTTAAACTCTACTCTTGCTTGCGAAATATTGTCATATCTTTTGCTTTCAGTCAGCGTTTAAGTCGATATCATTAGGCCAACTAGGCATACTTTTTGTCACGTGTAAGCACGTAACTATGTATGTATCATTCACCTAGTTACGCCATAAAAGAAAAATATCCGTGTTTTGTTTGATTGAGGCAAAAGCTCTGTAGCCAGAGAGAATCCAGGAAGTGGTTTCTTTATAGACCAGAGAATGAAATTATCGGCGTTAGTAAAATGGATGAAAAGAGACCTTGGCTACTCTTAGATCCTGTTTAATAAGAATAGGGTGACACCAGACAGAAAAAAAAAATAAATCCAAACATCTCTTCAAAAGTGGTTCTTCATTCAGGCTCAGCTTGGTGTGATTAGCTTTGTTTTCAGTCACAGTCTGAACTGAACAAACCTAAACTGTGCCTGTGTGAGGTTAACATTAACAATGACAAACTAATTTTAAAACATTGTTATCTCTTTGCAGGCAAGCTCTATGGAAGAGGTTCCACTGATGACAAGGGTCCAGTGTTGGCCTGGTTTAACTGCATTGAGGCCTACCAGAAGATCCAGCAGGTGAAGTTACTATCACAATTTGACATTTACTCATGTAGTAATGACACTCTACAGTGTTTGTGTTTTGAAGACCAAAAATAATGTGATGTTGCTTCTTAATGTTTTTGATAGTTGGGTGTGGTTGAACAGTGATGGGAAACATCAGCAGTCAAACAGGAATTCAGTGTGAATTCATGGGTGTGCTGTGAAATTTTATTGTTTTGACTAAATACAAACTGAGTGAAATGATTGAAAAAATGTTGTGGTTTATTAATAAAACAAAAGAAAAACTAAGATAGTTAGATATAACATAGTTGATCTGAAATTATTCAACACACTCAGAATTATCTCTGTGGCCATTTCTCACTGATCACCTTTAACATCAGTAGAATAAGTGGCTGTAGGCTTCAGGATTATGTTAACACTGCTGCATGTCTTTTCTACGCACCAATTTAATGATTAAAAACAATCTCATCCTGTTTTTGCTGTTTTGGAATCACATTTACCTGTCCCTGAATCAATATTTGACAATGGTGACATACTGTACAATTAGCATGAATTAGGGCGCTCCAGTGAACACAGACAGGATCTTTCAATGTGCTATTTTCCAAATGAAATGATCTGAGGGTGCATTGTTTCACCTCAAGAAAAAGTTGTTTGCAACTTTCTTTTTCTTGCACACTGTGAGTGATGATGAGGATAGATATATAAATATATAGAAGCTTTAACAATTTTTTCTTTATTGTGGCAGGAGCTTCCCATCAACATCAAATTCTGCTTTGAGGGGATGGAGGAATCTGGTTCTGAGGGCCTGGATGAACTGGTGTTTTCTCGAAAAGACACCTTCCTAAAAGACGTGGACTATGTCTGCATCTCTGACAACTACTGGCTGGGCAAGACGAAACCCTGCATCACCTATGGCCTGAGAGGAATCTGCTACTTCTTTATTGAGGTGAAGTTAGACTGTAGTTACTTAATTTCTTTTTGTTATTCATTAAACAGTAGTAAAACAGAAGTGTAGCAATGAATTCTAACATTAAGTGAAATTGTTTTGATGCCACTCATAAAAATAACTGTTTATTTTTAACTTTAAAGGTGGAGAGCTGTGAGAAGGACCTACACTCAGGAGTTTTTGGTGGCTCTGTTCATGAGGCCATGACTGACCTAATCACACTTATGGGCAAGCGACTCTGTTTAGTTAATCTAAATTGAATGATAAAAACCCTCTTCAGTGTACTTTTAGAGTCAAAACCCTGGTCACCAATGTGTGTTGGTCTCTAGGAGTTTTGAACTCTGTTGTGTCACTTTCCAAACAGGCAGTCTGATAGACAGGAGGGGGAAGATTTTGGTTCCTGGGGTATGTGATGATGTGGCCCCTCTGACAGAAGACGAAAAAAAGCTGTATGAGAAAATTGATTTTGATTTGGATGAGTACTGCAGTGATGTTGGAGTTAAACATCTGCTTCATGACACCAAGGCAAGAAACAGCTTGTTTTTGCATCACTGCTCCACTTCTTTGAGTTGCTTAATGGAAATTCATCCTAATGTCAGTATGTTTTTAATATTTGCCCTGTAGGAGCAAATCCTGATGCACCGCTGGAGGTACCCATCTCTTTCTCTTCATGGCATTGAAGGCGCATTCTCTGAGGCAGGAGCCAAGACTGTTATCCCCCGCAAGGTCACTGGAAAGTTCTCCATCCGCCTCGTCCCTGACATGGACCCCAAAATTGTGGAGAAGCAGGTAATATCTTAACGTCAACATGTGGCTTGAATACTGTCGTTGTGAATGTGTAGAAAAAGCATAAGTCTGCAAGAAAAATCAACAACTTGGCCAAAGACATCAGTCCAGAGGTTGTGAGTCACATATGATTCATTCAATTGTGGTAATTTGGAAAGAATGTGACATCTACAACTAAATTTCTGCTGGAAAGCAGGTTTACAGAAAAGCCTAAATAGTTTTTGACTCAATGAATATGGATCTTTACTAATGAATTTCAACTAAGGTTAATAAATTATTATTCATGCACATTGCAGAACAATAATTAATGAGATCAGCCCATAATGGAAGCAACATTTACATCAGATTTTTTTACATATTTTTTAGACTACATAAGTGCTTGTTTGTTACTTTGTTTTGTTGCATAATCCCTTTGTTTTGACAAATTTTGTCTTATTTATTTCCAAGGTTATTGACCATCTGCAAAGCAAATTTGCTGAATTGGGAACCCCCAACAAACTGAAAGTCTATATGGGCCATGGAGCCAAGGCCTGGGTGTCAGACTTCAACCACCCACACTACATGGCAGGACGAAAGGCCATGAAAACAGGTACAGACAGAGATTCATTTGAATGGATGAAAGCACTGGAAAAAAATTTTGAATGACAAAAATTGTATGTCCTTCCAGAAACAAGCTTTTGTTTCTATTTTTAGAATAACTTAGAAAACAATAAGAGTATGAACAGTAAGCCAAAGTTGTTCTCATTTGAACATGTCTTAGTTACTTTGTCTTGTCATCCCTGTTGTGTTATAGTATTTGGTGTGGAGCCAGACCTGACACGTGAGGGTGGAAGCATCCCTGTCACCCTGACTTTCCAGGAGGCCACTGGGCGTAATGTTATGCTGCTACCAGTTGGATCATCTGATGATGGAGCTCATTCTCAGAATGAGAAAATCAACAGGTGTGTCTTAGTGCATAGTTAAATTTCCAAGGAACTGAAAAGTTGGCTTATTTCATGGAATTTTAAGGGTTTTTATATAGGGCTGTTGATTGCTATCATTCACTCTTTGTTATATTAAATTTAATGAAAGGTCTTGTTAACATTTTCCATCTTAAAGTAGTAAGATTTTAGATGTATATGTATTGTAACTGGAAACAACCACATCTATCCACTGATTACCAAGCTCGAGTGTTTTCGTGTTTCCTTTTTCAGATCCAACTACATTCAGGGAATCAAGATGCTGGGTGCATACTTCCACGAGGTTTCCCAACTGGAGTGAAGCGATAATCATGAAAAATGTAAACAAATATCCACCTCACTGTTTCGAGCCGTAGCACCTTCCACAGTAAACACAATCTGCCTACTAACAATAAAGGTTTTTTTCATTGTTACTGTTTTTGCCCTCTTTATTTGAAACAATGATTCCCAGTTATTTTAATTCAGAAAACCAATTATCTGCTGATGATTAACTACCACCTTCTTCATACGTGTTTTAAAGTTTTAAAGGTAATTGGATCTGGACTCTGGTTAAAAGAAAGCACATGTTAATGCAACGTGTAAATTCATCTTCATCATGAGTTATTTCTATGAGCAATTTTTGTCTGTCTGTGTGACAAAGTAGATCCGAAATGTGGGATCCTGTCCCTTTAACAATAGAGGCGGTGCTACTTAGGGTTGCCAGATCTGCAGTCTCCCCAGGCAAATTGGCAACTTGTGAAGTGCTGTCCCCTGTTGGTATGATTTGTAATACTTGACTTTTAATTGTGTGTGGTGTTGCTTTCTAAATGTAAACGTTTTTGGCAATTAAGAATGGTGTTGGAGGTAACAAGCAGCACATTTGTTTCTGGTTTCTTTTGATTATGTTCAGTCATTTTGCTGGTCTTGTTGCTAGGACCTAGCAACTCTGAATCAACCATTTGATTCTAAGTTAGGGCCAGCTTTACGTATTGCAACACACATTTTTTATTAGTATTTTATAAGTGTTTTGTATGCCTTCTTTTATAAAGTCTTATAAAATCACCACCATTAAACATTTTCAGTACGGTGGGGGATGGATGGAAAGAACCTGGCAACATTTTTTTTTTCCCCGGCGCGGGAAAGTCGTAAACACCAACAGCGGAAGAAAGACCTCAGTATAGTTTCATTTATTTGTTACGAACTGCTAACATGTCAGTAACTTTAACTAACCAAAGCAGGAGACGCTAAAACAAGTCACGGTTACTAAATATACAAAGTTTTCGCTTCCGGGTTTGAACAAACGTGAAGAATGGCCTTCGCTTCGCCTTCGGTTTGTGTCGTTTGTAGACTTCCCCGTCGGTGCAGCGGTCTGCTGGAGTCTTAGCCCGCTTCGTTTAGGCAGCATTAAAAAAAAAAAAACAACAAAAACAAAAAACAAAGCTGCTAAAGAGTCTTCATGGACAGATACAACGAGCTGAAGCTGCAGCTGAAGGGCTGGGAGCTGAGCTTTGTCAGGGAGCACCACAGGAAACCCAGCAAGGTGGGCCACAACAACAACACAACAACAACAACAACAACAACATGGCATATTTAAGTGCTTTTTCTCCATCCTGGTTGTGTTTGCCACAGTGTTTACTCATTACACTGCTGCACATGTTTCATTCACGCATATAAGTCTGATATTGTCAGACATTAGAAAGTCAGTCACTTTCAGTTGTTTCAATATCGACATTATTCTCAAAATTGAGGCTTAATCTATCGATTTCAATGCATCATCAATACAATAAATGTATTTTGTGTTGACTGATCGTTTAACATCATCATGCTGTTTGATTTCCAGGAGGATATTGATCAAGCTCCAGAAGAGACCCGGAGTGAGTACGGCCATTCAGTTGCCTTACAGATAAACAGATTGCATTTTCTTTTGGATGATGGATCAGCTGTTTACGTAGAAATAAACATCACTTTGTGTGCCTGTATTTCAGAGCTCTATAAAGAATATCGCAATTTAAAGCAAGCCAAAGAGAACAGCAGCAGCAATGCAGCCAGCCAAAGCACTGAGCAGTCCAGATCTGCAGCTGAGGTTTGTGACTGTGGGTCTCTTTATGTTTATTCTGTACTTGCGTGCTTCTGTGTATAAATCTGTTAATGCTGCTAATGCAATGATATAATCTGTGTTCACATTAGAACTTAAACAACTTCTGCTTTTATTGTCAGATCTGGCTTCTATCCTTTTATATACATATATATTTTTTTATATTCTCTTGTTGTTTCTCCCTTTCTTATTGTTTGCTTACTGTCTTATTCTGTATGTTGTCTCTCTGTTCAGGATTCAGACTGTTGGGGTGCCCATCTCAATCGCAGTATGATGCCACAGTCTTCTCCAAAACTGACATCCCAGGACAGAAACAATCTTAAGGCCTCAGCTCAATACTATGGCCTAAAACTTAAGAACAACCTTGTTGCACTCAGTAAGGTGAGACACACTTTATGGTTTCATTGAGAGAGACAACCTGGGCTTTACCACTTCACAAAGATACAGGACATTAACAATCCCTCTTTTGGATTTGGTGCTGTTGTTATGATTTACTTTTTCTCTTATTCCAGGAAAAACCTGTCTCTCTGAAGAAATCGGTCCTTCCTGGTCGGATGCCTCTAAACTCTTTAAAAGGTGGACAGAGTAGTCAGACAAATAATGCTGCTGCTACTGACAAG
The DNA here is from genome assembly GCF_900963305.1 of Echeneis naucrates. NCBI lineage: Eukaryota > Metazoa > Chordata > Actinopteri > Carangiformes > Echeneidae > Echeneis > Echeneis naucrates. Next base: position 7,079,396 of record NC_042521.1, read on the forward strand.
ACCACATCAATTGTCCCCAAATCCAGCCCCTTCTCACCAAGGTAATTAAATTAACGAAAGGATTTTAATACTAACACAATTTTACCAGCTCATTATTCACAGTTACATTTATAATCAGATTTTCTTGGACAAAAATTTAACTGCAATTAAGTCTGTAACTAATGAGTGTTGTCATTATTAATTTATCTTAGAATTATTTTTTAAATAATATCCAAATGTACAAGATATTGATACAAAAAGAGAAACAGACAGTCCTCACATTTAAGTGACATCAGTGGAATGTTTTGGTATTTTTGCTTCATAAAATAACTGAAATGAGGAATCAATCATGTGATTATATTTGTTTGGAATAATGAATCAAATAGTTAGAATTTTAATATTACACTGACAGTAAAGTACGCAGACTCTGCTGTCTGATGATTATTTTAAGTTTATTTTAAGTTTTATGATTGTTAAGCATCCAACAATTTTTTAATTATTAAATTAACAATTATTAAATAATTGTAGATGCATATCACATTGTGTTTCTTTAATAAACAAGCTGTATAAAACGATATAAACTACATAAAAATGTCAGGTAATGACTCTACCACCATCCTTGCTCACAGAGGAGGTACTTGCCTTGGGTCCCTGGCTTCAAAGACACAACATCCAGAGGAACCTGAAGTGCCGTTTGAACCATTTGAATCTATCAGAGAGTTTAGTGATGAACCTTCAGATGATGCCCGTTGGGGTTCTAGTGGTAGCAGTGTGGATAATAATAGTTCGAGTTGTGGCAGCAAAGTCATCAGCTCACAAAATCAAAACAGCTCTAGTGTAACTCCCTCTTCAGCCAGACCTTCTCCCTTGTTGTCATCTCATCCATGTAATGTAGAAGCTTCAAGAGAAGATGTTAGAATCAAGGGAACATTAGAGGATAGTACAGGAACCCCAGCAGAGAAAGAAGAGCATGTTGAGACATTTGGAACTTCACCTCGAGTCGTTGGTCTTTCGAGGAGCAGCCTGCAGGTTCTTGGAGGTTTCAGAGGAGTTATAGGAAATAAGGGAAGTGAAAGAAAACCCTCTCCAGCAAGTATGCTGAGTTCTGTCGACAGGAAGTGGTTAGAGAGATGTCAGGTGTTTGGTGAAATGGGGGCTGAGGAGAAACCTGGAGCAGGCAACCAGGAGATAGGTGGAAAGGTAGAGAGAGAAGCAGGAAAGGGAGAAATAGATACAGATGGAGAAAGAAGAGGGACAACAAGCTTGGGAAGAAATGAAAGCTCAAATAGCATTACCAGTACAAAAGTAGACAGTGACACTGCACCAAAACCCGTTAAACAACCCACTAGAAAAAACAGAGGAGGAGCAGAGGGAAAAGTGAAAAGTAAAAGATTCGAAGAGATTGAAGGACAGCCAACACCACCTCCAATACTGGAGGGTGATGGTGAGACTACGACTGAGTCCAAAGATACAAAAAAGAAAGGGAGGAAGAGGCAAAGGGAAGGAGATGATATGGAGGGAGACGCAACACAGGAGGGAGGAGTGAAAAAGAAGAGAAGAAATGGCAAGAAGAAAGAGGAGAGCTCTGGACTGAACCCCAGCCCGGCTAAGGAAGGCAAGAAAAGGAAAGCCAAGAAAACTGGAGAGGTAGATGGAGAGGGAGAGGAGGAGAAACAAACTAAGGTACCAAAAGAGGTGAGCAGTAGAAGCTATATCCAACTTATCATTCTGTATGTTGTTTCATATTATTTTTCAGCAAATGTATACATTGAAGAATAACAGAGAAGGTATAATTTTTCTTAAGATGCCTCAAGAAAACCTGTTAGGAGAAGTAGAGGAGGAGTTTGAAGCAAAGAGAAGGTATCGGTCGCTGCCTGTCAGAGGCAGGTGAGTTCTTTCACAGCACTGCACTACAAATTTGTTGCCGTGTCTCTTTTTCTTGCCTTTCATCTTCTTTTAATTTCACAGAAGCATGAAAAGTGCAGAGGGTAACTATGTGAAGATTAATCTGAAGAAGAAATCTCACGTTAGAGGATATGCACTGAGAGGGGTAGCTTTACGCAAACAGGTGAATTTTCTCTCTGTGTGTGTGTGTGTGTGTGTGTGTGTGTGTGTGTGTGTGTGTGTGTGTGTGTGTGCGTGTGTGTGTGCGTGCGTGCGTGCGGGATCCTCCTATATGTTGATGTGTCTGTGACTTATTTCTAGTGGTCAGAAATCTGTTAAATCTGAAAAAGCAGCCTTGTTTATTGTTGAATATACTATTCATATGTGTAACTCTTGTGTATGCCTCAGTTGTACATGCAGAAATTCCAGTTGAAAGGGGAACGTTTTGGTGGAGGTGCTGGAGGTTTTGGCAGAGGAAGGAGAGGAGGCTTCAGAGGGGGGCTCAGTCGACAGGGGGACACCTGCTACAGGTGTGGGGGGACCGGACACTGGGCCAGCGACTGCAGGGGACGAGGTAATACAGCACATAATACGTAATGCATAATGATGCTTTCATTTCGTCGTGTGATGACAATAGCAAATTTAAACGAAACAATTTTTTTAAATAGACCAATACATTGTTGAATAAATGAAACGTACACAACAGGGTGACCACCTGTTGTATTAGCGACCTGTGAATTTCCACGACAGGGTTGGAGAGTGAGAAATTCATTTGGGGGGGTCATTGTTTGTACCACAATGTATTAACTGGTGATTATGAACAGTGTTAGATGATGATGTATCCTGTCTGAAAAGCTGCCCTGATGAAAAACAAATACGTCTGAACTTTTGTAGTCGCTCCCCCTCCACCTCCTGTTTCTGAGGAGAAACCTCTTGAAGAGGAGCCATTTGAGCTGCCAACCCTGGAGGAGGTAGCAAGGGCAACAGGAACATTGCGATCTCAGTCACTCGGTACGTCAGTTGATCCTTTCATCTCAAGTGACCAGGATCTTTGTTCTTTGATGTTGTCAAAAAAATGCTTGAAGAAGAAGAAACTTTAAAATACTTCAGCGTTTGTCATATTTGTGTGACTCCTGATGTGTTTGCATTGCAGTATCATCTCACAGTGTCAGTGAAGAGCAGCACCAAGAAAATGAAGCTGATTGTAAGCATCAAGATGAAGTGTTGTTGAATGTGACTCGTCCTGACTACGAACGTCCGGCTCCTCCACCACCGATGAAACCACTGTGTCATCTCTCAGATGATGGAAAAGTCCAGGGTAAACATAAACATGTAACTGCCAGAAATTTTCAAAATGGGGCGAGTAGACTCTCACCTTTTCTGAAGATTTGTTTAAGTTAAGTGTGTGTGTGTGTGTGTGTGTGTGTGTGTGTGTGTGTGTGCGCGTGTGTGTACGCGCGTGTGTGTGCGCGCGCGTGTGTGTGTGCGCGCGTGTGTGTGCGCGTGTGTGTGTGTGTGTGTGCGTGTGCGCGTGTGTGCGTGTGTGCGTTCGTTCGTTCAGCCGCACCTGCAGCGGTGTATGAAGCTCTGCAGGACCTCGGCTATAAGTCTTTTAGACCAGGACAGGAGGAGGCTGTCATGAGGATCTTGTCAGGTATGTAAATACACAAAACTCACAACACATGCCCTGTCTGTAGGTAGTTTTATCTGTGTAGCTTTAATCTGTATTCTTGCGCTCTCTGTCTCTCATCAGGTCTCTCTACCCTGGTAGTGTTATCTACTGGAATGGGTAAATCCTTGTGCTATCAGCTGCCAGCCTACCTGTACGCTCAGAGGTCGCAGTGCATCACACTGGTCATTTCACCTCTCGTCTCACTAATGGATGATCAGGTAATCATTCATATCAAGAAATCAGCCAACATTGTGATGTCAGTAATCATACTTGAAAGTCACAGAGCAAACATAACGTCTCTGTAAAACAGCAATGCAGCAGGTCTCATATTGTTGTCAATGCCATCTGTTTCCAGCTGTCTGGCTTGCCGGCTAAGTTAAAAGCAGCTTGTATCCACTCCAACATGACGATGAAACAGAGAGAAGCTGCCATCGAAAAGGTGATTCACATTAGAAATATATATCATTACACCTTTTAGTTTTAATCCAAGTAATCTATGTCCAGACTGTGAGTTTACTAACTGTTCTGGACCATTTGGTTAAACATGATCTTCATCAACAGATGGAGATGCCACAGTTATTTTGTTTGTTCTGTTTTTGTTCAGGTGAAATCGGGCCAGGTGTGTGTGTTGCTCCTCTCTCCAGAGGCGTTGGTTGGTGGAGGTGGTTCAGGTGCAGGATGTCTTCCCAGTGCTCAGGAGCTCCCTCCTGTGGCCTTCGCTTGTATAGATGAAGCTCATTGTGTCTCTGAGTGGTCACACAACTTCAGACCCTGTTACCTGAGGCTCTGTAAGGTGGGTGAATGATTGTGTGTGCATTTATGTTTGAATCATCTATCTTGTTATGAAATATAATCTTAATTAAGGGAAAAATTCATTTGATTGTTACTAGACAATATACAGAAAGAAAATATGAAGAGCCCAATCTATGGCACATCCACAAAGAATGCTGAGTGTGAACAGTAAATTATAAAAGCTTTTTCAAGATGTGTCTGATATTGAAGATTAAGAAAAAATTCTTCATAAATTTAGAAAATGGTCAGTTCCTGGTTTCTATTGTTTCTTATTATGCCTTATTTTCCCTACTTCCCTACAATATTGACGTTTTAATTTTATTCAGTATATATAAGTTTTGATCTCATTTCGCATGATAGCTCAAAAATCCTCAGCATCAGTGTTGGTCTGTCTCTCACAATTGATTTGTATATGCACCATAAATGATGCAAGATTGTGTTGATAAGATGATTGTCATACATAAGTTTGTGATTAGATTTTGTGTGCGTGTGTGTTTGTAGGTACTCAGGGAGCGTTTGGGAGTGCGGTGTTTATTGGGACTTACTGCTACAGCCACGCTGTCCACTGCTTTGGATATTGCTCAGCATCTGGACATCACCGATCAAGAGGGCATTGCAGTCAGATCTGCAGCAGTGCCTCCTAACCTCCATCTGTCTGTGTCCATGGATAAGGAGAAGGATCAGGTTTGTTGATGTGTCTCTGAGTGTGATTATGCATGCCTGTAATCATGCTCCTTTCATGGTCATCAAATATTTTATTTTATTTATTTATTTTTTACCTCTATCTTCATCCTCAGGCATTGGTGTCCTTGTTGAGAGGTGATCGCTTTGGTTGTCTGCACTCCATCATCGTCTACTGCACCAGAAGAGAGGAGACTTCTCGTGTGGCTGCTCTGCTCAGGACCTGCCTGCAGGGAGTGCTGGTTAAAGAAAACAAACAAGCGAATGGCAACAGCCAGACGCAAGACAGCCCTGCAGGACAGAGGAAGAAGGAGCTTGGTAAAGGAAGAATAGTGAGGAGAAATAGCCAACAACATTTATCAAAAATCATTAACCTCATGTTTTGGAATTGCCATATCTTTCTGTATTCAGCAAGGAAGAAGATCCGTAAACCGCTAAAATGGCAGGCTGAGTCATATCACGCCGGCCTGTCAGCATCAGAGCGCCGTCGTGTCCAGAACAACTTCATGTGCGGGGAGCTTAGAATAGTGGTTGCCACTGTGGCATTTGGCATGGGCCTTGACAAATCTGACGTCAGCGGTATCATCCACTACAACATGCCAAAGGTGTGTGGTCAGTGACTAAGGAACTCTTGCTTGTGATTTGGAGATAGAAGGGGAAGGTGAAAAATGCTGCCTAAAATTCGGATCACCTCATTAAAAATATTGAATTATATCTTAAACCCAGACATCGTAATAAAGCCCAAATCCTGTCTTTGTTTTCTCTAACTTATAATTTGTTTTTGTAGAGTTTTGAGAGCTATGTTCAGGAGATTGGTAGGGCAGGGAGAGACGGTGAACCGGCCCACTGCCACCTCTTCCTGGACCCTGAGGTGAGAATTAAACTGGTTTCCTGGCAGCTGTCTGGTTTAATTTTCTTTCTATCTGACTTTCACTGCCTGTGTATTTATTTTCAGGGTGGAGACCTCCATGAGCTCCGACGTCATATCTATGCAGACACAGTGGATTATTACACAGTAAAGAGGCTGGTCCAGAAGGTTTTCCCTCCATGCAAATGTAAGCAGATATACCAGAAACATCAGGAACTCACCAAGGTAACTGTGTGTGTGTGTGTGTGTGTGTGTGTGTTAGTGCCGTCAGTGAAAGTCTTTTTGAGTGAAACATTTTTGTTCAATAAAAAGGCGGTGTATCTACCTGTATGTGTAGGATGTTGAGGATGCTGAGCTCTTGGAAATGATGGATGTGTGTGATCAGGAGAGCAGCCTGAACCCTTCCTCTGCTGCCGTACAGGTAATTCAATTGCTTTACGACGTACCTTTTAGTTTCTTTTTAACAATTTAAATGTAGTTTAAAAAAAAGGAAATTGAATAATTAGAATCAAAAGCAGAATCAAAAGCAGAATAAGGTTTATAATGATGAATTTAACAAGTAAGCATTTTTATGAACTTATTTCTATTGCAAGGAGACATCACATTGTGATTCAGTGGAGTTACCTGTCCATGAAGGCGGAAGTGAAGGCATGGAAAAGGAGGAGGAAGAGAAGAAGGCGAAAGAGGAGCAGGCAACAGAAGATGAGGGAAGTGACGTTTCAGTGAAGCATGTGAAGGATGTGGATGTGAAGGCAACCAATGATTGTCTGAGAGACTACAAAGGAGGGAGCAGTGGTTGGCCCAAAGAGCGAATGTGTCACATGCACGAGAGGGCGATTCCCATTCAACAGACTGTGGAGGCTCTTGACATCACAGAGGAAGGTGAGAGGAAACACACACAAGGGCAGATAAATAACAAATGAATGAAAACACAAAGTATTTTTGTAGTAGTGTATGGTGAGTTTTAGACTCAAGACTCAAGCCAAATTCAGCCTTAAAACGATGGGTTCAATCAAAACTTGTGAATCAAGAGTACAGCATGTTTAGCTTTGGCTGTGATGATCCAAATGAACAATCTCAGTAACAGCAGAAACACTAAACAAGACCACACAAGTGGAACAAACGCAGTTGTTGTTGTTTTTCTGTGTATATCAGGTGTGGAAACACTGCTGTGCTACCTGGAGCTGCATCCTCAGCGCTTTGTCGAACTTCTCCACCCCACCATGTCTGCGTGTAAAGTCAGCTGCTACGATGGACCCAGGCAGCTCCAGAAAATCACTAAAATGTAGGAAATGTTTGGTCCTCTGAAAGCTACTCTGGTGCTGACAAAAGTGTTATTGGATAGTTTTTAATTAATCATTCGCTATATTAAAATGAAATCAGGGTTATTTTATTCCAGTCTCTCCTGTCCACAGCTGTCCTCCGGTCGCTGTGGTTCTGGCCAGAAGGCGGATGGCAGGTGAGCGGGTGGAGAATTATGATCAGCTGGAGTTCGATGTTGTCGAGGTTGCGGACACTATGGGATGGCAGCTACCTCTTGTGAAGCGAGGACTCAGACAGCTGCAGTGGAGCACTGATAGAGGTTTGTTTGTGAACCATAGAAAATATAATTGACCATAATCTGCAGATATTTAGTTTATGAAAAAAAGTCGCAGAATATCAGGGATATTTGTTTTCACTGTCTCAGAAAGGGAGCAGTGCTGATACAATGCTGATGATTTTTTTTTTACTTACAGCCGGCGGGCGTAGCGGTGTCCACGTCGAATTCTCCTCCCTGTCTTTCTACTTCCGTTCCTATGGAGACTTTAGTGATGAGGAGATGGATGAAGTCTGTCAGTTCCTCCATAATCGAGTGCAGGACCAAGAGCATACTCAGCTATACCAGCTGACCACCTGTTTTAAGTCCTTCAAGAGGTACACACTTTTTAAAGTTGCAATGTATCTCTCTCCACTTAAATCAGTCTTTAGCTATTTAATCTTCTTATGTGTTGTTGTTTTTTTTTTTTTTTTTCACACCAGTGGGGAAAAAAAAATAGGAGAATGTCTTCAGATCTTTGGGGTTGGTGGGTTAATATTAATGTTAGTTAATGTATTGGTTGCAGTTTATTCTGTACATTGGGACTGACATTACCAAATCTATTTTGTTTTGGTAAATCCCACCTTTTGCTTAATTAATTCCAGTAATTAATCAATAAAGTTGCAAATAACTGACGGGTTATTTAAAATCAATGAAGAGGGAGAAGTGACTGAAAACACTGTTTGTGTGTGTCTTTGTGTGTCTGGGTTATCCAGTGTCGCCTTCCAAAGTGTTTTGTCCTGTGTTGATGAATTGGATGTGAGTCGCAGTCTGCAGCTGAAGGGTCTTCTGTCTGAGTACTTTGACAAGAGGCGGGACCGAGGTCAAGCACTCAGACCAGTGGACATTGAAGAGCTTGAAAAATACAAGGTGAAACTCACAAGATGTTTAGCATCGTTTTTGCTGAATGTGTGCCTTGAATGCTGTGAGTTCTTGTGAGGGTTACCTTTTTTTTGTGTTTGTTTGTAGCTTTTGGACTGGGAGGGTCAGATCAGGGCAGACATCAGAAGTTTTCTTGCCAACCGGAGTGATGAGAAGTTTTCTGGAAGAGCAGTTGCTAGAATCCTTCATGGCATAGGTAAGAGCACAGAAACCCCAAATAATCTAACCACCATAGTCTCTGTGGACCTGTAGAGGGCATTATAGAGCTAATAGTGAAACGAACTGGCTGAAATACCATAAGGTATTTCCATAAGGATTTTAGTTTGTATCTGTTTTGCTTGTTTTCTTTCTCCATCTGTTCAATCTGACATCAGTTTTTATAAAGGATCTTATAAGGTGCTAATAATATGATGAACTGTGCATACTGTGTTGCTTGGAAGTCATATACTCTATTATTATTTTCCTATCTACTCAGATTGCTCTCTTCTTACCACTTATTTATCATCATCTACATCTTTCAACATTATAGCATCCTCAGCTTCTTTTTTACCTCATCACAAATCAATAGCCTGCGGGTGACGCCACCATCTTTTTTGTCCTCATTTCTATTTCACTGGGTCGCCAGAAGAGAAGAATCAGGGCTGATCCTATCCCTGGCTAAAGTTGATTTATTTTCTTTGAACAAGCGTTGATACCTAAATTAAAGACATTCATATAGCTGAGGTGAAATATGTCTTTCAGGCAGTCCGTGCTATCCTGCTCAGACCTATGGCAGAGATCGACGCTTCTGGAGGAAATACATCAAGTTTGATTTCAACCAGCTCATCAGACTGGCCACTCAGGAGATCATCGCCTTTAAGTGACTGACCAAATGTGAACATACAAAGTGCATTTGTGGATCAGTAGAGATCAATCGTCTGTTTTGACTGAATTTTGCCACAAAACACCTTACATGTGACTTTCATTCAGCCGCAGTTCCTCCAGTGTTAGTGTTTTGTAAGTGTGCTCGATCTTGGTAAGTGTTTTTTGTAGGCTGTAATTAAATAAAATGTTTCTATTTTTCTACTTCTTCTTGCTTTGACTGGCATATTTACAATATTCTAGTGTCTTTTTCAGGAAGTAAAGGAAAAAGGAAAGTAAGTAATGATTTTTACTTTTTCCTCATAGAAAAGGTCTTATCTGGGATTTAGTGGGTTTGGTTTTCCGTGTGACCCAGAAATGACCTGAAAGGGTAGAAAGCAAAGACATAAGAGCAAAACGATGAAGTCATTCCGTCTACCACCCTGTGTAAATTAAGGAAGAAACACAGAGTGAAGCAAACACTGGCCTGTATTAATTTGGATACCACATGACTTGTTCAAAAAATGTGTTATGTGTCTCTTTCTGATCTCAACAAATCCTTTACGTCCATTTGTTAAACATTTTCTCAACTTCAACTGACACACCTGGATCTTGTAAATCATAAACTTTAATGAGGGATTTAACTGCTCCATGTTTCCATAAAGTGCAGTGGTGGAGTGAGCAATTCACTTTATGGAGTTAAATTAAGTAGAATTTTGGAGCAGCATGACCTGATTGTCTCTGTGAATTTAATCTCTTTCTGCCATGTTTTCCTAGTTTGAAAATGTATAAGAAAGGAACCAGCTGATCCCGCCTTCTGTAGCACGTCTGCAAAGGAGAGTAGTGCAAATACATTTCCTGAAAAAAATATAAAATATTTGGCATTTTGGGAAGATAGTTAATTTGCCTCCCTTCAAAGTGAATGGTTGGGGTGGGGTGGGTGGGGCATGATAACTATTGCATTTTCAGATTTGAACCTGACCTTTGCATATTTGCCTTGACACCATGTTGGGCAACACTGATCGATGCACAACAACGAAACTCCATCCTGAGAAGTGTTTATTCCTTAACTTTATTTTAAGGTGTACCTTGTCCCCTCTCTAGCAGCTGGGATTAGTGCTAATAGCAGTATAGATAGTGGATGGATGGTGTTTTATTGGCAGGAGAAAGAAACACAGGGGTAAAGCACATAACTGAGTACAGTTGAGACAGACTTGGCACTGTGGGAAATGACCAGTGGAACCATCTATATGATGTCGCCAATTGTCATGATAAAAACTGTGGTAACGCTGACGTTACTCATCACCTCCCCTCCCCTCAATTACAGTCATTCAGTCTTGCCACTCGTATTTGCCTTTGAGATCTACGTGGAACATGCAGATCTCCAAAATGTAAACAGGTTGCTTAATGCTCCTTCTTTTAGTCCTTTATACTTTCTTTTATATCCTTGTAAATCACTGATAATCCAGATAAGGGAGTCTCTGTTCCTTCGCTATTTGGCCTTTTCTATCAGTGAAATCAGAATGTATTTTTTAAACACTACTTGTAAAAGGCATATCTTCCAGGATAATTCAGTTTAAGGTGTTATTTTGGACTGCTTTACTGAAATATCAACATGACTCAAGAGGCTCATTAAACCTGTTTATATGTTCTGTAGGAGTCCAGAGTGACAGGTGCCAGGTTGTAAAGCTGATGGAGGAAGATCCAGTTTCCCTACGTCAGCAGCCACACGCTGTAAACTCTGTAATTAGTTACATTTGACACATGCTGACGGTTTCAACACACTGCCTATATCTTGCCAATTCTTAAATTGGTAATTTGGTCTGAGAGAAAGTACACACTACTAATGGTACTTACTGTATTAATGCCAGCATGTAAACATACATTGTGTTTTCAGAAATTAGCCAGACTCCTTCATTTTCCCACATTTTGCTATGATGTGGCTCTGAGTATCACATTATGTCACACTTTCCCCCATTCTGATGTTTTATGTGAACATTACTGAAACTCCTTTTAAAGCACATGATTGGTTGATTGTATGAATGCACAGATAAGCAGGTGTGCTGATGTTCCTAATGAAAAGCTCACTGAATGTATGTTTCTCTCTCTGTGCGATGATTTGTCAGTGGACTCTGTCCCTACTGAAGACAGTCACATAACCTGTAAATTGACAAGATTCGAAGAAATGGACCTTTGTCTTCGTTTGCGCAAAGATTACAAATTACTTTTTACATTTTTTTTGTCATACCAAGGATAGAAAGTCAAAGAGAAGACATGATTTACTTTGTAAAATTGTCCGTTTTAAAAGTTTTAAACAGGCATTTCATATTTTATTGAGAACTTTCAGAACCAATATTAAAATGTAATTTTATATTCATCAAAGACTCAAAGAAGAAAAGGCAAAAGCCCAAAGTACTGCAGGAAAGGAGTTAAAGCAATTTTGATTTCTTCTTACCCAAAGTTAAAAAGTTAAAAAGTGCCTAAAGTCTTTATTGCTGCTGCTCAGGACAAACAAATACAGGAATGCCCATAAAGAGATAAAATTTTATTAAAATTTTCAATCATAGAAATACAAAAGGCCACACTTTATATCCCAACATATTAATATTTTCTATACATTTACATTCACCATAATTTGTGTTGACATTTTTTGTTCAACCAATATCATTTCTCCACTGTCGATCTTTGGCAAGGTTTTTCTTCTTTTTCTTCTTTTTCTGCGCCTATATTCTTGTTCATTCTTGTTCGTGACTCAACAACACATTTTATAAAAAGCGTAAAAAGAAGAACTCTGTAGAAAGTTGTATCTTTCAACTATATCTCAAAGGGAACCAACACATGTACAGCATGTTCTTTCATTTTTGTCTTTTGATATTTATTAGAGCTGCAAAAAAAAAAAAAAAAAACACACAAAGAATAGAGTGTCAAATGAGAGTTTGGTTTAATAAATCGTCCCGTTTTCATCCGATTCTGTCCACTACAGAGGTTTATTATCTTAAGATTTGTTGAAGCTGTTATAGAGGTGTTTCCTGGTTTGCGGTATTGTGTTGGATTTCATTATGTGGATGTGGTAAAATACCTCAAAGATTTCCTTCCCTGCAGCAATGAATCAAATCTATGAGAAAGTTCACAGGAAGGACACTGTTTCATTTTTCTGCATTAAGCAAGCGAAGGGATTTGAAATGTGCTGCTATTTTTAATCACTACCAAGAGCCTGTATCATTTTTGTCAATGGGACTAAGGAGCAGTGTTAAAAACTGATGCTCTCCTCGTATAGTGACAACAGTAACAGGATACCCCATCCACAGAGGAGGCCGACGTTCTGCAGCAGAAACATCAGCCAGGGTCTCTTGTTGTTGATGTGGATCATGGTGGGAAGCTGGGAAAGACATTGGAGGTGTCATTGTTTTCTGCATATCATTTAAACACAACTCGCTTCTCATTGTCTGTGAAACAAACACTCACCATATCAACCAGTCCCACGTAGAGGAAGAGTCCTGCAGTGATGGCAGCTATCCACTGTTTAGCTGCCAGGTCAGTGGCAACAGACAGACCGATGTACAGGCCGACGAACGAGGTCATGGCGCTGCCGATATTGAAAAGCAATGCCTTGCGGACAGACATGCCGCTGTGCAGCAGGATGGCAAAATCCCCTGGAGAGAAACACATAAACGACAATGGAAAGAAATCAGCAATGAAACGTTCTCATAGCAGATGCTTGCCTGTCCTTTAGCTGTGTTCTTTACCCAGTTCGTGAGGCAGCTCATGACAGAGTACGGCCAGTGACGTAGCCAGACCAGACTTCCATGAGAAGGAGAAAGCTGCACCGATAGCTAAGCCGTCTGCAAAGTTGTGTATCCCGTCACCAATAGTTATCATGTAAGGGAGCAGACGCTGTTCTGCAGAGGCAGACAGACAAAGTTACAATTATAATCGTAAACAGCCACAATCATGAGCACCATTACCACAGCTCCGTGATATCATGCTTTACTCACTTCTGGTAGGCTCTTTTTGTTCTGAAAGATATTTTTGGCCGTCTTCATAGTCAACCTGAAATAAAATCAAACTTAATTTTGTAGAAAACCATCCTTAACAGGTCCTGTTATTGAGGGAAATATTGACATTTTATCCGTTCCATTGTAGTGTGTGCAGGTGAATTGTATCCCCCCCCCAAGCTATAATTATATCAAGTGTTAATGTTTATTTCTCACCAGGTCTGCTTTTGATGCTGATTTATTGTTTTCTTTCTTTTCCTGTTGATACAGCTCTAAAACCCTCCCGTGGTCACAGTGATGAGTCTCTCCTTCTTTCTGAAGAGACAAAATGAAGACAAAGAAAGTCTGTATGAGGAAGAATGATAAACGGAAGAAGCCGTTTAGAACGGTACAAGGTCATTCAGATTCATGCGCCAGAAATAGTTTGAAATTCAGAGTCAAAGTGAAATCATGGGAGACATTTTTTGAATGCGACTGCATGATTAGTTTAAACAGATAAATAGATTGAGATTTTTTTTTTCTCAATTCAAAGTCGTATTCAAAAGACAATATATTAAGCAATATATTCTGTCCATATTTATATTGCTATTAGTATGTACTGGGACAGTTTTTCTTACCCCGTGATGGTGTTGATTATTTTTATGTGTCATCAGAGAGAAGACTGTTTCCATGAGGTAGAAAAAGTAAACCCCAGCTAGCAGAACCAACATCTTGTGGATGTAGTCTGGAGTTTCTTCGTGGTCATGTCCTTCATGGTGACTGTGGCCTTCGTGCGAGTGAACATGCAAACCTAGAAACTGGACACAAAAAGACTCGAGGTGAGAATATGCTGCACAAATAAAATAAGCTCTGGGGTTGCCTGGTGATTGTGAAGAGTACAATATAGCGCAAAGCCTCCACACTAAAGCTAAAATTTAAGTAAAACTGTTTTTCGATGCGGCCTGGTGGTTTTAATCACCTACCATTGGTAGCAGGTGCAGTAAAGCATCTCCAGTCAGTGAGCCAACAGCCAGACTGATGCAAAAATAGATACACAACTGGAACACACTTGTGCAGGAGGTACACAGCAGCAGAAAAATGCCAAGCATGGATGTCAGCGTTATCAGCACATTGGCAATGGTTGCATAGATGTATCCTGCAACAGGACAGGGAATGGAGATCAAAAACATGAGGAATAAGATTAAATATGAATCTGAGCAGACGGAGTCAGATGTTCTTTATCTTTGGTTGTTTTTCCTTTATCAATATTGAAATAAAGGATGAACAGTTGCAACATTCACATTGGTCTATGTTTAGTATTTCCAGTAGTTGAGGCAGGAACACCTTCACTTATGTCCGGACACACTTACTATCGGCCTTGCTGAGCCCATCTGCTTTTGCCTCCTGAGCGGTGTCTACACAGGCTCCACTCAGGATCTGCTGGACAAACGCAGGGCTGAGCCGAGCCAGGTCAGACCGGCCCAGACTGGCAGAGGCAGAGCTGTTGTCTGCCAGACCGAAGATCAGGATCAGCTCTTCAGCCGAGAAGCAGTGCTGTGAGAAACCAAAACCTTTAAGCATTGGATTATTTTTGTTGCCTAGTAATCTGTGAGGGATTTAAGTAAATCTAAAAGTGGCAGTTTCTCACATACTGCATGTTTGCCTTTATTTACGTCACCTACAATGTAATCTGATGTTTATTATTAGTATGGCTGCAATAATTTACAGTTTTTATTATGAGTTATGGTGGCAATTTTTAAGAGCGACACAGTCTTCTGAACCTAAACGTGAGGTTAATCTACGTACTAGTTCTTTTCAACCAACTCGCAGATCCTGAAACAATCAATCAATCTACAATAATATAAAACAGACAAAAGCAGAAAAACTGACAGAAAGATGGTGAAGTTTGTTGTTGGCATACGTACGTGATTCCAGGTACTGTTTCCGTGGTGCCCCTCGTGACGCGCATTGCTGCTCCTGCTCCTTCGTCTTGCACCGCTGTGATCGTGATGAGTGTGTTCGTCCTCATGGTGGTCATGATCATGGTTGTGGTCGTGGTCGTGGTCGTGATCGTGGTCATGATCATGGTCGTGGTCGTGATCATGTTCATGATTGTGGCCGATGTTCAGACTCCTCATAAGAGCTTCCAAAACTGTGGAGCACGAAATGTAAGCGGCCATCAGACTGGTGTGATTAACAAACACAAAGAATTAACACACAGAAAATAAGGATGTGGAAAAAACACACACATTTTTGTGAACAAAAATATTCCAGGAAAATATGGGCATTTTATTAACTCTGTGACAGCAGCTCTGTTTATGCTGGAGATTTACCTTCGACAGTAAAGTTTTCTGACCCCAGGTGCTCCAAGATGTAATCTAAGAAGAAAGTCTCCTCGGGGAGCGACTGGTTGACGAAGCAGCGACCCTGCAGAGCATGATGCAGGACGCGGCCAAAAACTGCACCAGCTTCCATTCCCATGTCTGGTGAGGATTCATTCACTTCTGTTTCAATGTCAGCAGCTCCTACACAGCTCTGGTTACCGTGGCGACGGGGAGAGGAATGGACAAGGAGACAAATGCAGCACATTTGGTTTTACATTTTCAAAACCCTTAAAATACCTTTAAACTAATTATTCACCCTGAGTTCAGTGAACTTTTAACATTTTAAGGCAGCTGGAGAACTTGTTTTGTTAAACTGAGCGAACCTGAAATGATCTGAAGGACATATCTGTGTTAATGACACAGTTAATGTTGGCCATTGTCCAAATTATGGAAATGGTCTTTACCAAATATGCTAAAAATAATATACATTGGACAACAGAGCACAATCGAGTGATATATAGAGATATAAAGTCTGGATACAGGAAATCCATTCTATCCATTCAGAAAAGAATGCCTTCTGACACACAAATGACATTTTTTTTATTGCGCTGACTTGTGATGTGGCTGAGTACAGGGCAAAGCCTAGGAGGTCCAACTGTGGGCATCACGCAGGTATGATAAGATATGTAGAATGATAAAAGAAAAAAGAGTGTAAATTATGGCAGAAAACTACACTTATTCTACATGTGCAGGACTGATGCCTGGAAAAGCATCAGTTTTTAAGAAAAAGGTGATTAACTGCCCTGATTCTGTTACTGAGTCTAATCAGCCTGATCTGATCCGTCCATCAAGATTAGAGTTGATAGATAGATCTATGACAGGAAGTGAAACACCGGCGACAAAGACAGAAAACATAGCGACAACACAGTCTCCTTTGAGGACAGAAAACAAGATTCATTTTTGGGTTTAATGTCTTATTTTGCCGTAGTCATGAGCTCACCTCACACTGCACTGGCACATAGTGGTTGCGAAGCTCTTGAAGCAGAGCTTCTAATCCACGAACGTCGAGGCGTTGGTACCCATGGTGGTCCTGATGAGTGAACTGGCCCAGGAAATGTTTGGTTTCCTCTTTCCACCTCCCCTGTCTCACTGCAGTGCAGACCCGGCCAGGAGAAGCTAGGTAGAGAACGTAGCCGGCAGCAACATCAAAGAACTGCGGGTCGCCTCTGCCTTTTCCACTTTGGTCCCCTCCGTGAATGGAGTGATTAGTGATCAGCTGGTGAACAGCATCTGTAAGATCACACTGCAAGGACAGCAGAATATTAACACACAGAAAAACAAAAACAAGTTTGAAAGTAAGCAGCAGAAGATATGAATTCAATCATCCAGAGAATTTACTCTTTTAAGTAATAATTAGCCTCTATAAAAACACATTAAGAAAAGTAAACTGGTGCAGCAAACGAATCAGTACGCATTCATTTAAACAAACCTTGTTTTTCTTTGTATTATTGATATTCAAAATAGGTAATTTTCTGTTCAAGTCAACATTAAAATCAATATAATTTACACGAGTAATAAGAACTTATAGTTAAACTACATTGGTTATTTTGTTGCCTTTTGTGGGAAACAACATTTCCAGATAACAAGAAATGCGGCAAAAGCACCTGAAACATCAGAGAGGAGGATAAAAAAAAGTTCTTATTATTTTTTTTATTTAAATTTTTATTATTAAATATAATATATTAAATATTTGTCCACGCAGATAGTTTTCAGGCTCTCGGATACTTGGATTTTTAGCCCACCACAAATGAGAAAAAGGTAAGGGAATCATAACGTACTGAGTTTTCTAAAAAGTCACATTAATGAGCACTGGTGGAGATTTTAATGGCATTTTGGGATGTTTTGAAAAAAACATTGATGTTTTTGTTTATGACTCTTTGACATAATGTCAATGTCAGTGTTAAGGAGACATTATAGTGCTTTAATGTGGATCAGACAAGGTTTATTCTCATATTCAACGCGTTTCAGGTTTTCATTATCTGCTATAACACCTCTGACAATGTTCAGAATACATTACAGGCCTGTGTCACGACTGCAAACTCCCGACTAATGCAGCAGTTATTGATATCATACAATCCAAGCTATCGTTTTCATTATACATTCACTGTGTTAACACTTTCCACTTATTAACCCTGAACGGCCTATTCATGTAGATTACAGCAAACATTCAAGAAGTTTTCTCAAAGTTGCCTGCAAATGAGTATAAGTGCGCTTCAAGAAATGAGCACGTTGAACAGGTGTTTTTTTTTTTTTCGAGCTCCTAAGAATTAGAAATAAAAATAAAAAGATTGATCATGTGGATTATTTTTGTTTTAAACTTTGAAACACTCTTGTGACAAACATTTTTCTTTTTTTCGTCCGTACAGATGGAAAGTTTCGCCTTTTTTTGAATCTCTATCTTGGATCAAAATGCACAGAACCACCCGAACCTCCATTAATTTACCATAAAACAAATAGATTGATAAATAAATAAAATACAAACTTTAAGCTTCAGATGCAATTTCATTTCATTTATGTATTTATGAAAGAATAGGCAGAAATCAGTGCACTGAATAAAAAATATTGATCACAGTAATTTTAAGGTTATGATGGAGTCCATCAATCAATCCAAAGTTTTGGCTCCTAACTTTTATAGCGGACTGAATTAATGTGAAAAGTAAATTAACTGAGTGTGAAAATATTCACACAGCTTTGTCTAACGCGTGTGTGTGTGCGGTGGTTGTGGCTGTTGGACCTTGATCCCTCTCCCCACGACCTGCGGGCCTCTGAGCAGCTCTGGGAGCTGCCGGAGGGGTTCATAAAACTTACCTTTCCACACGACACTTCGGCACACTGCACACGTTTCTGCAGAGTATTAAAGACGGAGCCAAGAGACTGCCAGGTCAGAAAGTCCTGTCCCGGAAACACGGTGTCCTCCACCGCATCCACGTAAGCCCCGTCCCCACCGGCAGAAGCCGGCACAGAACCGAACAAACCCCAGAACAAAGGGAGGAGGAAGAGCCCGGAAGAAAACATCTTTAGACTGAAATGAAATGAAAGGAGTTTTTAACGCTAAGAAACAATGAAATCAACCCAAAGAAAGACCATAAAAATAAAATAAAATGCAAAGATACACACAGCTGCTGCTCCAAGGTTTTTCTGCAGTGGAGAGTTGGCTCAAAGCTGATCAGTTTAAAACCACTGCAGTTTCACTGCACCTGCACTCTGGCTCCTGATTGGCTGACGCTCATGTCTCGTGCACTGTGTTAAACCTATTGACACCTGAACAGATCATCTGCAGGCCTGTGTGACACGCACATCTGTCTGACAGGAGACATTAAAGATGATCGCAGCACATATTATATCATCGACATTAGACCGATTTGAATGGAGGGAGTAGGATGTTCGGACTAACCCCGGCCTCTCTCACTGCTGCCAAACACATCAAAGACGGCTGCAACATATTTAAAATAGATCCAGATTTACCGATCATTGCTCTTTTTCTAGAAGATCGACATCATTTATTTATACAATAAGTACTCTCTGTTTATTTATTGGAGTTTGTCAAAGACAGTTTCTGAGTTCTGTTTAGCACAGGAGATACAGGACAGTACAGGCCCATCAGTCCAAATAGTCACAGTTTATCTCTTTGCGTGGATAGAACAGATAAATGAAAAATATAACAATGTGTTCAAACGGTGTGCTGTAGGACATAATTGGCTGCATATTTGGCTGACGTTGAAATGAAGCAGGTGGAAAATACTGTGTTTTGATCTGTTTTGGTGTGTTGCCACAGTTGTCGTCCGTACTTATCAACTATGACGGAACAAGACGTGACAGAGGCCAAATGTGTCATAAACAAGTTAACAAAACACTGAGTCGAACAAAGTTTTATTTAATGCATCAGCTAAAAAAGGTCAAGACAATGACGTGGTCTGTTCATTCTGCTGGGTTCAGCTGTTTGGCTCCCTTTTCGTGCTCTCACTGGCCGTGTGACTGCAGACTAGCTCTGTAATGCACAGAGTGCCAGGTGAGACTGAGATCGGGAAGCTGTTTTACGGATTCAGAGGTGAAATTGATCTGAAATTGTGTTTTGTTTTGTTTTTTTGTCAGTGCCAAGCAATCTTTAACATGACTTTCTTGTGTTGTTTTGTGGCAGCTATTCATGGTTTGGATTGGGACCTACAACTTTGTGGTCATAATTTGTGACCTGTTTCAGTATGACAGTGGGTCCATGTAACGAAACAGGATCACAAAGACATCCGTTCTTTCAGACTGACTTGCCCGCCAACATTTCTAACGCCAACTCCAGCCACAGTGTCAGTAAACTGGAGCATCCTCTGTGAGTGAGGCCTTCTTAGCCAACATCAGCGTTGGACCTCCCTCAGGCTGTTCTGGATGAGTGAGAGATCCCTGAAATCAGGAAGCTGGCCTGCCCAGAGTGTTGAAAACTGCTGTGCGGGAAGATTGCATACAACAGTTCCATAAGTTGGTAATATCCTGATGTCCACACACTGGCAGCCATTTTGTTTGTGCGTCAGCTGTAACATTTAAAGCAGTTATGTGTTTTAGGCCTCTGATTTCATCCACTTTGATGAATCATAATTACATAAACTCACATTCAGACCTGTTATTCTTTTTAGGGATATTCAGACAAGTCTTGTTGGACCATAAATCAATAGCAGCAGGGGAAAAAAAGGGCAGCCGAGCTGTTTAACCTCTCACCACAATCAGCAAAAATGCATTTAACATAATGTATTCTTAGTGATTATTAAACTGTCATCACTGATTGTTATTTGTTGTGGAAGCTAACGGTGTGAGGCTCACATCATCTCAAAGTGCTTTTGTGTTTTTCAGACAGACAAACAAACACACAGACAAATGATATGCTGTGAATCGTGACAGCCTGACATTAAACCCTGTGGTCCTGAGACAGGTAATGAACGAGTGGGTTCGCACTCAGTCTGCACCTTTCAGGCATGAAAGCCCTTTCATGTGAGATGAAAACCTCCTGAAAATCAATAAGTCACAAAATTGCTTTACAAACTTCCCCATCTTTTTTTGTTCTTTTCTTTACTTCATGAAGTCCATGGAACTAAAAGGTAACCATAAAAATCTAAGTACATGTCTCATATATTTATTTAGTTTAATTTTGGGCTGGCAAGAATCGAAGCAGAAAAATAAACGCTTTAGCATTAAAACCTCATAGTCTAATGTTAACTTGAGGGTTGAAGTTGAAGCCTATTACTAAACCACAGAGACACTGACTCAGTATTTTGACTGACAGTTCTTGTAAAAGAACAGCTATATCAAGGACAGGAAAGGATGTAGTTTCACAGCCTGAGAAAAATACATTCTCTGTATTTCCTTATCAATCAGACTGGATTATAGATCCAACTGGGGGGGTTAGGGGTTGTTTTAATTTAACTTTAATTTAACTTTATCTTTTAACTTTTCTGTATCTAAGCTGTTAGGTGGTAACACTTTCTCTGCAACACAAAGTGCCTTATTTAATAACATGAATGACTTTTGTAAGACAGCAGTGCAGCACAGTTGATGTCAAGCGATGGCGGACACATATTCATCTTCTGGAGCAAAAGCAGTAGCTCCCTCTGCCAACACACAAACTCCCGATGTGTTCATATATGACCCACTAGATGGTGCAGTTGCTTTGTGCAATATCAGAACTCTTAACATATCTGAGTGGTTCAGTCTGGTGAAACGTTCATTTGCTGATGAGCTCCAGCTCCAGTTTCATAAAAAAACAAAACAAAAAAACAAACAAACAAACAAACAAACAAACAAAAAACAGTGTTGGCTTAAGTGCAATTAAATCTGTTGGAAATATTGCAGTATTACAAATATTATTTTCTGAAAGGGCAGAAGGAAAGTACTGTTGACAGAACTAAACAGACTACTCCAACCACACACACACACACACATAATATTACAGGACATTGTGAAGCGCGTTTGTGGGGTCATTTTTCCTCTCTCAGGTCTTTGGTCATTTAACCGTGTGATGACAAATGCTAGTATCTCTCCTAAACCTTCTGTTCAGCTCTTTAGCCTCGCCAAAGTTGTTTTTCTTGCCAAGCGTCACTCTATTGTTGTCAAAATTTGTCTGAACACGAGTGACAAAGGCAGTTCACCTCGCTGGGGTTTGGATAAAACAAGATCTCAGGAAAAAGGGAAACTATGTGTTGTGTGATGAAGCTTATAATTGCCTCTTGAAACACATCAGCCCGTAGCTGTTGTTAGTGTGTTGTTGTGTTGTTTGTACTTTGGGGTAGGTGAGCTGCACAGATCCTGAGGTTTTCTGCTGCTGCTTCAGGCCTGAAACATGAAACATGCTGACATCACATCAACAGTGACTCACTGTCAGTCGTGGGAATCACTGAAGAGAAGAAAGATTGAGTTGATTGCTTTCACGCCACTTCACACACACAAGAACAGACAGCAGCACACACACACACACACATACACTCTCTTATGGCATGGGACTCTGGACATCTGCCCCTGATGCGCACACACATATCCACAAACACAAGCATGGCGACTCCTGGTCTGCTAATCCCTGAGACAAACACACACTGTCCACTGACCTGTTTTTACACCCCCTGCTGTCATGTCACTCTGTGTTATGTTGTCTGTCAGGCAAACCTGTAGATGTTCTCAACACACACATTCATCAAGTCTCTCTCACACACACACGTGTACACACGTGCTTATTAAATATGATTGATGATTGATTGTGTGCACACTGTACAGACACGTGCAAATCTGTTTACAGTGTTTCAGTTCAAACAGAGCTGATGCTTTCAGGAGGACTCATTTGTTTTAACTGGCAGCCATGACACTAAGATAAAATAAAGTAGCTTATACATTTCAAAATAAAGCAAAAATTCAGAAACGTTTTAAGGTTTTGAGAACAGCAGAGGTGTTAAGCAATGACACTGCTGCTCTTTTGGAAACTTAGTTTCGACATGTTAAACTCTGAATCACCACAGATTCTCCTCTCCCCCCGTCTCACACACACTCACTGCCTGGACACAGACCCGCTTTCTTTCAGAAGCTGATGTTTCCATTACAAAAATAAAAGCATGACAGCTAATCCAGTTATATGTACCCCGGACAACATACACACCCACACGCACAAAAACACACACCCGAATGCATATTATGCACACATGCACACCCATACACGCACACACACGCTCCTATACAGACACATACGGACACACAAACTACTGGAATACAAGAAAGGAAGTTCAGAGACACACATACTGCAACTATGGATACACAAAGAAATGTACAACTGCAGAAAAACATGGGGTGCATACACACACGTATACTCAAACTCACAAACAGGGGCATGTGATTGAAGCAGGACCTCCTGGTGAGGAAAAGTCAAACAGAGCTTTGTGGAGCCCTGGAATAAATACCAAACACTGGTAATCCAAACACACACACACACCACACTTGTGCATACCCACATGCACATACATGAAAGAACTATGAATGGCAGAACACAATTTGTACAACAAAACCAAGACATATCACACACACACACACACACACACACACACACACACACACACACACACACACACACACACACACACACACACTAATCTTTCCCACACAGCTGCACATCTTTCCAATGGAGTGATAACATGGAGAAGAACACTTTAAAAATGTCTGCCGTTTGTGTAACATCTACAATACTTAGTGTTGAAGTCCTCAGTAGGAGGGATGATGAAGAGGAAGATGTATATTAACCTCAAATAGATGAGCAATCATGGAGGAAGTGAAGGGGGCCAGTGAAGGGCTGAAGAATCATCGAATGTAAGTGCAGAAGATCTGCGAGAGAGAGAGCAGATATGTCCTACATGCATGGACACTCAGGTCACTGAGATAATTATGCTACCTATGGCACGCTCTCTCTCTCTCTCTCTGTCTTTGTCAATCCCATAGAGTTATTAATTTGCTCTATTAACCCTCACAAGCCCGATCACAAGATCACAAGTTATTTCTCTAGACAAATGATAAAAAAAACATAGTTTTCTCTCACACACACACACACACACACACACACACACACACACACGCACACACACACATTGCTATGACTGTTGTTCATCTATGTGAAGCTTAATTGGCATTTCGGTGCTCTTTGGTGCTCATTGATTGAGTTAATTACATCTTTAATGAGAACACTATTTCTTCCTATATCTAATTAAAGGGTAGTTACACCACTTAATTGTGAGTGTCCTGAAAATGACCGGACAAGTTGAAAACTGCTGTCCTGTGGGATCTGAGTGAATGTCCTTACTCTCTCAGCGTACGGGGACATCTGCGTCACACATGCCGGTGTGTGTATGCACGCATACTGAAGTAGGACATCCCAGGTAATTTGACCTTGGGACTTTCAAGGAGAGACTCCAATGTTCACTTTGTTTGAACTGTTTTAGAGAGCTCTGATTCACCTGTATGATTATTTTACTGTAGTTACACTTAAACACACAGAATGCAAAACAAAAGGATGAACAAGTGTAAAGTGTATTTTGTACATAAACAGTTTACGAAGAATATAATAAACATGGTACAAGTCGACTATGCAAGCCTGCAATAAACAGTGTAGAATCATAATATAAAACCCAATCAGCCCTATGACCGGTTCAGTGCCAGAAAAAATAAAATAACCTTTTGCCCTCTCACTCTAAGTGTTTGTTCTGAGGGGAGAAGCTCGGCCTCACAATGCAATACTTTTACTTAGCTTACTGAAGCCGCCTACTGGACACTTTAAGGAGTTATATTGCCCAGAGTTGACTGTCAACAGGTTGCTCATAGTAATGATAGAAAATGTTAAAGTTTTATTTAAGAATTCCAGAAACCTCTGTGCATACTTTCTGCTCATCAGACAAACACAGTTAGCAACTAGGTTCCCAAGACAATGTTGTGTTTAGCGGCTAAAGAGCTACACGTTTGCCTCAGGAGTTGGTGAAACTGTTTGGATAGAAGTTCAACCAATGTAAAGGTGGAAAAATACCATGTTCAGTTACAAAATGCATAAATAAATGAGAAAATAATCCATAAAATCATGCACGACTCAAACGAGATGTACGCTGTTGCTGATTCAGTGACGACGTATTGCTGATTCATGATCTATAGTATTTTTAATTCAACTTTGCTGCTGCATCATTTATCCAAAATCTTCTGACCGCCCACATCAACACAAGATATTATCATCACTCCCCATGAGATAGGGAGGATACACTTGAACACGTGTGTTTCATTCCCTGGATGGACGGAATAGATTTTGTTCAATTGGTGCACAATTCAGCATGTAGTTCGTGCAAATCTGCACGCATTTAGAATTTAGCATGGGACCTCTTCATTAAGAGATTCTCATAGATCATCTGACTGGAAAAAAATACTTCACAATACACAATACTTCACAACCTGTGTGTGCCCATACAGGGAATGATTTCTTGATTCATTCCTCCAGCAGACACACACAAGCACACAGACCTTGGTCAAATGTTAATGATTTATTCATTCATGATTTTAAATCTCAAGGTGGTGAAACCTCGCAGATGAACAGATTACTGTGTGAAACTGTGTGAGAAAGAGAGAAAGGGAGGGAGAGACAGAACAAATGACAAAGAGACAGAGAGAGAAAGAGAATAAAAAAAATCTGTTAAAAATAATAACCATGTCATGGCCTGATTGGTGTGGTTTTCCCATATTTAACTCAGTGGACTGGGAAATGAGAGAGCGATAGAGAGAAAGGGTGGAAGATTGAAGGAGAGAAAGGAGAAAGGAGAGAGGAGGAGGAGATATAAAAGGAGTAAAGAAAAATTAAACAAGACAAAGGCTCAATGACAGAAGGACAAGATGAGAAAAAAAGGAAAGGGGAAAAGAACGAAAAAGAGTGACTCGAACAGGAAACCAAAGGGAACGTGTGTTGGGAATAGAAGAGAGAGAGAAGAGAGCAAGAGGGAAATGACAGTTTGAGGTTAATTCCATTTGTTTCATCCCCCGAACGTGCAGCCAGTCAATCATATTGAAACTGCACTGATCTGTAAAATAGTCCGTCGAAACTGTCAGATCATTTACACAGGTCATCCCCAGTGAACCTGCAGCGAGTGCCCACGATGACACACACTGTTCGACCACACAACGACGAACAAGATCGTCACCAAATAATGGTGGAGCAGCCGAACACATGTTGGGGAATCCAGGCTGCTGAGATGTGAGTGCTGCAGAAGTACAAAGAAAACTCCAGAAACAAATGAAAGAGCTGGTTTGCCTCATTACACCAGCCTTTAGCTCGGCCTCAGACGGGAAGTAATGAGCAGCAGGACAGCCCATCATTAACCTAAATAACTGCAATGGCAAAGGAAAGTCATGTTTAAACGTCTGGGTGAAAGTTTGGGGAGTCTCCTTTACCCTTTGGAAAAATAGTATACAATCAAATGATCTGCTGGCTTCCCCCACCTAAAATTATTCTTTATCATTTATTTTTATTAATTGTAGATCCATGAAAGCACAACTAAGGTTTTATTACTCTCAACTTTTACAAGTTGAAATATGATCTCATCCACTATACATTAAAATGATGTTTGAAGCACTGAAGCCAAATGGATTCAGAAGGATGGTAAAGAAAATAGGTACAGTCGGAGAAGCGCTTCCATCTGACTCAGAAACTCACAGTGACCTGCAGAGACCAAAGAAGACTTCACATGAATTCAGGATTATGAAACTCATAACGATGTTAATCGTAAAGCACAGCATGAATCTGTTCATCTCAAACTGTGATGTTGTGAATTTGGTTTTCTGAATTTGAGGATCTGGCTCATCCTGATTCAAACCTCTGGCCCACAAGTCTTAGATCCTGAACTACGGTATCGCAGTCATTGTCGTCAGCGTAAAGGCTTGTTGTCTTTATTCTGAGGACTGTGAACTTTCATCTGTTGCCATCTTTTATCTTTATTTTTTAATTTATCTTCTCAACATTTATTTCAGTCATCATGATTAATTCTTTTGGTTGCATTTACTTTTATGTTATTTCTCAAATATTTTGATGTTTTTTTTTTTTTTAGTTTCTAGTGTTTTCGCTTGCATTTTAAAAATGTGTTTACAAAATTGAGGCTGATCACCAACCAACTCAGAATATTTAGCAGAATAAATTCATAAATTCATCAGAAAATTCCCTCTTTGAATTAAAAGAAGATATCACCAGATCTTTCATCTATAATTGTTAGTTTATTTTCACCAGTTCAAATAAAAACTATTCGTATTTCTGCTGGCACGGCAGCATGCTGCAGTAGTTAGTGCTGTTAGCCCCACAACAAGAAGGTCATGGGTTTGGTTCCTAAGAAATCATGATGCACACACACAGAGACACACACGTGATCTCTGAGGCAAGTAAAGCATAAACATCTTTTGCCCATGTTGTGTTTTCAGCTTCATTTTAAAGTTTGATGTTTGTTTTTCTTCCTGCTGCCGATGAACTACAGTATATATTTATGTATTAATTTAGGATTTACGCTGAGAAATTTCAGCCTCTGAGCTGAAATTCGGTGACTCTCCTCCTCCTTCGGTGGCTAAAAATATTACAGTACACTTAGCTGAATTTTGGGGTGAATCCTGCAGGATAGCTGATGACGTGTACCGCAAAGCTTGTGTTGAAATTAGTTTTCTGACTTTCTTTAATGTGATTCATCATTTTTTCCCCCTTATTTTCTTAAATTCATAGCAGCTTCCTGTCCTACATTTCTCCTAGTCCAGTCCTCATCCTTTTTTCATTTCCCCTGTTTGTGCCTCCATTTGTCTCCCTGTTGTTACATAATCTATGGTTAAACATCTACAATAAGATTAGCGTGGGTTTTTCTTTTTTGCTTTTTGTCCTCAACTTTTTATGAGATTGGCAATCTTTTAGTCTCACAGTGTAATGTTTTGATCGTTTTAGTGCCTGTTCTTGATCGTCACCCTTCCTGGAAGACAGTTTGTTGATCTTTATTGAGCGAAATGACCTTTGTGAGGCGGGGAGGGCAGTGCTACTCCCCAGTGAGTGAATATGGGGGGAACGAAGGACAGACAGGACGTCTATGTTTTTATCTACAGGCTGAGTGATCATAACTGATATGTGATCGGTCTCTGCCATTCTCTCTGTTGACTGCTGAGTCACCTGTACACTTCTAAATTATTTGATTCAAAGAACACGTGGATTTTCATTTGAAATGCAGATTAAAAAAAATAATCCTGCCAGAATCTGCCATTCAATCTATCCTTCTCTGTTACACAGACATTGTATTGACCAATTTGTTTTGATCAAACCAAGATATAGACTCTGAACTCAAACAAATTTGATTTGTTTACTTTTTCTTTGAGCGTTGTTACAAAATCAATCTTCCTCATGAGCTGACAGTCATTTTTTCCACAGAGAGGTGAGTGATGAATTAGTCTGTGAATGTTAAGAATGTTTCTCTAGCTGTACTTACATTTTTCATCTTATTCAGTTCAGTTAATTTGTGGTTTTACATTATTAGTTAATGGAAGGATTGCCCAATTATTTCATTTATTTAACCAAGAGAGGTCCATGAAAGTGGATAAAGTTTCACAGGAATAAACCAGGCTGATTTTTCTGAAAAAGATGTGAAAACTGTCTTTTATTTATTTGCTGTGTGAATTTTCTTTGTCCCATTTACTCTTTACCATTCATGAGAAATTATGTTTTTGCTTTGATTTTCAGACGCGACCGTGTTTTTAGTCACCATGAGGACCTCTGTGGTCTTATGCCTAGCTGTCAGCTGTGCCATGTTTGGATTTGGTAAGAAAAAATAGAAGCGGAGGAAGAAACTCTTTCATTAATGCTAAATCTTTTTTTCTTTTTTCCCCCCTAACCCTGAAAAATGCAGCCAAGTCGGGCTAAGTCAGAGAGATTAGATGTTTCGCAAAGAGGACACATAACTGCCTGAAGGAATGTTTTGGCAGATCAGTGTGTAGTTTGTATGTGTTGATGCTGTGTCATGTGTTTCCAGAGTCACTGTTAAATATTCAAGAAAGACTGTTACATTTAGTGCAAAAAATGGAAAAACATTCAACATTTGATTTCATAGACCAGGCTACGTATACACCGATATAGATAAATGTATTAATAAACATAGTTTTTGAGTATATGTATTTATATATGCACGCTCAGTTTTCATATTTCCACGTGTGTTATTAGCAGTGGTTGGCAAAAGTTTGATATTTCGGGAAATGAATTTGTTCAGAGAGAGAGAGAGGGAGAAATGAAGAGCCATATCACTCTCATGTCTGCACAGTCCAGCTGGTTAGCTGCACATAAAAACTGCAAACAGGAGAATACAAGTAACACAGTTCACCTGCAAGAAGACACAACAAGAAATCACTATGCTTGGCCCAGAAATAGCACATAAGCACATAGCCCATAATAAAACACTGAATTCTTTTCTTTTCGTATGCTTTAAACAAATAGAGATCTAAGCGCTTTAGAGGTGCTTGCAGGTAGACAAGCTGCTTTTACCTCATTCTATTCTCTCAACCTGCCCGTCATTATTATCTGTGGTTTGAGACGACGGGAGGGGAGTTTATGTTCATGACCAATATTGGGATCATAACGTCATCCAGGTGATATCTGCCTCCTCAGGCCTCTCTCTGGAGTGTTACTCCTGCCCTGAGGGCTCCACCAACTGTGAAATCAAACAGGTGTGTGGCCCAGAGGAAGACAGCTGCCTCAAACTCACCAAAAATGGTAAGTGTAGTGAAGGAAGTAAAATGAAGTAATAGTTCAAAAAGAAACATCACCATGGGAAGATTCAAATGACTGGATGAAGTGTGATAACACTTACTGAAGCTTTATGAAAATATGCTGTCATCTAATCCTCCATTAGTTGTTATACTGACCGGTCAAACGTGGTCAAACAGACAGGACTGATCAGGACGTATCTGTGAAGTCGCTGTGTTTTGCTTGTCTTCGTATTGTTTTTTTATGCTCTCATGGCCGCAGTATATTACACATAAAGTACAGGTGCTGTATGAAGGATAGGTACAACTTGGAGGTTATTTTTAGACCCGTATTTCAGATCCACAAAACTCATGCTGTGCTTCTCACTCTGTCTCCATTCAGAAATTACCTACACCCGATGCCAGAGGTATACAGACTGTAATGCCAGAACGATTGCTGTCCAATTCCCCATCCACAAATTCACTTTCAACTGCTGTCAGTCTGACCTCTGCAATGGCAAGAAAAAGTTGTTGGACTTTTTCAGCGATTTGTTTCATTGAATAGAAAGAAGAGAGGAAAGACAACAACAACCCTCCTAAAAAAAACAGCTAAATTTAGTTGGTTGTTGCGCTTGAATGGTGCCCTCTTGTTCATGCAACCATAAAGTCTTATCCTAATAAAACATGCACACTTTTCTTTGGTCTGACACTTTGGTCAATTACTCTTTTGAGATTCTTTATGTGTCTTTAAAAGGAACCATTTACTTTGAATTTCTGGTGCAGGATCTGGAAAACAACACTAAATTACACTGGACTGAAATAATGCCAGTGATACAGAGAAGGAGCGAGAGATCAGCTGTTCCATTCATCTGTTGTAAACATTTTACATTTAACCTGCAAACGGTTATAACAAATCAGATCCATTAAATACAGTAAAATGGATAAAGCTTTACTTTGCCTGCTTATAAATGTTTTACTGGCATGAATAAGCACATGAAGCTTTATTTCAGATTTTATTTTGGTTTTTCAAGGCTGCTATGAGCTAATGTGATTAGACTCACCATTTCCAGTGAGTCCATTTTTCATGCATCTGCAGGATCAATGACGACACATAAAATTTAAGTGAGAAAAAAATATCTTTTGAAGATAAAATATGTTCCTGTCACCCAGATCACATGTGAAAAGGTTGAGAGGGAGAGACAAAGGAGAAACAACAGAGATGGGTCAACACAATGGTGCTCTTTGTGGCTCAATAGGCTGAAGCACAAACCAACCAAGAGCGT
This sequence comes from Echeneis naucrates, assembly GCF_900963305.1. Classification (NCBI taxonomy): domain Eukaryota; kingdom Metazoa; phylum Chordata; class Actinopteri; order Carangiformes; family Echeneidae; genus Echeneis; species Echeneis naucrates. The sequence goes on from NC_042521.1 coordinate 7,109,942, forward strand.
GTGATGGCTGGATTGAAACCTGTGATTTCAAAAGCCCTTAATAAGAGCCTTAAACCCGCTGAAGCGCAACAACAAGAGCCTGAAAACAGTCTGAAGAACAACATCAAAGTCCAGGACTGTATAAGTGTCTGCTGCAGTCCTTGAATAATAATTAAAATCTCACTGAGTTTCTAAACAAACGGCAGCGTTCCCCTACAGCCAATTATAGAGGAATGCAGAGAAAGCCGAGCTGAACGCGTGTTTCTGCAGCGGTGAGTAAGTACAATGTCTTAATTTCTTGGCTTTAATTAAAAGAAGCACAACATCTGTTACCTGAAACAATGTGTGTGTGTTACTCTATTCTCCTGAGCGCCTGATTAGCCACAAAATTTGCTTTAGTTAGGACCTTTATGTTTGACAAAATACATAATTTTTTCCTTTCTCTAAAAGTTTCTACAGCGTTCTAATACATCAATGTGCGCCCAAGCGTGCTAGCATTGTATGCAAAATATGTGTGGATTGGTATGTGTGGGCTGCATCACTGTCCAGGTGGTTAGATAATTAAAAACATTCCTCACACTTGATTTTACATCGAAATCTCAATGCAAACATCTGGCCAAGCAGGGAAGGAGAAGACCAGCTGCATCTGTTTGAAAAAGGGGACTATGGTGGCCCGCAGCGGGTGGAGTCGGCGTTCCTTTGGTTATGTAATCAGACTGTGAGAAAGGTTAATCAACAAGGCTACAAAGTACGGTGGCCCTGAGAGACAACCCAAAAGACAAAGAGCTGAACAAACCCAATATACAAAAAATGACACAAAACTAAATACGGAAAAGTATCACAAACACATCCAAACAAAAACAACAACAGAAATGCTGCACAGAACAAAACTGAACAAAGTTACAAAACAATCAAAGCTTTCAGTGGTGACAAAATGCTCCTGGGCACTTGAGTTGAGGCGGCGATTATTTGTTCCTTGATGTCCAGCCTATGATACATTAGCCTGCTCTGTGTAAAATACCTTTATATGCAACTGATTAGATTAGAACAGAATCAGAATCATTTTGAAATGCACGAATGAGGAGATACTTTTGTCACCTTTAAGCAAAAGTAAAGTGAAAAAGTAAAATCTCAATGCAGTTTATTGACAAAGCATTTCATCTATTTCCTCCCAAAATATCTGCTCTTATAATAATAAAATATGATCTCTAACAACTTCTGTGTGCGATACCCAGATTCACCTGACTCTTTCCCATTATCTAATAGGTGGAGGTGTCTCCCTGTTTCCTTTCCTTTCCACCTGCATCCTGTCCTCATTTCTCAGTCCCTCTCACAAACGAGGAGCTGGAGAGGAAAGCATCTTTTTTTTTTTTTCCCAACTCATGATCTGATGCAATGCCAGTTTTTGGAGATGACAGCACAGCTGGATAACAGCTAGATCAACTGTCACTCCGCAGGTGCTTGATGTGCCTTGTAGTTTTCAATCGTGCAGATAAAATGCAGCACCGCCCAAACAGTAAATACACCCAGCACCATGGAGACCTCATCCAATGTGGCTGAACTGAACATATTAAATAAACTGACAGCAGCTTTTTATTCCTTAAAAACCTGTTTATATCAGGAACAGATCCATAAATCACTGAAGACATTGAAAGCCAATTGATTGATTGATGATGTTATGTTTAAAAAATGAATTACTTATATTAACCATGTTTTAGTGAGAGTGGAAATGCGTAAATATTTCAGTTTTTGTGCATGCAATCAGTACAACTAATAAGCATTACATAAACAAGTCAGGGTTCAATTGGTTGTTCAACTTTACTGACGTTGCACATTGTAAGTACTCCTTAAAAATTTGTTGAATATTTTAAGTCTGTACTTGTTACCAGTTTATTTTTTTTAGGCTTTATTGGTACATTGCTTTTTTGAAAGTCATTCCCACCAAACGTTGTTCAGATGAGTAGCTAAAAATGAGCTACAGGAAGAGGTGCAGTATGGAAAGAACTGTCTGCATGAGAGAACACGAAACGGGGATCTTCTCGTGTTAGACGTATTAGTTGTGAAAAGCTCCTCAAGTTATATCTTCAAGTTGTATTGTGTTGAACTTTAGGGGCAACTGTAAAAAGAGCCTAAAGCCACAGTCTTGTCACCAAGGAAGACAACAGCGCAGAAGAGGAAAGGTGTCATATATCAGCAAATAAAGAGCAGCTCCTTGTTGATTTGGGGGAAATGTATCTTCTTGTCACAGATACAAGTATCTGTGTTCAAAGATCCTCTGTAAAGACTGAAGAATATATCTCAGAAACAATGAGGGGAAAAAACTGATGTTTCAGTCTGTCTGATCATCCTGTACGACTGACAGAGAGGAAAGCTTGCTGCTTCAGAGTCAAGTGCATTTCACAGATGAACCGGCGGCTTGATGCCGATGGAAAAACACAGGAGCTGACAGGTTGGAAAGCCTTTGTTCAAGCACTGAACTATATACAGAGCTGTATATGAAAGCCTAAAGCAGCACATCTGAGCAGTTTAGCTGAGAACTCGAAACAGCAACCATAGTGAGATAAAGAATTAACAATTTTTTGGAAGGTGGAAGCCTGTTTTTAATTAACAGCAGATGGTTTTTAGGTGTTGAAACAAGGGAGCGCCTCAGTGAAAAACTAAAGTTCAACATTTGTGAGAAGTGTTTTTGTTCAAACTGTCAGACAGATGCCTCAGGGGCTTTTTGTTTCTGTCCACACGCTGCCCCCGTGCTTTGTGCTGTAGAATCTGAACATAGTTTATACTTCAGACTCAACACTCTTTTGTCTGAGTATCATGAGATTGTTGAGAGCGTTGTTTGCTGCTTTCATTTGCATTTGCTTCAAAAAGCTGTTTATCATTTCAATGCTGACCTTTTTTTTTTTTATCGTTGCATCTAATTAAATTAGATTTTATGGCAGCATTAAACCGACAAATAAACCCCCCAAAACAAACAAAAGGAACGCACTACGAGGCATACTGCTTATGTGTGTTAATACTATTTATCTGAAACTTGATTCGTGTATTTTGTCTCGTTCAAAATGGAATCCCTGGCCTTTTGATATTTAATTATTATTATTAATGATAATAATAATAATAACAACAACAGAATTAATGTATGCATCTTTAACAATGCTCAAAGGCACTTTACAAAAAAAGACAAATAAACTATTGAGTTGATGAGCTTGACTTTGGATAAAGTAGATAAAAATTGAGATGATGATGTGTTTGGACATAAGCAGCATGGGATATGCACTCATTTTTTATTCGAACATTGCTGAGCTCGGCCATTCCTGTAAATGGTCTTGTGTGGCTGGTTCGTAACTGTGTCCTTCTGGTAATCAAGGCAGCAACTGGTTTTCATTATTATTTTCTGTCCCTGTTGCTGTTGCACTGTTGCACATCAGACTATCGCCATGGAAACCAGACCTGTGGAGGACTTTGTATAATTTTTGTGTATTTTTTTTTTTTTTTTACGTATAATCTCCTCTAATCCTGGACCAATTAGTTTTAGACCAGGACAGAGAGGAGGAACATCTCTCTCTCGCTCTCTCCTTCCCTTGATAATTTTCTCTTGTCCTCCTTTCTCCAAACCCCACCCCCCCCCGTGCTGTCCATTTAAATCTGTCTTCATTTCCCTATGCATATTTTTTCCCAGCTTGTTTTTCCACATCTACTCCTGTGCAACGGACATGCACACGTAAACAGCCGCACACCAGATCATCCTACATTAATTTAGCTTCCTATTAATCCAATTAATTCCAAGAAATTGTTGGTGTGGCTCCATCTCTTTCTCTCGCTGCTGTTATTTTCTGTTGTTTTTTGTTTTTTTTGGTCCATTCCTGCCTTCTCCAGAAAAAGCCAGTTGTGCTGCTTCTTTTATTCCTTCTACCAGAAATAATACATCTGTAGAGGGAACTCTACAAACTACAGCAATTAAACAGTGTGTGTGGTTTTCAGCGTCACCTGAAGACTGAAGAAGAGTAAAGGTTTTCTATCCATTTATCCCTCCTGCCCTGTCGCTCGCTCCTTTGCTCTCTTGGGGGCCCTCGGGCATATGTGTGTCAGAGATCCCATGGGTTGTGTGTCTCCTGTGTATCTGCAACATGCACACACCACGAGGACGCAGTGTGCAGCCGTACTCATTGTCCCAGTTGGTGGTATAGATCTGGGGAGCAAGAGGCACAGTGGGAGCACAAGGGGAAAGAAATGATATCTCTGAGGCTGACACACACACACACACACACACGGCACACACCAAACCAAACCCTCCACTTTGAACACTAAGGTGTGATCCAGACTAGCAGATAAATACAAGGCTGGCACAATCCTTAGATCAATCCGCGGTTGAGTTTTTCCCCTACTATTAACAGGAATATTTCATACAATACATTTCCATAATAGTGATGCACAACTGGCTTAAGGTGTGTGTTGTGTGTCTGTGCTGTGTCAAGGTACTAAGGTCACAACACTGAGTAGAGCTATTGCTAAATCTAGCAAATTATTGAAGGTTGGCAAAGTCATTAAATAGGAGGAGTTACATATGGGACAGCCAAAGTTCCCAAAGTCCTTTTGTGCACAGACAAATGCTGCAGATGACAAATGTTCTGCACAATCAGCTCTAGGACACACATGAAACTCTCTGCAATCAGAGTTCAGTACAACCGGCCTACATGTAATCTAAACCAGGAAACTCCAAGTCCAAAGGAGCAATGTGGTTAAAAAAAAGATAACAATGCACAGCTCTTCATATTTTGTTTCCAAACTTGGGGAAGGTGGTTGGAGATTGATCTGCTTTCATGATCAGTTCAGGGAAAATGCTTTGGTTTTTTTCAGGAGATACACTGTTTGTTTAAAAAAAGCTATTCTTTTTGAAAATGGCCACAGTATATTCAGGAGTTAAGTATGGGTGCTTTTGGTAAATATTCACAAAAGATGAATATGAATGTTAGTAAATTGATAAACAAATTGTTGTTTCTGTATTGAGTAAATGATTTACTGCAGGATAGAGACAGGAATAAATCAACAGATCAGCCCATATTTTTCTGCTATTGACTCCTTTTTATTAATAACCCTGAGAATCACTGTGGGCGCTCCTTTCAGATTCACTGCAGGCAGTTTGAATGATTTCCTTTACTTGAGGATCATCTAGCTGGCCATCCAGACAGATTTGCTACAGAAACTGGAAAACAGATTTCAAAAGTAAAATGAAAAAGAAAATAAATACCTCTAACCACGAGTTACCTCGGCTTAAATAGTGCCCTATAATGTTCAGTACCATTTGTCTGAGGTAACAGTAAGGTTTTATTAACTTCATAAAAATGTCAGCTCACTCACATGCACATACATTTCAAGCGGCTCTCCCTCGCTCTCTCTTTGTGTCCCTCACAGACAAATTTCCTTTTCTGTCTTGGTGATATGTAATGACCATTCAAGCATTGAGAGCCAAAAGAGCTGAGGTCAAAAGTGAAGAAGGGGCCTGCTAGTCCACAGCTCTGTGTGTGTGTGAGAGAGAGAGAGAGAGAGAGAGAGAGAGAGAAAAAATAACATACTTGGCTTTCCCTTAGTGAACACAACCCTTCTAAAACACGCTTTAGATCGACAAAGAAAATCAGTGTGTTTGCTGACATTGCTTATCTGCAGTGAACTCAGATCATTTCTCACTCTGTATCAAGAGTCATGTGAACTGAACCGTGAGACGACATGTCATATTTGTTGCTGAAACTGCAGCCATGAGCTGTCAGTGTATGAACGCGTCCACTATCGAATAAATACAAGGAAAAGTTGGAATATAACAGAATCTAACAAACAGTATGACAAAGATGGATTTAACTAAGATGTCGTCATCAAGCAATTATTGTTTTACATACTTTACATACTTGTTGCCTTCTTGTCTTTATTCCATTTTATGGCTGGGTATCATTTGTCTTTGTTATTATCATGAACATACCCATAAGAGACAACACAGTTTCAAAACTCAACGATTCATATTCTAAATGTGTTTTCCACACAATCTTGATAACAATGGAAATAAAACAGTGAATATTCTCGTTGCCATAATGGCAGAAGCATCTTATGGGCGGTTGGTGTCAGAAACCAAACCAAAACAAATCGAGACAAAAATCATTTTAGCATTTTGAGGTTTTTTTTTGTATGTGTGAATAAATTTTTTAAGGATCTTAATGCTAAATGCCTGTTTTATCACATCGCTTACAAAGTGCTCTTTACATTTAATTTGATCCAAAAACACTAATTGAATTTAGACACACTGTAGATCTACTAGTATTTACTACACGGTGATCAGACTAAACATTTCAGCAAAATATCTGCAGTTTATACAGTTGATTCTACAGATAGGATGCAGAGTGAGTAGGCTTACTTTGTATTTACTTATTATTTAGCATTTATCTTTTACATGTATCTTTTTTACACATAAATTGATTGGAATAAAAAATGCACTTTCTTTGGTCAAAATCTTTATAACATATGTAGTTATAAATGAAGCTACAAAAATCTTCAAAGAAGTGTGAATGTGGATGGCTTTGTTAAGTGTAATTGTTCTTCAGTTGCACGTGACAACAAAGAAAAAGACAAAGGTGACGTCCTACCGTGGCACACATGTACTCCCACCCTTGTCTAGTCCCCAGTTGGACCCCCCCAGTAAGAGAAGCTATCAAAGATGTGTGCATGTGTGGTTTTTATGATGTGTGTGTGTGTGTGTGTGTGTGTGTGTGCGTTAGAGAGGAGAGGCCAGAACAGAGTGCACCAGTCTGGAAATAGGGGACACATTAATCTTATTTGTCATAACCTGCCCCTTGAGACACTTGGACCCCCTTGTCCCTACACCCCCAACCCACACGCACACACACACACACAATCATATACATATACAAATTCAATTCACTACTTTACTAACAGTGGTCTTCTTCAGCCAAGAATGAAGCACTAATCATTCAGAACAAATATAACATTTCCAAAAAGATCTTAATTTTAGTGTCATTTTCTCTTAGAAATAATAAAATGGGGACATGTAACCCTTCGTACTTATTAAAGCGGGGTCTCATTCATATGATTTCCAAACTGGATCATGATAACCTTTAGACATTTTACATATAATATATAGATATTTTTCAACTAATTTAGCATATCAGTGACATAATTATGGCTAATGGGGTGCTGAGCCTTTTTAACAGTGGGAGACCTCCCAACTCTCCCTGAAGTCCCCCCGAAGGAGTCTCTAGCATATTGATAGCAGCTCCTTTTGACTTTCGTTCTTTTTCTTAGAGCCCTTCAAACGTAAACGTGCACGCTTCAAGCAGCATGCAGAGAGAGTGTAGATTATGGACTTGGACAGTCAAACACCTGCAGCTCTTTTCTCCACTGAAATGAAAAATATTGCATCAGAGGTTGGTTTTTCTTTTCTTTTTTAAACAGATGATTGAGTGGACAGTGAGATGGCCCCTAGTAGGTCACGAGCCCACTGTTGGTGAACGAATAATAATTAGGAGGTGCATGGTTGGGTAGGTATGCACGCACGCACGCACGCACATACACATACAGTGACCCCCTCCTGTGTGCTATCGGTATCTGCAATGGACAGAGTGGAGAGGGTGAGGCTAATTACATGTGAGAGTTAAGACGGTGGAAACAAGACAAAGGCTGTGCTTGTGTGTGTGTGTGTATGCGTGCATGCGTGAGCATGTTCTTTGTTTGGTTTATAATATCATCTGTCATGTGTCTCTTTTGCTGTTACTGTATCTTAGTAACAGATATTGCACTTACCTCTGATTACGCGGTGTTCAAACTTTGTGTGTCTGTTTCATGAGTGTGTGTTTGTGTGGGCAGGACAATGAGACATTTTACAGGCCTCTCGTCTGTTTTCTCTCCACTTCGCCACAGTGCTGTTGTCCAGGCTGTGAAGCCCATAGAAAGGACAGGAAGTGTGGTCAGGAATGGCTCGACATTACTGGGGAAACATGATAGAACCTGTTCATCTGTTAATTGCGGCCTAATCGGAGTGAGATAAAGCAACAACATTACTGCCTATAGTGGTATAATATTTGGGTGCAGTAGAGTCTCTCTCGTCACCTGATATAATGTGGTGAATAACGTGTTGATGTTGCTCAGACTCAGGAAACAATCTCTGGATTTTGATAATCACACAACAAAGTGTGAGCACTTTCATACAAAGTATGACTATGGTAGAATTTAAAAAAGAAAAATAATTCACCTGTTTCATTTGGGTATTTAACTCTCATAATCTTGACAAACTGGATGAGAGTGAAAAAATGTATATGTTTTCTATATTTGGACACATGAATCCTTTGAACACAAGCGTAAACCAAACTGATGAAAACTGAATGTTGGTCATAACACAAGTGTTGCTTTTTTTCTGTAGTCTTCTTACTCTCTCACTTTTTTCTTTGTCCCGTCATCTCTCCAACTGTCTCCTTGTCTTTCTTCCCTCTCTGCACCCCCCGCCCCTCGTTTCTTTCTTCCTCCCCCCTCAGGCCAAACTACAGCTATCAGATTTCTCTCTGCTTGGTTCTTTTCAATTATACTTGTACACTTACCCCCAACGCTCTGTGGGTGCGTGTTTGTGTGTATCTCAACTGTTGTGTGTTTTTGTGATTAGTGTGTCTCTGTGTCTGTGTGTGACACCTTAGGAAAAGACACCGTGGTGAATTCTATTAAGGAGCAGCTAATTTTCCAACACTCAAAACACAGCAAGTGCTTCTCTTCTCTCCTTCTCACTCTATTAGGGCAGACGACAGCGTCGGTGGTGACTTTATCGCAGTCGATTGTGGGATGTGAGACATGCGCCATCTTTGAAAGATACGATTACAGAAATTATTTAGAACAACCTGCAAATGCATGGCTAGTATTTTCACCTTGTAAGTCTGTCATCACTTTCTTTGTCTTTGTCTGTATTTATGTTTTATCATAGCAAAACACAGTCCTTGAGACACCTGCTGTCGCAGGAAATACTACGGAGCTATCTTATATGTAAAGATATTTTTGGAGTAATGGCGTCCTGAGCAGGGTGCAAAGTCCCACCGTGTCTGTATTTGTTGTAATCTGACTTTCTCACTTGGTAGCTGGTCTGGTAACTCCTGTGTGTTAGTGCATGTGAATCCGTGCTGTTAAACTGACACCACCTGCACCTGAGTATGTGAAGGGAGGGGAAGATGTCCCACTGCGCGGTGTTACTTAATTGAACTTGGTTGCAGATGACAGAAGTCGTTTCAAACTCAAAACATTTTCACAAAGCAGCAAAATAGGCAGAGGAAACTGTGAACATAACTGGTCACAAACAGCACAATGAGGGAGAACGATAAAGTCGAGTATGAGTTCATTAAGCCAGGAAATCGGTGCTCAGTCAGACTCAGTACAGTCATGCTCAGTAGTTGTGAAAGGAACGTGAGCAACATAAATGTAATCTTAACACTATGTGAAGCCTCTATGGTATACCTGTGTGCTGCCGTAACTCAAAGGTGAGCCAAAAAAAAAAAAGCATTTGTAATCGCTGTACCTCTCACTGCCGGCAGACCATCAGGCGCTTCGACTCCTGCAGCCAAACTATAATCTTTCTTTTGGACGTACAAAATGGTGCAGGTGAAGGAAACTCATACATCGCTGGACTCTGGTTCTGGGTGAGCCATCCATCAATGACACGAGTAAGACGGCTTCCCCCTGTACACCAAAGGATGGGCAAAGGAGTCAAACTTGGAGGTCAGGATTGTCACACACACTTGTCCTTTATGTACAGTTTAGTGAAGGTCCAGTATGTCTTTAAACACGATTCTTTGGTGTCTCTGGTTTAAATGTGAATTTGGAGCAACACAATATCCGTTGATGCTGCTCAGGCGGTGTGACACTGAAGGCAATTTACTGCAGAAAAGCTAAGGTAAGTGTGTGTGTGTGTGTGTGTGTGTGTGTGTGCAGAGTATAAGACAGCCTGGGGGTTAATTAGAGAATAGTAAACAGAACACATGTGGCAGTTTAATGTTCCCTCTGCCTCACTGCCCATGTCACACCCCACCTGCTCTGTTGCTATCTTTTTGCTGTGTGTCTATCTGAATGGTTGGGGTCATGGGCGTTCCCCCTCCACCTATCCCAGAGGCACCGATGCTCCCTCCCCACAGGCGCCCCACACCCACACAGCCGTGGTGGTGCTGGTGCAGGTGTGTGTGTGGTTTGGAGGTAATTTAAACCAGATGAAGTGGCGTCTTTCAGCCTGTGGCCTCATCACTTCATCGATATCGAAGACCTAGAGGGATGAAGGAATGAGGAGATGGATGGGTGGGTGGAGGAGAGAAAAAAATCTAACTTATTTTGATTTCATTGAACATCCCTCCATGCAGTATTAGTCTTATGCAGTAAACTGGACAAAAGAGAGCCAAGTAGCGAGAAGTCCAATATTTTTTGGGATAATTTATATTATCAGTGAATAATTTGAATGGAGAAAAAGCTGCTATAGAAACTGCTAGTATCCAATTTTGTGGCAATTTAAATATATATTAATGGATCATATCCACAGCTGCATAAGTAGCATACAGATTTCAGCAAAGCCAGTGTGGAGAGCAAAAATTATAGATTTAAATGATAGGGCTTGTGTTACTTTATAGTATATATGCTGCACACAGATTGAAAGTTAAACTAAGCAAAATAAAAAAAAATAAAAAAAAATCTGTGAAGAAAATGAAAACTTCTCAGGCGACCAAAACTCCCTGTGTGTCAAATGGTAGTTGTCATTGGAGCTGAAGGCAATCATATTCATTCATCCATCACACACTTCCCCTCCCCTGCGTCTCTTCATTGTCAAACTACTGTCTGTTTATGACGCCTCTGATTTCCTAATTATAACCACAAATTTCATAGGAGGTCTGGTTGCAGCATTTAAGGCATTTATGCTCAACGACAGGGTGCTTTCTCCCCCGAGCGTTGTAGTCTGAACTTCTGCAGTTCTTCCAGTGTGAACCAGCGACCAAGCAACAAAAGACCAATCTGTTAGACCAATAAATGAGCAGTCAGGTGTGTGTGTATATGTGTGTTGTGTGTGGAGCAGTAAATGAACACTCTCTCTATCTCTCATCTATCAAAGGCTTGACACCAGGAGCAGCTGTGAGAACACACATACACACACGCGCACGCACACACACCCTCTCTACTTTAGCAATTTGGGATAATTAGCCTACTATACAATGTCCGCCTGTGGTCCCCGGGGGTCCTCTGGGCTGAGTATATGTGTGTGTGGGTGTGCGTGCGCGTGCGTGTGTGTGGGTGTTTCTGTGGGTGTCTGGTAAGGATCAGCTGTGTTAAGCGTCCCGTGACATCTAAACTACTAATTCATTGCAACATTAACGGCATTGATTAACATACGGTTATAGACACACACCCACACACCCACGCACACTCTCACACACACACACACACAAGCTCGCTGACATGCATCTGGGGAATCCCTTGTGATGCCAGCCTGCAACCTGGTTCAGGGTGTCCTCTTAAAACACAAAAGGCAAAACCTGCAAAGAAACACACATCTTGAAAATGCTAATTCTACATTTTGACACAAAAAAACTTTGATTCTGTTTAAAGCTGGTAAAAACATGTTCTTATTTAGTTTGAAATTCAAACTCATGCCAACATACATGTTGTCGACATTGATTTTCCTCCAGCTTCTGCAGAGAAAGTTCCCCCAAACTGAGCTGACCTTCATAATGTTTCTCTGGTGGTGTTTGGCCTTGATGGGAGAAAAAACGTTGGAGAATTCACAAGACTGAAACGAAAGTTAGTTGTGTGCACGTCTGAATTGTCTGAGTTATATAAGAAAACATCCTGGTTAGTTGGTCCTGTGCTACTTTTGCTTTTTCACCTGAAACCTGCGTGTTTCAGGTGCCAAAAAGGTCTTCACACCAAGGCTAAATATGATTGAGAAAAAATATTTCATGTATTATTACGCAAATGAATTCTGTTGTAATACTGAAAGTCAAAACCATGTCCCAGTTGTTCACTCTAAATGTCACAGTTTCGGACATGAAATCTAACACTGCCAAGAAAACAAATTACTTACTAATAAATGAAAACATACATATTAAGAATATCTTTATTTGAAAGTCACCTTAAAACAATTTAAGACCAGAATAAACAAAGACAGGAAAATTAGGTGCTCTGGTGGCCTATAGGGGTCGACAATGAGCCATAAAGTCTCCTGTTCGAGTCTGGCTTCCTCATCTTTCTCTTTGTCTCTTGACTTCTTGTCATCTCTCTACTGCTGATTTCATATAAAAAAAACACGATAACAACAAAGAAAACTAAATCCTTTGTCCTTTTGTAAGAATATCAAAAGTAGAACTGACAGTACTTTAACATCTATTATCTTTTTTGTCAGTGCATCAATGTTCAGCTATACCAAACACATTTTGTTGTATGCTAATATTCCTAAAATTCGTAACATATAATGAACATGTGTTGATAAAAATATATCATCTGGTTTAGGGGATGCACTTGAAGAGTAAAGTCAGTCATATGGCCTAGCTGCCTGCCTTCATGTTCAAATCTAAAATGACGAAATATGAGCTCAACCAGGCTATTGCACAAGGAGTGAAGTTTAGAGACACCCTGTCTTAGAGAGAAGCACTTTGTGCCCCTAAAACTGAAACGTTTTATGTTTATGTTAAGTCATTGTTAGTGCACAAAAGCGGCCAATCATGACTGGTGAGCAGAAAACATCTGTATGAGTTTGAATTCAGCACCAACGGCCGGAGAACCAACAGAGTTCATGTGTGCGCACTGTACTTCAAAAGAGAAAGACATGTGTGTGTGTGTGTGTGTGCGCATGTAAGATGGAAAGATAATGATGTGTAACTGTGCCTGTCTCTGCTGCTATTGAGCCTCAGTGTCCTACTGTGACAAGAGCCAGGTGCTGGTGAGAGAGCGAGAGAGCAAGAGAGGGAGGGAGAGAGTGAAATCAAGCAGCAAATCAATAACACCGTGATTGGAGATGATTACACTTCTCCTTCCCTCTCTTCCTGTGTATATGTCTAAATGTGTGCATGCTATTTTTTTAGGCATTATGAACTCCTTTCGTCGGCTCCTCTCCTTACAATCTGTCCAATCAGACACACACACGGACCTATACCATAAGCACCTCTTGGTCTTTGGTTTCACTGCAGATTAAAAAAAACAAAACAAAACACTGTCTTTGAAATGTAAATACACGTCAGACAGTGTGTGCCACAGACTAAACACAAAACCCTTTTGATTTCTACGAAGCAGGAATAAAATCTTTCTTCGTCATGTCTATTGATCAGGTTATTGTGCTTCTCTCGAGAAAATAGAGTGAGTGAAAGAAGTTTCTCTCATTGACCCAGCCACGAAACGATTGTTTTCATTTTCTTTTTCTGTCTTTATCTCCCTTCTTTCTCCTCTACCTGCTTGGCCTCGCTGCCATCCCATCCCTCTCTCAGATACACACAGAAAGAAAAAAATGTAATAAATAAGAGCGATGGCAGGAAAGATGGAGCAAGAGACCCAAACAGACAGACAGAAGAGAGAGATAGGGGGGCAGCTCTCCATGTCTCTGATCTCGGTGTGAAGCTGATCCCTGCTTGGCCCAATTCTTTACCTCCCTCTATATCTACACCTCTCCATCCCTTTCTCTACGCTTATTGTGATTTTTTTGTTTTGTCATTCATCCTGCTGCAGACTGATTACTTTTTGAATTGCTGGTTGCAACTTAAAGACTTTACCTTGATATTTCAATTTAGTGTATGACCTCCTACTTTTTGCCGGGTACTCTCATCCTTTATCTCTTTGCCCCCCCCCCTTCTGCATGTAATGATCCAGATGCTGACATGTGCCTCTGCACCCCACAATTACTGTCACATTGGCAAAGATTAAAGGCAGGAGGGTGGAATGATAAGCAAATAGGATGTGATGTGACTACCAATGTGTTTGGTTTTTGTCTGACTATCCTGTTCACTTCAAGCAGCTTTGACACTCTTTGGCTGGACTGCATCAACAACCTATGAGCAGACTGTCTCTTGCTGACTGACTGATTGAAACTGCACAATGAAGTGTCTTGTGGTTGAGTGCTGAAGCTCCATCTTGGTTGCTGGATTTACAGAATTTTCCTCTTTTTTTTTTTTGGTCACACCTGCAGTTATTGTAAAACAGAGCTGTCAGTGCTGCCTCTTGAGCGTATTGCCCGATTCATTCTGTTGGTTCACCCCCCTGTGCTGACAAACATGGCAGCTGACATGAGTGAGTTTCTACAGGTGCATAAAGCCAGAATCACAGCACAGACTTTGTCTTTAACTTCTGTGTGTGGTGGTTTTGTTTGGCTACATGGCAGCAAAAAAAAAAAAAGTTTGGAAAGGGGTTGCTCCAGTCACAATTTTTTATACTTTTTCCATCATCGAACAACATTGACAAAAAAGTGAGCAAATAAGAAGATCTTCTTTCTAAATTTGGCTCTAATAAAAGTCTGTATATATGAGCACAGATTAGAGGAGAGCAGAAGACAGATAAAAAGAGGAAACTGGCTCATACGAGGCAAAATATGGTAATAAGTCTCATTAAGTCATCGAGCAACATTTAGCTAATTTCCATTGAAAGGAGTTGTTTACAGCAGTCGCACGGCTGTTTTCAACTTTTTACCCAGTTTCGTTTTTGTGAAGTAGCACAGTATTTTCTTTCAGCATTCACTGGCTAAAATACAAGATGGTGTTGCAAATGTGCAATTAGTGCTTACAACCACCTACCACAAACACAATCTGCACTCATGTTGTGCCACAGTGAGGCAGAATTTCTTTGGTTTACAAAAAGAGAAACAAACTGGTAATTTGGTGCCATTTCACTGACAATTTGGAGGTAAACTATTGGTTCCAAAGTGGCGCTATTTGCTAAAGGCTGCATTTAGTTAATCACGTAAGACTGTAAGAAGCTGCACAGTGACAGAATAAGATTGCATGATTGACGAAAATGGGATGTGAAGCTTCTTCTGCCACTGTAATTGGAGATTCTCTCCACAGGAAACTGGGTAAACATAAAAGTGCTGACAGTTTAGCTATAAAAATACATAAAACCTTACATATACTGCAGTTAACAGCCGGGTTACTCAGTCTTCTTTAGAAATGACATTGAGCTCCCAAAATGGTTACTTTTTGAAATGAACCGTTTTAGCTTGAAAACTCTGGGGTGATGACGCAGACACCCATATATAATTCCTGCTCAGGCTTCATCAGTCAAACGAGTAGGCAGTGAATGCAACATGGATCAGGAATTACAAGCATTGCTGATGCCATCTTTGATAGAAACTGTTGTTAAGTCTTTAAGTGCCAGTGCCCTTGGACATTAATCTTGCTGTCTTTCTTTTACTTTTTTCATTCATTCATTCATTCATTCATTGATCATCTACTGCTTATCTGTTTACGGGTTGCAGGGGGTTCTGGAGCCATTCCCAGCTCACACTGGGCGAGGGCGGGGTACACCCTGGACAGGTCACCAGTCCATCACAGGGCCAACACACAGAGACCAACAACCACTCAGACTCACACTCAGACCTACAGACAATTTAGAGTCACAAGTTAACCCAAACATGACGTCTTTGGATGGTGGAAGGAAACTCACACAGACACGAGGAGAACATGCAAACTCCACACAGAAAGGCCTCAAGAACCGAACACATGATGTTCTTGTTGTGGGGCAACAGTGCTAACCACGATGCCACCATGCTGCCATTTTACTTTTTAAGATGTTTTTTGTTTCATGTGACTTTACTTTAAAGGTGACAGCAAAAATATGACATGAAATCAGGTGGCCAGGAAGATAAAGACTGACCTTAAACAAAGGTCCCCAGCTGGACTTTAACCTGGGACGATAGAGTTCAGGGCCAGAGCTGTTAATCCGTTGGTCTTTTGGAATACTCTGCAGGGTGTCACACATTGCTAATCAGGATGTGACACAAGAAGAGAAGAGGAATAGAAAAAGCCCTTTTCCTGAATCCTTAAAGCTTTGCTGTGAATTTCAATTTTCTTGGGCTGAACTTTTCATGTTTTGAAGACAAACTCTTGATCCACTGATATGTCAGGTGTGTGTCTGTGTGTGTGTGTGTGTGTTTCTGTGCGTGCTTAAGGGGAATAGCAGCACAAACACCTTTCTGCCTGTATCACGCCTTCCTCCTCTGCCGCTGTGTTTGACCTTGTTGCTGCAGAGCCTGAAGGGGGGAAGGGGAGAGAGGGAGAGCGAATGGGTTGGCAGTCAAATCTCCTTCTGTTAACGAGCTGTCATCTGCAGACTGGAGTTCCCACACATCCAAACAGACCTCCAGTTCATGTGCCAATGACTTGCTATTCACAGTGACCCTTAATAATGCATTTATACAAAAGTATTTGTGAATTCATATCATAACATAACATTTAAGCTCTCCACATCAAAATATTCTGGATGAGTTCTGGTCTAGCCTCTGAACCTTTTGCTGTTATTGTTTTTGTGTTAGTTCACTGTCTAACACCTCACACAAAAACACACACATGTACGCACGCACACACACACTCAGAGTTGTCTTATGAGTCAAAATTTTGACCTTTTGACCCTTGAGGTCAAAGGTCTTGGCCAATCAAGTCTAAATGTGAACAGAAGGGGCAATGGACTCCCCTGACTGTTCATTACGGCTCTCTCTCTTTGTGTGTGTGTGTGTGTGTCAGCAGGTTAAGAGCCTTTCCATTGGCACCATTGAGGCAAAGTGAATAGACTCTAATGATTGATTTTTAGCCTTTCACGCCCCTTTTTATGTGTCTTTCTCTCAATGTCAAAGCTGAAATCAGAGTTGGAGTCATGAGTTGCAGGATATGATTCAAGCACAAACAGTCGACTCCTTCTGACAGCTAAAGCTTGAGGTCGCAAAACATACGATGCAGTTTTTTCTTGAAAAGAGTCTCTAGAGTCGCGAGTGGTTGTTGGTCTATCTGTTGTGTGTTGACAATGTGATGGACAGGTGACCTGTCCAGGGTGAACCCCGCCCTCTCCCAGTGTGGATAAACGGTAGAAGATGAATGGTTGAGTGAGTGAGTCTCTGGAGTTTTTTTTTTTTTTTTTCAATTTAAAATGTTTAGTTTTGAGACCAATTTTTAAATTTTATGTTAAAGTTATCTGTAAGTTATTGAATGTAGCAAACCTGACGAAACTGCAGTGACTGTCAGATGGATTTATCTCCAAGCTCCTACCCTATCAGTGACTGTACATCAAGAGGCCACTGTATCAGCTGTTATAGTTACTGTTCTACAGAGTTGTCATTCTTGCTTGGTAATGGTCTTGGGCTTTTATTTTCCAGGCCAGGGTCTATTAGTTCTCTATTTAAAACCCCATGAGGGGAGGAGACCTCTGTGTGTGCAGCTATCAGCAGGGAGCACATCGGAGTCTCTGCAGGTCTGACGGTTGCTGATAAGAGCTGCATGATTAGCGCGTGCGCACACACACACACACACACACACACACACACACACCAGAGCGGGGCTGGTGGTGGTAGTCTATTGTTGGGGGAACAACAGACGTCTGGGTGAGCACTGATAATCAACCATCAAACCAGATTTTACAAAGCGTTTTCTAGCAAAGCGTGACAACATGGAATAGCGTTTGGCTGCTCTACATGAGGTCAACACAACTAAGATCTGAATAAAAACCTCAAGTTATTGTCATCGTACAAACATAAAGTAAAAAGTCAAAATCTAAAGAAAATGTAACATAATAAAAGTTTGAAAATTGGGTCTGTTTCAATCAATTTCATTAGATTTTTGTCAAATTTTGATTTAGATTTGTAAAGCATATCTTTGGAATCACATCACATTTGGAATGATTGCTGTGTCAGAGTCACTGTTCATGCTGGTGCTTCTAAGATAAAAATCCAATTGTCCTTAAATCCTTTTATCCCTGGTGTTACTCTACATGTGCTTGTGGTTATGCTTTCTTGAAGAGAATTACTTCATAAGAAATTAGTTTTTCCTTGCTCTTTCGCTTGTTCCACCATCTGCCACTGAGAGAAACTTTGAAGGCTTTTCCTTTGTTTTCAGAGGGCCTGTTCCTTTTTGAGCCGCAAAAAAAACCTGACATTTGTCACAGGATTGTGCACTCTTACTGCAAAAATCACTGCCGAAACTGCAAGTCTCTGTGTTTCAGCCTGAAATCATGGTGATCCAATTGCGCTTACATGGCACCAGCCTGACTTTAAGCACTGTTTACTCATTAATATACTGCAGAGCTGCAGTGTAGAAACCAGAAGTCCTTCAGACAATGTCAGACAAGGATTAAAAATTAGCATCGAACAAAAGGTCAAAATGACTTTGCAGAGTTGACTTTGGGAACCCAAAATTCTGTTAACTAGTTCACACTGACTTGGCTACAGCCTCCCATTAACAGCGCTGACCTAAGCTGACTTAACCACACTCCCCCTAAGCTTTGTGACAAAGCTGAATAAGATTGGGCTAAGAAACTGCAAAAGAAGAAGAAGAAGAAGAAGAAGAAAAAAAAACCTTGAAAAGTGCTCAACCTAAAACCATTAAAGCATGTCTTTCTAAAACTTCCCTGTCATTTATTCCTCATTTATCCTCTGATCCCTTCTTCTGTTAGGTCGACTCCTCCAGAGCTTTGCTGGGGTTCGTTTTCCTCTTTTATCCTTGCCTCCTTGTCTTCTTCCAACCCCCCTCCCCACCTCTCCTCAACCCTGTCCTGGGCCCCTTGTGTCATGGAAATCCTTTGTTCCCCCTGCGTCCTATAACACATGCACACACACATGAACACAGATGGAGTGAGTCAGTCTATTGAGACAGCCTCATAATCCAACAATGACAACCTTTTTTTTTTTTTTTTTTTTGGTCTGACAAAATAGCTATGCGAGCACAAACCAAATATCTTACTAGACTCATTTCAGTTGATAAAAAGCGAGTTAATCAATATCTTAATAAATATCTTTTTGTCTTTTTGGAAAGAGAAAAAGGAATTGTATCTTCTCTTTTCTTCACTTTTCACAAGCAAAATTAAATTTAACACCCCGATGAGAAAAGATAATGATAAAAAATAAAGATTAAAGATTTTTTGAGTTAATAACAACATCAAAGCCTTTTATCTCTTATCATTAATTTGGTCCTTTTTTGAAAAGCCTTCAGCTAGGTCTGTGTGGTTTCTGGCGATTAACATAACTTCTGCCTTTCATCGTCGTCTCAAACTAAAGGAAGCCCAGATATGATCCAGTTCTCCTCCACTATAGTAGATGCAGTATAACTCAATGGAATAACTGCATGGCTCTGCAACTCTGTCACACTAGAATCAGCAGTATTACATAGAGGGAGAGAGAGGTTCGCTGGAAGTGAAGAAAAAGTGAGAGAGAAGGACTGTGTTCATGCAATTGTGCCAAACGTTTATATGATATTTTCCTTTGATCCATTTACTGTCTGAGCTGACCAAGATTTTCCTATGAAATAATCCACCCACTATATTGTAAATCAGATTAAAACCCCATATAAATAAACCGACATTGACAATGACAGAATATAATACAGCTCCATCATCTGCGTCACATCACTGTGTGCCGATGAGTCACTTTTCAAACGCAGTATAGGACCCAAAATAATTTCATTTTATAATATCTTTGCTGCATAATGTCCTCTTTTGCTGGTTTTGCATGAGAAAAATGTACAATATAGCGCAATAACTACGATACAGCAACGATACACCTTTGTACCAATTCTCTGTGTCAATTTCAAGATCTTCCTGTATCTTTAAAGATGTAGCCAGTTTAGTGTCACACAATCAGCAGGTGTTAGAATTATTTTTATAAAATTAATAACATATCAGGTCGAAGGTATTCATGATTTAGTGAAGCTTGTAGTCACTGCTGGTAATGTCAAGCATTTCGTCGTGTTTTAGGACACTATAGGAGATTCAAGGGTTAATAGCTGGTCTTTGCTAATTTGCCGTGAGCCATCACCATCTAGTCTCATGGTACACACACTTAATGAGCGTGTATTATAGCGTTATGCCATTTAATTTGAAGGACTTCTTTTTAAAAGACGCCGTCTGCCTCTTAATGATCTGCAAGTATGCAGGAGAGTAAAAGCGGCAAGAGCCTGTTGCATGTAGCCCAGAAACAAACAACTCATTGTATTTCTTCTTGAGCTAATCCTCTCTTACAAAAATTAAAACTGACCAAGGAACCTAAAATGTTGTTTTGGCCCCAATTTCTCTTGGATGTTTGCTAAATTTGCATGGCAACTTTAGAAGGTGATAAATTCTAAACATTCATGCTGAAGTGCATTAAGAATGCTAATAATGATAAAAATTACTCGGAGGAGAAAGGTCATTACTGATTTATAACTACCAAAAAGATAAGGGATCGAGCGTTTATCAGCACAAAGATAGCGAACAGAATGATGGGGTGGACAGATTTTGCTGAGGTTTGTATTACATTGCTGGACGGTGCTGCTGTGCATGTCCTGAACATGGCTGTTTGGAGGCCATCACATAAATTCAGTTTACTTTGTGATCATCAGGTTTTCATTGATGACGCTTTGTGCTGAAAAAGGATGTGCCAAATTAGCATGCGGTGTGAGGTGTGCGAGCTGCTGATATGACCTGACCTGATTTTAGCATTTTGTCAGTGTTTACAGTGCTCCCTGGAGGGACCTGAGAGACGTATCTGTCTTTGTGAAATAAGCGGTGTTTATGTTTTTACATGCTCTGCGTTTCTTCATTCTGTGTGAAACTCTGTAAAATTGATAATAATATAAAAAAAAAAGATGTCATCTGGTTTTTGAAATGAAAGTAAGAGCAAATGGTTTTTATACAGTCAAGATGTGTTTGGAGGTAAGACAGTACATGAACATTGAACTACTTCCTGAAGTTTTTTTTTTATTTTTTTTTTACAAAGAGTCACATTCCCTTCAGACATAGTATGATGACATTATGATGACCTGCAAATCCATACAATGTACTTAGAAGTAACAAAAGCAAACGTAGAGTATGTGTGTGTCTTTGACTGGGTTTGACTGCTTACAAGTCTTGATCTCAGACAACAGACGGACATAAGTTTAATTTGTCGTTCTTGTGTCAGACGAAAACTTTCTGTGACGAGATCAAAGATTTTGGTGGCTTTCTGATTTGATAATAATAACAATAATATGAGGATGACAAGAAGAGGAGGAAGAAGAAGAATTCCCAGAAATAACCCCTGAGAGTTTTATTTGTAATTAAATCTGGTTTCCAACTTCTCTAATCCAATGTGTGGCCTATTGGCCTATGCAATGGATCATTTTTAATGACACCATAAAGATATTAACACCCTGCGCGTTCGTTTAAGAGTGACAACAGTAATTAATCTAAAAATCTAGGCTGGATAAAACCCCAAAACAGAACAAAGGCAGAGCTCAGAGTGTTTCATTAGGGAGCGCCACGACTGCAAACATACTGTTGCTCGCACAAACACAACAACAGCTTAACAAGATAGGATGGGAGGTTTAACAAGCAGGTTACTTCTCTGCCTCCGGGGCTGATAAAAATGTTTGTTTCCATGGCAACAAAGCATTGTTATTTTACAATCCACTCTTAACTGTCACCCCTTCAACTTTTCCGCCGTCTCTTATTTCTCTGTTCCTTCCATTGCAGCATCCCTCCCTTTTTTTAATCCGTCAGTGTTTATCCTGTTATCTTGACCTGCATCTCTCTCTCTCTCTCTCATCTCCTCATCCACATCCTCTATTTTCTTCCTCCCTCTTTCACCATGTTTCTCTCTCTGCTTTTTTTTTTTTTCTTACCCATCTCTACTTCCTTCATTATAAAGCTAAGAGGATTTGGTGGTGGTGGTGGTATATGTGTGTGTGTGTGTGTGTGTGCTGTGTCCCTAGACCCAATTAACCCTCTGAATCTCTTCTCTCTGCTGAGTTGTTTCACAAAATGAGAGACAATTTAAATGACTAGCTACGTGTGACACTTTCGTCTTTGCAAATGGAGACTAAATTGTCTGAAGAAGGATCATTGAACTCTTCCACATATGAAAGATGGCATGTTGACAATCTGGCCTCAAATCAGAGGTAGATTGCCATCAAGGTTTGATGACAAAAACATCTGTGACATTTCATTTGATTTTCAGGTTCACTTTGTTCTTTTTGAATTTTAGAGAGGTGAAAATGGCCATGACTCACTCGCAGCATCTGAATTCAAAGCAGACGGAATTGGATTAAATTCAACTTAACATCTATAGTGCTAGATCACACCATGTATTTTTAAGAGGCTTCTATGCAACATGAGCATGCACCTGGACACAGTGGGGAGAAAAAACACCCCTCTGACACACCAGCTGTTATAGTGATAATAATTATAAAGATACTTATAAGTGTAATAATATTATCGATAATAACAGCAGTTGCAAGAGCAGCAATAACAAAAGAAAAAAACTAATAGCATTGATACTGATTAGTTTTGAGGATGTTTTCACTTACTTTGCACAATAGCAGGGAGGGTAAATGGATCAGTGGCTCTCCTGCTGGTTGCATTCAGTCCAATTAAAAAATAAACAAACATGTTATTTAAATGTCTGCATTTAACTCGAAGGGCTTAATTTTACAGGAAATAAAGTATTAAATATCAGCAGAGCAAGAAATTTGCATCAATACAGAGAATTGTTTTTTACATTTCTATTATTTTAACATGCTACTTCTTGAAGTGAATAAGTGAATAATGGATGCAACCACAAGAGGTTGAAATTAAATTTTCTGCTGGGTTACTGCACAAACCATTTTCTGTTTGCCTGCTACACTGTCACTTTTGTCTTTTTACTCTTAACAACAGCAGAGGTTTTAAAATTACCTCAATATGACCCTCCGTGTTAACTTGTAAAGACAATGTAGAAACCAATCCACTCAGCCAAAGGTAATGAACTGTTTCTAAAATGTTTAAAGATTCTTGAGTCACTTGAGCTTTTAAAGCAAAAGGACCGCATGTCCTAAATAGACTTTGCATCATTGCACAATCCTCACAAAAATATAGTTCCTAAACATTTTATTAATTTTCTGAGCATCAGGCATACTCCAAAATGTAGCCATAGGCCCAAAACTTTCATTTGAATGAGCAAAGCACCGTTTTGAACCATGATTTTATGTTCTCGCACGGTTATTCTTTATATAATAAAAACTTTTCATCGAGGTTTCTGAGAGTCACAGAGTCGCATGCCGTTATCTTCCCCTCTGCTTCTTTTCCCACTTGTGTTTTCATTTTGCGCACTCTACTTGTAACTCAGTTCTCAGTGTATGTGAAATGTTTTGTTCATGTTCACAATTTAAAATGTGCCTAAATACTTGGATAATGTGAGCTGACATTCAGCGCTATATGCGAGGGAATCAGGAGGGAGACAGTAAAAGCATTTCTTATTGTTTTATCTAACTACAAAACCATGCCCCTACACACACACACACACACACAATCAAGCTGTTAAAGGTGTCTAGGGGCCATTGAAGGTATCAGGTGTGAGGCAGCTGTGAACACAGACGGGTTAATAAGCTGTCTGCGTTTGAATTAATGACTCATAAACTTGTCTATCTATCTGTCTGTCTGTGCTCATGTGTTTCCCTCATCTACAGTTTGTAAAAATTATTTTCACACACTGGATGGAATAATAAACACGCACTACTAAATAAAGATGTGAAATGTGAAATGTGAAAAAATGAAAAGTGTCCTGTAAAATAAAATTTGATGTCACCTTGAAACAGGAAGAAATCAAACATTAAAAAATACAGTAACCGTACTTCAATATACATTTTACTTTACCCAGCCAATCAGTATGAGGTTTCTCACAGGTTAAAATGTTACCAAATTAACTGGAAAAATTATTGGTTAACAATTCATATCATATTGGGAGAAGAATATATCAGCTATATCAGAAGGTGTCCAAGCAAATTCAATTCAGGGTAAAGAGATGGAATGAAACTGCAGAGAGCCAAGGCACACAAAATCCAATAAAAAGAGTTACCTTATATAGTGCAAAGACTTAAATCATTAAAAAAATGAACAGATGAACGCAATGAATCCTTCCTGCTGTTAGAAAACTTTCATACAGCTTTGAGTGATTTAATTTGCTGCTGTTCATTCTTTACCTTGACAGTGAAATAAGCTTTACCTCCATTTATTGCCGTGTTTTAAAATCTAGACTGAAGAAGACAGTAGTGTTGCACTGCTGCAGAACCTCAGAAGGCTTTTCCCGAGTGACAATGTCTGAGCCATCAGTCCATGTGCATCTAAAAGAGGTCTTGAGGTCAAACCCTTCCCAACAAGTTAAACCATTGTTGGTGTTTGTAAGCAGGACCGAAGCCCACAGATTTCTGTCCTTGTGGTGAAGACTACAGAGCGAGCGCCAACAAGTTTTAGGGATTCAAGGAGTACTGGGGTTTCATTATGACAAATGTGTTCACAGTTTAATATCAGTCCGTGCACAATCAAGGAAGAGGCGCACATAGATTCATGTAAGGACTGGAATAGTGTTTGATTGTCCTAAGTGGGAAGATTACAATATTATTGGTTCTGTTGAAACTGAAATTTCATGGCGCTTTTAAGCAATAAGCCCGGGTTAGCTCTTAGGTGATGACATGGGCTTGGTTCCACATTAGAAAATGTTCAGGGAATATCATTGTACTTGCTATAACTCTTGCATTTCCAGTGTCAATGTGCCAGAGTTGTGTTGAAAATGGTTAATGTATCATCATTTGTCTGGAGTCTTTGGTATTAGTTGTTTCTGTCTGTTCTATGTGTCAGCCTGACTGCCTACCTGGTCCTCCATGTGCCTGACCATCCGAAGGACCTCAGATTACAGATTCAGGACCAATGGTTGTCCGGACAAGCATGTACATAATATAATTGAATATTTCATTATCAAGATTAAAGTGAATTGTCAACCAGTTGTAAAGTTTGGTCAGAGGTCACATAGTTAGTTATTTGGTGCACAGTGACACTGGGTAGTGTCACAGTGATATAACTATAACCTCCATATTGCCCACATGAGTATCAGCTGTTCGAATTCCAATCAATGCAATGGGACATGTGTGACTAGTTAACACAGACTGAACTGTCTGTCCTGCTGCTCTCGAGCCAATAAACTTCTGTATTCTGCTTGTGCTCATTAAAGTTCAGCAAATGATTGCACGCATGATTATAATATGTAGTCCACCAACACTTGAAGGTAATATTGCCCTTTATTAGGCGTCAAGATGTTCCCTGTTTGTGGCCACCTTAAACTCAAG
This sequence comes from Echeneis naucrates, assembly GCF_900963305.1. Classification (NCBI taxonomy): domain Eukaryota; kingdom Metazoa; phylum Chordata; class Actinopteri; order Carangiformes; family Echeneidae; genus Echeneis; species Echeneis naucrates. The sequence continues at coordinate 7,135,219 of NC_042521.1, forward strand.
ATGATGATGTGTGATGGCCTCTTCTGCGCGTCAGAGTCGACACTCCTTAGTCGATTGATACAGGCCGCTGCTGTTTCATTTCAGCACTCTAACTCTGTTCAATTCTTTCAGTGACTTTAGTGAGTTACTACATGCCTCTCACCTCTCTGGTCTCACTATGTCCTGCCTAGTAAAACAGAAATTACGAAAAATTATTCTTGGGGTGCAGTAGTTGTCTTGAGGGTATCAGGTGCTTTGTGTGGCCCGGTCCTAATGAGCCACATGTGACCAGTTAAAAAGGACCCATCTGATCTGCCCATTCGCCTCATTACCACCCAATACATATTAATGTCCAGGGTCACATCTTATACATACAACATACATATTCATAGCACACATGCAGGGTCATATATGTATCTTAATGACATGGACATGATGGGTTTACTGGTGATATTGTCTTTCCTTAGTTTTGTTCTATTATGGCCAGCTGTGCTCTGGTCTTCTTAACTTGATAATATTGCATTTTCTCTGCTGGTCTCTAAAGTTCATGATGCATTATGTTACACTGAATGCAGTGATTTCTAATGCTTTCCACTTATGACCCCTTAAAGCAAAACCTGTAAAGGAAAACAAAAGATTTTGAGTTTTGAGCAGCAGAGCACTTATAATTATTATTAATATAATAATTTTTTAAGAGAATCTTTTTTTTTAAAAAAGACAAGCAGGTCCAATAAGAAAATCAATAATTAATCTTCAACCTTTGCTCATACACTTTGCTCACATATTAAAGAGTTAATGTTATATTAGAAAAGACATCCATCAACTGTAATAACACAGAAAGAGTCAACTGTTTCCTAAAAGGATACTCAAGTCTTATTGTGCAAAAAAAAAAAAACTTGACTACCAGTATCACTACTTCTGCTCTCACTGTGAAAGGTTTTGCCACACCCAGAGAGACGTGCAGAGAGACAACCTGGCTGCTGGTGTGATTGTCAAATTGTCTGTTATTCAGGAATGAAAACAAGCAGCTGTGTGCACCTCCTCTGTCAGAAGATTGTTGGGTAATTTAACAAACACTTTGCTTCTACCTTACTGAGTCCTGTGGCACGATCTTGTTATAATACCAAAAAAAAAATCCTTTCAGCTGTGGATGTGGCATCTCATTGTGTCAACGAAGGTGTGTGATTTTGGCATGGGATACATTGTTTGCCTCCTGATTGCCTTTGCCCTTTAACCATGGCCATAAACTTTCTCTGAAGCTTATCAAGCTGTTTTTGTGCCTGAGCCAAACCAAAACTCTTTCACAGTACAGTTTTGGAAGACCAAACAATGTAATCAGACTTGTGGAGGGTGATCTTAAAGTGCTTCTAGGAAGTACATTTGGAGTATAGTACTGATGTTACTGTCTACCGCCTTTCTTTACATTTAAACCCCACCTGACCTTCCTTTTGTCCTCTATTTTGTCCATTTATTTTTCTGTTTCACTCCCTCTATTTGCTTTTCTCTGTCTTCTGCCTTCCTTCTGTTTTCTCTCCTCCTCCCTTCCTACTCCATATCGCTCTCTGTCAGTTTTTGTTTACAAACCCTTTCATCTGGATATTACTTTATATGTAGAGCCCTTCTATTTGAATGGTGTTTTATTTAAACCCTGTCATTTAAATGGCTCTTTAAAAGAGGAATGAAAAGTCAACAAGGAGCCTTTTTCCCTGACAGGAGTCAAATAAGCACATGCTCACACACACACACACACACACACATGCTAACACACCGCCTGGCTGTCTACATGCATCCAAGTCTATTATTATGCTAATGAGCCTCCAGTCTCCACATGTCCACACAGCCTCCACACAGACATAAGCACACATATACACGCAGACACGCACATACAGATGTATTTTTGCTGAGCTCAGCAGTATAGCTGCACTCAGAGGGTAGCAGGAAAAATAACAAGGAGTGGACGATTTCGCTATCATTGAAACAGAAATGGTATTACCTGGTGTGCCATTGATCAACACAGAAACGCAGTCAATTCAAGACTCATACTCGTTTCCCACAGACAAATATCTTCCCATTGCTGTTATTTCTTTTGGATTTGTCTCTGTCTCGGCAGCCGATAAACTAAACAGACCATAAAATGAGCTGAAAAGGTTTTAATTACAGTCTTTATGCATAGTAGTTAACACCATAGACTGCATAAAAGATGGATGTAAAATTAGCAGGATGAGATCTTTTTATTCCAACATTTTCAAACTCATTCTTTGGCCTTTTAAAGCACACAACAATATATCTAAATTGAAATCCCAAACATCAAACCTTACATCATGAAGTAGCATGAGATCATTTTCTCACCTTCAGGGGGCACAAAAGAGCAATCTCACAGAAAAGACAGAACATGAAACGGTATCACATCATAACTTAAGAAAGTTGATAGAGAGTGGTTTCCTATGTTAAAAATCACTTCTGTTTTGTTGATCCATTTATACACCTCCTCTCTCCAACAGCTTATTTAAGTGTATGTGGTGTTGAGTCTGCTAGCTGCTTCAAGATTTGGTGAAAACAGCACACGCAATTTAAAAACACCACAAAGTGGGACTGAGAGCTGAGTGCATCTCTGGTTTGAAATATGGCAGGTTTAACGAAAAATCAAAGTTTGAAAATTCTCTTTATTCTGGGGTCTTCTCAGCGCCCCAGACCACACGTGCAGACACCTACTGTAAATCTTTGTATATGCAGCCCATCTCAGAGTAAACAACAAACCCCTTCAACACAGCGCATCAAGAGACAAATAAAGCAAGAATGCTAAGATAGCAGCCGACGAGTCAGATACTGATGATGCTCTGTAATGCACTTTGCTGCATATGCACATACACAAACATAGGAGTTAAAAAGCACTCACACAGACATCCTTCCTCTCTCTCAATATTTATCAATGAACTATAAAAATAGGTTAACTACAAGGACCTTGCTGAATAGATCTTACGTAAATGCACACGTCACTGACTTACATCACACACCATCATCCTGCCTCCCATATGTCTGTGAATGGGGGTAGGGACTTTGCACAAGTGTGTATGTGGGTGAATTTGTGTGTGCTGTTGTCTGCTGGCTGGAGGGGAAAAGTCTATTTGAGTGTGTAAACACCAAAACAATGCATCATCACCCTGCACCATGCCACTTCTCTCTGCGCCTCTATGGCCCTAAAAGAGACCATTCAGCAAAAACACATTCACTAAACTCATTGGTTGATGCGAAGTGTGGATTCATACACAGAGGATATGATTGGCCCTGGAGGAGTCCGATTTGCATAAAGGAATCTCAATTGGTCAACTCCAGTGTAAAAGCATTGACCTGTACTCAGTGCCACAAGAAGTTGGTTTTCAGTGGTTGGTTTGATGGTTCTCAGTCCTTCAGAGAGATGAGACTCATGAGATGGGACGGTGAATATTTCCACTAAAGCAACAGTTCATGCTGCATCTTTGCTTTCATGTTGATAATTATGACACAAACAGACTGATCTGCATCTTCTTGGAGGTTGTGTTGTCATTGGGAATGTGGGTCGGGAAAATGACTGAGAGGACCAGATGCAGTTGTGCTTTAAAAAATGTCACATCTTTGGATCAATATTTTCCACTACACATTCACTCTGTTTTTACTTTAGGTCTGATATCCCACACACCAGACTTTGTCCTGTTCTCATTTCAATATGATTTGTCCTACTGTCAATGAACTAATGGAGTGGCAGTTTGCTTGAATATGATTATATAAACAAGGTTTCTGATTATTTACTGCAACAGTGTTGAGCCCTGACAACGAGTTGTATAGCCAACATAGATGCCAATAAACTGGCTGTATTTTATTTCCTTTTTTTTTTCTTCGATTGTTTACTGTCTAATGTGATCTACGGTTGCAGCAAGTGGAGTTATGGAGCTCCGCAAATGGGCTCTGATCGGAACCAAAGCAAGCAATTCTAGCTTTTCTTCTCACTGTAATAAAAATCAACGTGAGCGAGCCCTTTAAACTGCATCAATAAATCCCTCCCCGGCCATCACAGAGCGGCTCTGCTGGTCCCACCAGACGAGAAGCTGTTTTTTCCTCTGACGAATAAAATTAAGCACTTTCATCTCTCTCTCCCTCCCTCTCTCTCTCTCTCTCTCTCTCTCCCTCTCTCCCTCTCCCTCTCCCCCCTCTCTCTCTCTCCCTCTCTCTGTCTGTCTCCCCCCCCCCTCTCTCCCTCTCCCCCTCTCCCCCCCTCCCTCTCCCCCTCTCTCTCTCTCCCTCTCTCTGTCTCTCTCTCTCTCTCTCTCCCTCTCGCTCTCTCTTTCCGAGCGGCCTATAAAGCCGCAACAGCTGATCTCGTGCATCAGAGAGAGCCGCAGCTCCGCACGCGCAGAGTAGAGGAGGAGAGAGAGAGAGAGAGAGAGAGAGAGAGAGAGAGAGAGAGAGAGAGTTAGTGAGGATATGAGCTGCTCTGGTCTTCCAACTGCAGTTTTTATTATTATTAATTTTAACACTTTGAGCAATATTTCGGAGGAACTGTGAGGACGTTTTGCTTCCAAAGAGAAGCTGAAGTGTTTCTCCAGACGTCCCTGGCTTCTGCCCTTTATTTAAAATTGATATATATACACATATATATATACACACATATGTGTATATTTAACCTTCATCTCTCTCTGATCACTAACCGACCGACTCACTATCAGCGTCTTTCTGCCGGTTTGTTGTGGACACGTCGGTGTTTCGGATGGACTTGACTCACCTGCATGGGAATTTCCACCGGAGAGCGCTCCGCTCGGAGTCGGGCCAGGTCTGAACCGGCAGGAAGCTGAGCGGCTCCTCCGCCTTCCTCTTTCTCTCTCGCTCCTCGCGGCCGAGCGGAACGGCGGCGGCGCGCGGTGGACGCTACAGCGTCTCGAGACGAGGGGAGCTGTCCGGTCCTGAACCCCTCGAGCCCGGACACGCGCAAGCCAGCTGCTGGATTCTGGGAGCTGTCCGGTCCTGAAGACCAAGGAGAAAAAAAAAAAACAACAACAACAACAGAAACAAAGCTTTTTTCTTTCTTTCTTTCTTTTCTATGTTGAAAAAGAGAATAAAAGAAGCAAATAAACACCCAGCTGGATTTCCCACCCCAAGTGTTGCCAGGACAATAGCCATATAGGAACTGGTTTATTTTACTTTTTATTTTTCAGAGCTCCACAGGTCTTCCAGCGCCGAGTTATAGGAATGAAAATACCTTTTTTGTCATCCTGGCATCAAACAGTCACACATGCATGTAGTCTGTATTTGACAAACATTAGAAGACGTTAACATTGGGTATGCTAAAAAGACAGGAGCACGTGTGGAGCGCTTGGTTAGTTTGATCTTTAAAGCCATGTCTCATCTGCACTTTGGAGGCTGTCTTATGGAAGGAAACAAATGCACCTGTAGTAGTTGAAACAGGGGACCACATTACAATTGAGTCAGGCCATCAAGTGTTTCTCATAGCTTTTGGTGAAGTTTGGAGAGGGCTAGGAAAGAAAGATAAGACGTGCGTGTTTATTGTATGAGTGTAGGAGTAACCACTGTTCCATCATGCCTCGGTCCTTCTTGGTGAAGAAAGTCAAGCTGGATGACTTTTCGGCTGCGGAGCTGGAGAGCTCATACGGTCACAGCCGAAGAGAGGAGCTCAGTCTTCGATTTCACCACCATGACAAAGGTTAGTCACGCTCCCAGCAACAGCCAACACGCACACATGAACATATGCCCTCCAGCGCACACACGATGTGTGCCATACATCACCACCCAGGGTATTTTCCCTGGATCCTCAGATTTAAAGCATAACGGGAGGAGGAAATAGGAATTACAGGGTCAAACTCTGGTCACAATCCAACCTTTGACATTCTTTCTGCATATTTTTAAATATGAAACTGCTTTAATGTGAAGAAACAGATAGGACAGATGAAAGGAAATGAGAAAAGACTCAGTTTTAGTTACCGCTAATACAAAGAAGCCAATTTTCTCTGCACGATCACAGACACAAATGTAGTTCAGTAACATGATATGATTAATGTGTGATACATATTGATCTTCTCCACTGCTAGGTCAGATGTCAGAGGAAAGGGGCCTTTCTTAAATCTACCACATCAGAGAGAAAATTCTTGATGACTCAGTGGTTCCTCAGACCATTGGTTTGCTGATTGAATGCTGTGTGTGGCATTGACATGATGCCAGTCCAGAAACAACTCATAAAACACCAAATAACACTCCGTTACTTGCTATGAGTACTTATCTTTGCGATTTGACTTGTACTGTCACAATATTTAGACAAACATTATATGTTAGCGCATATTCAACCCAGCATAGTTGATGACTGTAACAAGTTAATACGAGAGGAAGCCAATTTTTTTCCTTCAGGAAAATAACAAAACAGTTAATGAGCACCATGGAGCCTAACAGCCAAAACACAAAACACAATAACAAATAATTATGCTGTTAATATGTCACCAGGGTACTTACAGTGGGATTCTCACTTGGTCTTCTGTCCAGTATTTTATTCAAATCAGGTTCTTTCCAGCAGGTGTGAGAAACGGTAAATGGTTCCCACGCACCATATAATCCTGGATGGAGGCAAAACATAATACAGTTAGTAAGAATGGACAATATTGGGTCAAATGTTCAGTGAGCATTTTCAAACATTCATTAAATTCCAAACTGGAGTTTCTGAGCACTGGGTGATAGTCTGATATTTACGAATAAAGGTTGCTGTCTGCTGTTTTGGTGGTGTTAGGAGTGAAACTGGTCTGAAAACCTCGGCAATGGGAGCCGTTTGGGGGCCAACACACATCTCCAGCAGCTTACTTCTGCAGTTTGTGTGAAAGGAGTATAAATATGAACTTGTCTGTGATTATTTCGGCCATGAAACTGAGCCTGTGAACATGTCTGCCTGTCAGCTTGTTTCTCTCAAAAAGTGATAAATGCAGCTCTAAAGAGCTCAAGGAAAACTGTGGCTGTCAGAGCACACCGAGAATTGTGTTACAGTGTTAGTGCAGCCTGGTGGTTTTCACATTGTACCAAGGTCAAATGTGAGAGGAAGAGATCCCAGGTGTTTTGATGACTGAGTGAACTGAAAACACACAGCGCAGCAGCAGCAGCAGCAGCAGCAGCAGTGCAGCAGCAGTGCAGCAGCAGTGCAGCAAGCATGTAAAGAGTGAGACTGCTATCCCTTGTTATAAATATAACGAGTTTGACTGAGGAAACTGCAGCTTGTTGCTCACACACACACACACACACAAAAACATGCACACGCACATGCACACACGCACGCACAAACGTATGTGAACATACACGCTGCTGTGTTTCTGTCAACTCAACACATTTCCCAGGCAGCTTGCACGGCTGAGTGCACAGTATTATACACACACACACACACACAGACACACACACACACATAGAGAGGAAGCAGTCAGTGACCTACAAGTGTCCAAAGCACACAAGTGTGTGTCAGTTACTGCTGGTTTGGATCAAAAATTAAATTGTAGCTTGCAGCTTTTCTTTCTGAGAGAAGCAGAGCTCTCATTTTCTTTTCATTTTTTTTTTTTCTGTTTATAATTCTCTGCATTTAAAAGACACATAAAAGAGGGATGGCTCTGGTTTGGCAGAGTATTTTAATCTTTAATAAGCATTTAGAACAGCGATCAGCTCTAATGCTGTTAAAGTACTTTGAAATGAGAGAGAGAGTTGACACAGCGAGACAGAGAAGGAGACAGTCGGGGGGAGACATCTAGACAAAGAGAGACAGTACACAGATGCTGAGAAGCACAGCAATTACAGTTCACAACACTCCTTCTTTTTCTTTTTTTTTTTTTAAGAGCATATCTGGCGATGGATCCGTTTAATTGGCGAGGATCATTAAAAGAAAGTCTGTGAGAGAATTCAGCGATACACTATAACATTTATAATGCTGAAAGGTTGTTTTCATTTCTTTGTTATTGTCGCTCACTTACATATGCAGAACTGTGTCTGGTCATACCTTCACAACAGAACAAACAAATATATCAACCACCAAGTAAAGGGAGAGAGTAAAATTATAAAACGATAGAAGGTTTACACTGATCTCTTATTATTGTGAAATGGTTTCAGATTGTACCTCCTCCAACAGGAGGACGAGGCCTTTCACTTGCACAGGCCAAAGCAACTGGATTACTGTAATATATACTTGACTGTATATAGAAACAATGATATTTCCAAAACTTTGGACAGTCCAACGTTATATTTTCACTGAGCAATAAAGCAGAGCAGTAAATATGATGGAATGTGCACTGCAGTTACACCACAGAGGCAAGCCTAAGAGAACGAGATTGAAATCAAATATTTAAAACATTTTTCCATAAAATATACCTCATAAATATTGAGATATCTGTCCTGTTTATATATAACAGCCATTTTTGGGACAGCGAGCCCAAGATTCAGTGAGAGAGAGAAGTAAAAGCACTTGTGGGGTTTTTGGCCATCACTTTGAATGTCTATACTGCAGCAGGGAAACATAAGTAAAAGTTACCAGTCTGTTTTTCAGCGCTGCTAGTGAGACAAAACCTTTGTCATCTTTAAAAAAAAAAACGAGTATTAAGGATCTATAAGATACGACAGACATATTCAGGCACATGCATCAACAAGGATAGTACTTTGTTCCAGAGTGCAATGATTGAATATGCATGATTCGTGATTTTCTCTGTCTCCCCACCTCTCTCTTACCTCAACCCTCCATTTTCTGTCTTACTGGCACTTCTTAGTTTAATTCAAAATGTTAAATTACCATGACAGCTGTAAACAGTTTTGACAAACCACCCTACCACAATCACCATACTGGGTATAACATGTTGCTTCCTTCTCTTACTTTCTTTCTTTTCTTTCTCGTCTCTCACCTCAAAGTGCCTCTGCTGTCTTTCCCCTTCTGTCTCTGTCTTGTGTCCTCATCATATTAATCGACCAACTTCTAAGCTTTTCTGAGAACTGCATCATGAAATTATATTACCAGCAATAGTATCTCCTCTGCTGCCTGTGTCTAAATGCTCACAGAGTGCTAATTGAAATGGAGAGCTATTGATCGGCATAGATCTACAGGCGTCATGGCTGTGGGGTATTAGCTACCAGTCTTTCCGTGTCTCTGTTAGACTCCAGTCTGTTGAGAGTCGAACCCAATAATAGAAATAATGAAGCAGCTGACATTGTAACATGAAAATAAATCAGATTCGTCTAGGAGCTATGTACAGAAATGCAAATTGCTTAGGAATATGTGAGTCTCTGGCAATCACACCTACTGTTTATCTCAGGAGAGAGTCTCGGGAAGTTACACTGTTACGTGTAATTGTGTCAGGGTGCCCTTGAGAAACCGGACTCCAGCTGTTGTAATAGAGATGCTCTGTGAACAACAGTTGAAGTTTGATCCTGTTTGAGTGTCACTGAGTGAAGCTGTAGACCCGTCAGGAAAGGTGCAGCTCATGGGGAGAAAGTGTGCACACTGAGCCCTCGATCAACGATAAAGATTTCCCACTCAAGAGAAACTCTCTCCTTCTTGCTAGCAAAAACATAGAAGCACTTTACTACCACTATAAATACCACAACTCCTTCTCCTATATATTGTTTCCGAAAATGGTTGTGCCTTAGACACATCTCGCAGTGTGAGACTTGTGTCTCAGATGAACGCACGGGAAAGCAAAAGTCAGTCAGTTGTTAATGTCTTATTAATGTGATCCGGAGACACCAGGCTTTAATCAGCAATATTATTTGGAGACAATATTCGAAGGGGCTCCATTAATAATGAATGAACTTCGGCAAATGTGGCCTGCGTTTTTACAACTACATGAAAGATTCATTATATGATAGAATAGTAATAACAATAATAATAATAGTAATAATAGTAAGTTTCCAGGACACAGGGGACAGTTATAAAAGGCAGCCCTCTTGTAGTTTCTTACTTGTGTCCGTTTGGTGTGTCATCATTTTGTCAAAACTATTTCTTATTTGTGTTACTGTTATGATACAATATAAGTTTATCTTTTCTTGTGGTAAAACTTTAACACTTCATCGACAGAGGTAAAGCCCAATATGCCAACTAATTACAAGCTTTTTTTTTTTTTTTGAAGTAACTATTTTCAACAACAACAAACTACTCTAAACTAAGCTCTCAAAATATTTTGATATCTGGTTTCAAGCTGTATCCTGTGTAGTGAAGGTGATAAGCTGTAAAATTTGACATAGTGGCATAGTGGAAAAAGAGCAGCTCTAGGATTTAGGTCTTGGTTTTCTTTCTCATCAATATTAATACTCCAATGTCAAAGGAAGTGAAGAACAAATGGATTTACCTTTCAAGATTTTGTAGTGCTTTTGTAGTACTCATGTAGCGTGCCTGTAAAGATTTCCAAAGCAATCGGTTTCTAATTTCCAATCAATTCACCAAGGCCAAATGATTAACCTCTTCCTCTGTCTCTTCAGGCTATGTCAGTGATTATCTGAGTCCAAATCCGTATGATGACGTGGTTGGAAGTGACTCATCTGTCATCTCTAAAGTCCCCTCCCCAAGCCACTCGTCAATCATCTATGGCCACATCAATAATACCTACAGCGGTATCCATGGTGACATCCATGGCGATTCAGACCAGCCGGACAGCCCGCGGTCCGAGGTCTCATCATCAGCTGGGGGATACATCAATGGGGATACAGCTGTCAGCGAGGGCTACTCAGTGGATGCGTTTTTCATCATGGATGGACGATCGCGGAGGAAAACCACAGGAAACCCCAGAGGAGCCGCCCAGAGGCACACCTGTAGTGAGTGCGGTAAAACCTACGCCACGTCCTCAAACCTGAGTCGGCACAAGCAGACGCACAGGAGCATAGACAGCAAGATGGCCAAGAAGTGCCCCACGTGTGGGAAAGTGTACGTCTCGATGCCGGCGATGGCAATGCACCTACTGACCCATGACCTCAAGCACAAGTGCGACGTGTGTGGCAAAGCTTTCAGCCGGCCCTGGCTGCTGCAGGGCCACATGCGCTCGCACACCGGCGAGAAACCGTTTGGATGCGCGCACTGTGGGAAAGCCTTTGCTGACCGATCAAACCTACGTGCTCACATGCAGACGCACTCAGCCTTCAAACACTACAAGTGTAAACGCTGTAACAAGACATTCGCACTCAAGAGTTACCTGAACAAACATTACGAGTCAGCATGTTTTAAGGGGGCTTTCTCTCCTCTGAGCTCCCTGGGGGAATGATGGGCTCAGAAAGGACAGCTGGGCTTTATTTTATTCATTTACTTCAGATTTTTCTGGAACTTTCTGCTTTTGCCAACAAGAGAGCTACAAGGGAGGAATATCCTTTCTGCAAGGCTCATGAGGCGAATGAAAAAAAAAAAATGCTTGAATACATGTCCATTTTTATCAAGACCCCACCGTTCCCTCCTTTATCTCCTATCTCCTTATCTGGACTGAAAAGTTTTCATTGCCTGATTTAGATTGCCACCTGCTTCGATAATTTCTGTTCCCTTTGGAGGCTGTTTAGAGCATCTGTGAAGATAAATAAAGCACAGCACATTTAACTCATAGAATTTTTGAAGATATCCAGATCTATTAATGTCCTTATCTATTCTCGTGGCACCCCTGCCCTTTTTCAACCCATGACGAAACAACACTGAAGCACAATTCCTCCTCTATCTGTCCGTCACCCTGTGACAGGAATATCACCGGAGTTTAAAGCATGACTCACATCTTTCATTTTCTTGCAAAGAGATTCGATGAACTTATATTTTATGCTTTTCTAAACAAACATTCAAATCTCAGGATACATCTGGTATCCTGCTTTTAGTGAAACTGACCTTGGATGGAACATACAAGGGGATAAAGCATCAAAACAAAGGAAGCACATACGGTAGTATTTGTTCTCTGCAAGTGAGCAAAAATACTTCAAGTTTTTCATTTACATTCTCATATCTTACTGTATACAACTACACTGAACTGTGAAGAAAATACAATGTACAAACCTGCCATAAGATAGTACATATGGCTTAATACACCAGTGTAGCGGGAAAATGTTTTTGCCCTTTTTTTATTTAAACTAAATGTCTTACCAGGAGATGAACAGTAATATTGGTTTCTTTTTCTGAAAGGTAAATTTTTAAGTCATTTGTGCTTTACTTGAAACTAAATCAAGCGGGAATTAGGGAAGCAAACCGGACTTCCAGTTAAGCATCAGATGGCTGTAAACTCCCACTGAGCCACCAGGGTGTTCTGTGACAAACACTGTTTTCCTGTAAACGACATCTTATGTTGCTTATTTTTACTTGTCGATGTCAGACGAGGAGTGAAGCATTAAAATATTCAGATTTCCATTAAAAGGTCAAACCTTTCTCACGTAAATTTGTGTTTTTGTTGCCAGTGGACCGCACAGTATTAATCTTTGAGGTTTACCACTTTTTTATGTGAATATTTATTGCTTAATTTATTTATTTTTTTTGTTTTCGTATTAATTTGCACTTTGTTGTATTTCGTTTGCCTTTGTTATAAATATGCCAAAGCATTTGACACTTTCTAATTACTGAATAACTTTTTACTTTTGTCCGCCACTTTAAGTATAAAAAAACACTACTGCATGCAAAAAAGTAATAGCCTAATAATGGAATCTATGCCAATTTTATGAAACTTTGGGATATATTGCCAAACCTCTTAGATAACGGGCAAATTAAGCAAATTTCTGTCTTGGGCAATATTTCATTCATATCCGATAGAGCAATAATGCATGATATTTTTTGAAGAGACGTCATAACTGCTTGTAACATGTTGATTTTTTTCCAAGTACCACTATTCTATGTACTTATGAGAAATAAAATTTCAGGGAGTTAGTAAACCAAGTTAGTGTTAAATATGGAGGGTTGGGTTAAGAGCTCTATATTTACAGGAATGACACTGTTGTGATTCGTTGGGTCAGTATTGAAAACTCTGTTTCTCGATGTAATATTATCCAGAAGGATCGCCTACTAGTCACTGTTATACCTTGGCATCATTAGATTATTGCCAATAATGTTTGTACAAGCATTAGGAGTTGTTGGGGCTTCCAGGGATTCACACAGATGGCACAGCTCCTTTAGATGGAGGGCTCTGGGTTGGGTCGGGGTGGGTCTTTTTGGTTTATGCACTGCCTGCCTCGTATTATTATTCTAAAATATTGTAGAAAGTAGGAGGTACTACTGTAGGCCTCTGGTGCTGAAACATAGATGAAAACAAAAACCCAGTTAGTTAATATGCTCCTGGTTTTATTTGCTGATCAAGTGAAACAGCTTTAAAACAGCTGTGGCTCTGAATGTGGGTCTCTTCAGTGGTTCTTGAAAGTCCTTGAACAGTTTCCTGCTTGTCCCCCTGTGAGTTTTTAATTGGCAGTGAAGGAGAAAATTCCTCCTGTGAGCTGGTCAGCATCAGTGAGCAGCCTTTTTTTTTCCCTGTCTGGATCAGGATCAGTTTTGCTCCTTGGCTTCACATTAGAGATGATTTTACAAACTCCTCGCGAGTACGCCACGCTCAACAATATCCATGAAACCTCCTGCACGATTTCTGTTGTTTTTCTTTCCATCGTCTCTTTGTTGTCAGGTTGTTGTGATGATCCCCAGTGCAATTATAAGGATTGTTGAAAAAAGAAGAGACATTTAGTCAGTATTTCAGCACCAGAGTGCATTGAGAAACACTTAGATTCTACTACGATTCTAACTACTGTAGCCTAATATAGCCACAAACTAGTTTACCTATTCTTATATAAAAGCACTTCCTATTATGAATTATATCTTACAACTTTTTTCAACTGTAGTAGCACAATGAAAGAGTTAGATTCAGGTAGACAATGCCTTGTATGTAGAAATAACACCCTATCCTCTTTTTTCTACTATGATGAATCAAAGGTAAAATCAACATCGAAATAACAGATGCTGGTACAAGAGATGCTGTGTTGTTCACGAATAACATGAAAATATAGGGGGGAAATGACACCCGGTGTAAATTAACAACTTCAATAAACGTGTCATTTTTTAATCTACTTGTATCTCCACCACACCTTTTTTAGAGTGAATGAAAACTCTTTTTGCGGCAAGAGGCCTTGTAAATAAGCACTGATGTGACTTTGGAGTCCAATTATTTCTATAGATCCGTATAGGGTGACAGTGATGATGATGATGATGATGATGATGATGATGATGATGTTGATGAAGATGATGATTATTAATTTTTCTGGAGCTTCCTGCTTTGTTTTGAATTCTTGCTCTGAGGATTTTTGAAACAATGTAAAGCACAAAGACAACACTGGGCATTTCGTTTCACTTCCTGAATAAACTAGTTTAAAGAAGTTGTGTGTTGAGGTCTTTTCTGGTCTGCATAGCAGAAAATATATCAGCAGTAGTGGATAATGATTACTTTTGTAATTTCAGGGGGAAAACACACGATTTATTATTGTTATTAATGCCTACAGTTTCAGAAAACCAGTCTTATTCGCAAAGGAAACAACGCACTGCAAACTTCACTGATCACCAGGAAATACTTCCCCTTCTTTTACATCTTCTCCAATAACTCTGCTAAAATATACCCCCCCCCCCCCCCCCCCGCCAATAATTGCACAAAATCAAAATCATCATAGAGAATTATGCATAACACGTAGCCTGCAGAATGTGTATGAGGCACATGGGTTACAATATGTCACCTGTGGCTGCAAACATAAGAAGTGATTTAAGTTAAATTTAATCCGTTGGATGGTATCAACCCAAAAATGGAATGAGATAAAACTCTGGAGAGTGCAGACAATCTCAGGCATACTCTTGTCTTGATTTGTTGTAATTTCTTCACAGTCAACAGCTTGTTTCCCCACAAAACAAAAATTTGGCTAAGAGTCAACCTTTTTTTTAAATTACAGTTTGAAGAAGAAAGATAGTTTAGCTTGAGGCCTAAACAGCCTGAGCATTCTGCTGCATTTCTAATGTTTTCTGCCACATGCACAGTAAGCTTCTGTGAGGAGAAGAAATGCTAACGTGGATGTGTGTCTTTTGCCGTCTGTGAGAAGAGAAGGTTGTGGAGTTTACTGTAAACGTTTCCAAACCTCTTTTCTTTTTATTGTATTACATTGCTGTTTTTTTTTTTACCTTAAATTGTTCCCTTAGCCTTTGTTCTTTTTTTTGTTGTTGTTGTTGTTGTTGAGGCTAAATCCTTAGCTGTGTACGACGCAGGCTAATTCACACAGTTTTCTTTCATTAGATATGTATCTATAAAACCACAATACACTATTTACAAATTTCAACCATATAAGATTCATCAGACAACACCACACATTAGCTTTAACTCCAGAGTAAATTCAGCATGACAAACCATCTCTGCATGCCATTGATTCCGATTGAGGCTCGTCTACATAACAGTGTAACGTAGATTACTATTGGCCACATAAAAACCCATAATTGGCTACCATCTGCTCGTACTTTACCTCTATAGACAAATGACCTTCTATTAAAAGGTGATTGATTTCCTCCTATTACTACTAAAGATATCGATTGTCTTCTATTGCCTATGGTCTCCTAATGATACTAATTCTAACATTCACTGAACCAGAAAAAAGTCTTCCGAGCTATAATGGCTACTCTCGGTGAGTGTATGTGCACTTGCGTACCCAAACAGTGTGGAGACAGGGCGAGGCCACCGCAAACCTGAACTGGTCAGTGGCACAATATATATACAGGGAGGTCAACAAAGTCTACTTGTACTGTTAACTGCATTAAAGGACATGCATGTGTAACGTGTGAAATCTAATATTATTATAGAAGAATTATTTTGTTATTAGGAATGTATTTATTTACTTATTAGGAATCGAATTTTAGATCTGAGGAAGAGGAGTAGTAAAACCTGATCCTTAATTTTATCAGAATATTTCAAGTACACTGCAGTTTGGGGGATGTACCACCAGCCAGTGTTGTTTTAAATAAGACGGTTTCAGCCTTGAATAATAAGAAATAACAGTTTGGTTCTTTTTATCGAAAAGCAGTCACTGTTTAAAACTTTTTTTCTGCTATTATAGATGTTGCTTTTCGTTAAATCACACTGCAAGGTTTTTGTTGGACAGAGAGCAGTGTGGAGAGATAAGGGCTGGCTTTGGAAAAAGACTTTCCAAGGTTCCCATTTACTCGTTTCATTAACAATACTGTTGCTCCTGCAAATGAATATAATCTCCATCTTTACGCTGATGATAGTGTTTTCTATTTTTTGTATTCTACTGTGAAGAATTGATCTCTCCAGCTGAGTTTTACTGAGTTAAATGTTGCCATCAATAAACCTCAACTGGTTTTAAATCCCGACAAATTTAAATGAATGCTTTTCTCCAGGGGCAGATATATTGATTTTAGTAATGTCATTATCATCACTGCAATCGGGACCATTATTGAAAGACACAAGCTGTACAAATATCTAGGCATTAGATTTGATGAGTGGTTGTCCTTAAAGAATCGTGCATCAAACCTGATAATTCAATTAAAGCACAAAATTGGATTTTTCTCCAGGAATTCTGCTTTCCATTGTTTTGCAGAAAAAATGTTGAGGCAAGGCCTGTTTCTGATTATGGTGATAATTTTTATTTTGCTTTTTTATGCCTGTCATGCTGAATGAAAAACTGCCTTTTCCCTTCCATGTTAGTTTGGACCACTGTGCCACTTTACACCACGATTAATAACCGAATTTAAACTGAGCTTTTTTCACGCTGACACATGTAAACTGATATCTGAGATCTACAAACATCCGAGTGTTTGCCAAGACATTATGCATTTGCCAATGTCAAGACGGTATCGTGTTCATCCATTGATGTGATAACTTAATGTAATTTGTAGCTATGCTGATAGCAAATTGGTTCTGGCACAGTTCTATACATATAACTGATCCTTGCTACACAGACTTGTGCACACAATCACAATCTGACCAGCTGAGGTTACATTGGTATTTTTTATCTAACAGTATTACTTTCATAATAATGATTCATATGCAGAAAATAGAAAAGATAAAAATGGAGGTAGATTGTAAAATGTAAAAAAAAAAATTATGAAAAAAAGTAAAAATAGGGAATATTTTATTTATTGCCCCAAAGCATTCAAATATGTTAATTTCTGTTTCCCATGATAGCTGACCTTCTAGCCTTCAGCAGGTGATGATTTAAATAGTTCATACGATGTCCCTACAGTACGTAGTTTTCATCTTAAATCATGCATAAAGCAGATGGACTATGAAACTCAAATCTACACAGTGAACACTAACTAATCAGACGTTCCTATACTTTGGCCCTCGTATGACAAAAAAAATTCACAAAGAATATACAAAAAGTCACAAAAATGCACAATGTTACCAGAAGTGATGTTTGCTTTATTTTATGAGCTAAGGAAACATCCCAAAGGCAATCTTTGATTTTACTATAAATGATTAAAATGTGCCTTCATATCTGTAAGATCCCCTGTGGTTAAAAACGAAAAGCTCTCTGCACAATGAGACGAGCTTCAGATGCTCTCAGGTTATTTGCCTCATATTTATTCATGTCTCATATCACATGCTGAGGTGTAAAGAAGTCTCTTAGTAAACACTACTTAACAGTTTTTCTAATTACGGGCTGGACTATGTTCAGAGGCAACATTTAAATGTTTATTAATTGAATGAATTATGCACTACATTTATTAATAGTAGTGGAATCTCTTCCTAACAACAATTTCTGACTTATCTTGCAACCACAGTCACATCTGTGGTTGAGCTTTGGTGACAAAACTACAGAAGTTAAAGAAAAGGAACGATTATGGATTTGGTTTAGGATTTTCCCTGGAAGGGTTAGGGTTGGGTTAGGATCAACATATTTGGGATATGCCAGAATAATGATATTTCGCCTTACGGTAAAAAAAAAACAAAAAAACAAAAAACAAGTGTATGATACTTGCATGTTTTCTTTGGCTGGATAAACTTCACCAATTAACTAAAGTATCTGCTGATTTTTGAAGAATGAACTCAAACACTAAATTTAGGCTAGACCTAAAGGATACAACTACATAATCCTAAGTTTCCAGCTCCGATAGAGCGAGAGAGTTTACTCTTAAAAAGTCAGTAGTAGTTAGTTGCAGCAATAAGGTTCTGAGCCAATTGCCTTTTTAAGAGACACAAAGGCTTACAGAAAATAAAAAGCAGAGTATTTATGAAGTACTTTATATCATACAATAAAATGTGAAAATTTCTTGAGCCAGAAGTGCAGAAATGCAAACTAACTCAGCACTCCATTGAGATGCCATAAAAACCTTGAAGAAACCTCGCTGTGAGTTTTGGAAAATACAATGTGTGGAAACTTCATGTCTGGTTGTCTTTTTAGTCTGTTTGCCTTTTTGGTTTTAGCTACTGAATGTCCCTGTACACTTCTTCCTTCTATGGTTGTGATCCTTTGAATATTTCAGTTTATGGATAAAAATGGAGGGTGGGAAATGCTTCAAAAACTGCACATGGTGTCCTTTAGCTGAGCTTATTGCGGCTTGCGTTGGCAACACCAGTGTGTGCCATGTTCCAGACCTATGATGTGTTTACATTTCTGAAAAAAGAGAGAAAAACCCAAAACAAACAAAAAATCTGTACATGTATACTTTTTTTTTAAATATGGATATTTATTCCTAATCTTATCACAGTATTTTAATGGTACCTTTGAGTCACTTCCAGTTGCAGTGTGTTTATGTATGTGTGCAAATATATGAATATGTATGAAAGCTTTCAGTGTAATATCACGGTTGACCAATCTGATAGGAACATATAGAGGGCTTCTTATACACACTTATACACACACATACACAAACACACACACATGCAACACTTGCAGCCGGAAGGTTGTATGTATGTGAGTATGGACCCATTCATAAGCTGTCTTACACACACACACACAGACACACACCTAATCAAAGCAAAGCAGTAGAATTCATACATACAGCAAATCCCCATTTAGTTGGTGTTAGTGTGGTGTTTGATAAATGGCTATGGCCACAAACACACACACAAAGCAATACAAATGGCCTTGCTGATGGTAAAAGGCTAAAACATCCAGTGTTGAGTGAAAACTCACTCATGCTGCATGGCGAAACATTACATTGACTGGAGTTATTTCTGCTGTATTTAACATGCTAAAAAATGTATCCAGTAGCTTCTGCTAGTGAGTTGGTTTATTTTCATGGATCTGTATAATTTCACAACCCTGAATATGAGAATGGTTTGGATAACTATTTAATATGGTGCAAATCATTTGTTTTGATAAATAAAAATGCATATGCATCAATCATTGAAAACTTTTAGCATATGTTAGATTTTATGGATGGCTGTAAGTGCCACATTGACTTTTTTCATCGCGACCAATCGGTGTGTTCAAGGCCGTGAATGTGCCCAATAACCAAGTGCAAAGAATAAAAACAGGGATGATAACCAGTGACGTGACCCACTGATTAATGGATAAAACACTCTGTGGTGAGACAACCGCGCAGAGAGAAGGTGGTGAGCGAACAGAGGAGGGACGACAGACAGAGGAAGAGACAGAGATAATGAGACAGAGATGGAGAAAATATGGTGGAAGTCAGGGAGGGAGTGAGGTGGAAAGAGGTGTCAGGAGGCACTGAAGAAACTCAACCTGAGCTCTAAATGGCTTCTTAACAAGAGGCTGAGACAGCAAAATGAAATTATACACACACACACACACACGCAGACACACATCCATACGCACACACCCTCACATCCACAGGAACATACTTTTACTGCTATGTGAAGGTAAACAGACATGCATGTTAATTTGTGTAATGCACTTTGTGGCACGTATTTAATTGGCGTTGCATTCTCACCTTGTCAACGTGTATTCATCAAACTGCTACTAACATGTTGCACGCACACAGGGACATCCCTACACGTTTAACACATTCACAGACTAATAAACACACACTTTTATTAGTTATGGCCAAAATCATTTGATATGTACTGCACGCAAACACACACACACACACACGTGTACATATGCACGTACAGTCCCCCTCCCAACACACATTTAGCCCCACACAGTGATAGGTCTTTTAACAGGGTGTTTCACACCTCATCGCATTTCAATTAGTAGGTAACACAGACACATGCATATACTTGTGCGCACGGACACACACACACACGCACACACACTTGGATCTTGACAGTCTGTCCGTTGGGTGAAGAGGATTCATTTGGATTCTCATCTCTTCTCTTTCCTCTTCCCTTCTGTATGTGCCCTTTCTTCTCATTCTCCCTCTTTCTCTACTTATCTCCTCGCTGGATATTCACTTTGCTCTCTCTCGCTCTTCCTCCCTCTCTCTCTCGCTGTCTTTCTGTCCATATCAATGTGACTGACAGTGGTTTGACCTCCCGGGCTGTCAGGGGAGGCTGTTGCACAGACAGCCTGAATAGAGGAGTCTCTCACTGGGTACAAGTCTACAGAGACTTGGAAGGGGAAGGCATTCAGAAACTACCATGCACACGGTGTACATACAATACCAACAGCACGGTGCAGTCTTATCAGCAAGATAAAAAGTCTCTGAAGTTGTAAAATATATACCTATGAAAAGGGTAATTGCAGTTTCCATTCAAGTACTTTTTGTGGCCATCATTTCTGTAACGCTGTACCCACCAAAAATAATTGCTGAGATGTGGGAATATGGCAACATTGCTCCACTGAAGTGTAGGCAAGTGAAGTCTATTTTTATTTATATAGCCCAAAATCACAGTCTGAGACAGCTTCACAGTTCACTTCACTTCACTTTAATGGCCACATGACAAGAGTTGGTGGAATTTGTTTGTAGTGCAGCATCGGAAAAATGCTCAGTGTTGCAGCAAAACATATAAGCAGAGATAGCACACAGACTGTAGACTACCCTTTGCTCTTAGAGCTTCAATGTGAATGAGAAAAATGAGCGATGGCCTCAGAAGATTCCTCCTCAAAACAACAGGCGCTGTATGTTCAGAGCAGAGAGAAATAATGGTTGTAAAGGAAAAAATTAACTGGCAGACATATCACAAACAATCTATATTTTACTTGATTTTGAGACAAGATGGTAAGATATAAGATTATAAGATTATCTTGTTAGTTCAGGAGTTGAACCAGAGGTGCTGTTTTTATTGTCCATGGATGTATCAAGAGAGCTGGATACAACCTGCCAAGTCAGCTCCGCTTACTAAATTTCCCAACTGAAAATTGAACACCTTGAATTTCAAAGATGGATCAATCATTGGCCTCTCTACAGGAATTTTTAAAGACTTTCCCAGTGCCTGTAAAACCTAAATGTTTATGTGTTGCCTCATCTCAATGTCAAGTCAATAAGAGGAACCTACATGTTGTAATGAGAAGGACGAATGAAGAGCTAAACCAGAAGCAACAAGCGCATCAGCGGACATGAAAGGATGAAAGGATAGTGTGATGATATCAACAACGGAAATCTTTGTTCAAAGCTACACAAACAAGACATAACTTCAAATAAAACACATTCATTCTTTAGAGACTCATCTCGCCTCCCCTGCTGTCTCCAGCACTCCTCCTCACTCTGCAGCTTGACTTCACTGGGTAATGCATCAGTAGTCATCTCAGCTCGGTTTGTAATATTTCACTGGGCGCTGGGGGAAAAACCTCATCCCCCAACTTAACTGGTGAACGGTGAGCAGGACAAGAACTCTGAGCTAAAGCAGAGCAGTGTTGTCAGCCTGATTTCGTATGAGTGACGTGCAGGTAAGAGGAAACAGACAGCGGTCACGCAGAGGTCAAGAGGGAGCTGTCCTGCACAATGTGTGTGCTTGTGAGTGCGGTGTGTGTGCCTGGGTGTGAAAGAGACAGGCAGATGGATAGATTGGGCAGAAATTGAATCCGTTCCAATTGGGATACTGTTGTCTGTTCATCACCTCAAAAAATACACACGCACACACTGATTGTGAGACGGACATTCCACCCTCCACTCACTGCGTATACACATAAACCATTATCCCTCATGTTCTCTCTTCCAATCTGTCCTCTCTTCCTTATCTTTAAGCCACAACCCTCGTCTCACTCCCTTATTCTTCCTTTTTTTTTCATCCGCCAGTCCATCGCTATGTTTTTTGGCAGATGTTATTTGCATAGCCGATATTGCTATTCATAAGAAAGATCTCCTCTAACCCAAACCAGGTATTTTCCTCTAACTAGCTAAGTAGTTTTGTTGCCTAAACTTTGCGTAACTGCAACTGCAACCTGAACGTTATCCTAATAAAAGACAAAAAGACAAGTCAAATCAGGCTAACTATAAGTAAATGCAAACTCCTGATATATGCAGGAGCCCACATGCAAACCTTCAGTTTCCAGTCCATATTTATTTCTCCCTCTGTTTGATGAGTGGGTCATAGTTTGTACAATGCAGAAAATCAGTTTGTCTCGTTATGCCAAGAAAAAGTGTGTTATACTGGAACCAGGACAAAAATAATGGTCATGGCTTGGTTAGGCTCAGGAAGAGATCATGACTTGGGTTAAGCAAACATAAAATAAAAACAACGTGGTTAACTTTGTATGTATACAAATTGTGTACTCCCACTTACATAATAACCTGCTGCACAAATGGACTACAGGCTCTTTTTTTTTTTTTTTTTTTTTTTAACAAGAGGATGGACTCCCTCAAAACAGAGTTATGATGTTACTGTAGATCACTGCACTGCTTGGATTTCCAGGCAGATGTAGCATGTGAAACTCTGCTCTGTTGCTTCTCACACCCACACAGATTTATTGTTTTTTTTTTTCTGTGCGATGAAAAAAGAAAACACCATTTATAGCTGATAATGTTTTTTCCTGTAATCTCTCTCTTTCTCTAATGTGTCTTTTATTGCACCAGTACAGAACAAAGCCCTCAGGCACTGTATATACACACACACACACACACACACACACGCAGACACGCACACGCGCACACACATAACCCTTCTTCTACCTCACACACACAGACACATATGGGGCACATGCTGAAACATAACATAGTGTGCTTGGCTTAATATTATTATCAGATCACACAATATATAAGCTACACAAACATGCTGTCACGCACACATACTGACACACACACACACACACACAGGCTGTATGCTTATGAAGTCAAGATCTAACTGTGTCAGGGAAGTGCAAATTCTGTGTCGTTTGTCAATTTTCTGACAGTCACTCACACAGAACAATAACTGGTTGTGCGTTTTTCACTGGTTTTATGAGCAAGAATCTGTATTTTAGTGTTAGCCCTCGGCAACAGAGCGAGCAGAGAGATGAAGAAGAAACAGAGACAGAAAGTGGAGGAGGCAGAGAAACCAGACATTGCAAATAAGTGAAGAGAGAAAGTGTGTGCGTGTGTGCATTTGTGTCTGTACCCTGTTGCCAGTGCTATTAAAGTTGTATTGCACAGGGCTTTTAGAACATCGACCATCAGCCAAGCAACTTTAGCTAATAATTTTTTCAAAACCTCTGTGCTTTGTGTATGTCAGGACTCTTTCCTAATATGTGCATGTGTGCGTGGGTGGTGCAATAGTGGGATTGTCATCCATGTGTTTGTACACGACCTTTCATCATATCTTTAGGAGTCACACGCATGCACACAAACCACCGCAGATATGTATTGCCGTGTGCAAATGCTCTGCTAAATTTACATTTCATTGTGCTTTAAAAGGACCCACAGTTTTAATGTAAAAGCCTGCCTATTCAGAAGCAAAGAATATTTCATCACATCTTACACAACTCTAAATGAAAGCAGTCACAAAGGGATTTCAGTCAGACACACTTCTGTTAAGGTGCTGAAGAACTTTTGGCAAATTACATTTACAGAAATTTTACAGAAAGGGCTCTATCTATTGGAGAAATTCCTGAGTAACCTTAGCAGCAGTCAGGATTCTGCTACAGCATCAACTGTAAAGTGCATGAAAAAGAGATTCAGGTGGAGCTTCAGCAGCAGACCTTACTGAGAGCTGGGCCACTTCCCACTGCACATTCACACTCAACACATTTCTACACATTTATGACATTTCTATCTTTGCAGCTGCCCACTCTAGCTTTGGAAGGCAGATCTGGCCTGTCTTGGTTTTAGGATTGGACTGAACCGATACCAACCGAAGCCACAACACTAAACACACACCATGGATGGATGGACACTGAAAAGTTATGACGACCACAATGAATACAGGGCTGCCCTTATCTTCGTGTATTGAAGTGATAATTTAAATTTATCTCTGGAAACATGCGCTGTGTTCATGTAATTCCCAAAGTCGGTCATTTAAGACTATGAAATCAAAGTCAAAATGATGGCCTGCCATGCTTTGACTGAATGAAAAAGAACTTTTCTTCTTCACCAATCATATAAGAAACACAAACATGCATATTATACGTGTCAAATTATGCACATCAAAGCAGATGTACTTTAAGATACAGATGAAAGCCCTCCACAGTTTTTTTTTTTTCAAGGTGACTCTGCTCAACAATGAGCAACCACTGCTTTTTCTTCAGATAGAGGACGACAAAAAAGAGAGTGGAGGAAAGAGGAAGAGAGAGATTAACACAGATGAGAGAGAGAGAGAGAGAGAGAGAGAGAGAGAAAGAGGACAGCGTGCATGTGGCAAAACAGAGGACAGACTGAAGTCATTCAAGCTTTTCTTCCTCCCGAATAATCCCAGTTTTGTCCAAATTTAGTTGGAGGAGATTGTGGAACATCCAGTCCTTGACATGAGCCATAAAGTCATGTAGCAGCACCAACTTAAAGTGAGCCCGCATCTCACTGACATTATTCTGTATGTGCTTGTTCTTGCACGTCTGTTATACTTCTCTTCCTCTTGCACTCTGATATTGTCTCCCTGTGTCTCCTATGGGTAAATTTCTCAGTCTCCTGTACTGACAGAACCAACTTCCTTCTCTATTATAGTTGCAGGATTCCTCCCTCAATCAAACGCTGTGTCTGCACCACCATAAAACTTGAAACTTACACATTTGCACATGAAAAACGAACAAAATCGGAACAGTAACAGAAATTTGATGCACAGTAAGTTTATTTCAGTCTGCATGGCAGTACAGGGACAGAACAGCGTTAAAGTCTGTCCAGGTGTTAGTCAGAGTCTCCTTGCTGCAGATTCTCCTCCTCCATATGAAATAAAGGCAGAGCATCTCGAGGGTAAACGTAGTCAGCTATGTTGGGGAGGCCATAGATCACGCAGCAGCTGAGGGCGCTGCGGTAGATCTCCATTTCACTGGCCGCAGTCCACACATCTGTTGTAGCGTCGTAGTATTCAACATTACAGGTGGTGGTGGAACCATTGAAGCCGCCGACAGCATAGAGCTGGTCACCAATCACTTCGAGGCCGAAGTTGCTGCGTGGGGTCAACATGGAGGACACTGAATCCCAGGTGTTGGTCTGAGGGTTGTAGGCTTCAACACTGTGCAGACGAGAGCTACCATCAAAGCCCCCGACCTGTGGGAGGAAAGCTGGAGTGTTACGCGATTATATAGATAGAGCTTTTTATCTCACCACCTAGGCATCCTTTGCAAAAGAACAAAAATAAACACAAAAGTACGCTCTGAGTCTAATTCATTTTGATCGATGGTTAATTAGAATGCCCGACTTTACAACTCATGTCTCTTCCATTAGAATTCACTAGTAACTTCAGAGCCCCTATAGCATATTTAAAGGCAAATATCAGAGATAGACTCCGTAGATAGAAAAGTCAGCGCGTCACTTGGTTGGTCCAGTTCTTAATTTGATCAGCTGTTTCCTCTGACACCACCAGCAGATCAGAGCTTTCACTCATGCAACAACACACATGACAGCATCTGCTGAGTGAATTGGCAGTTTTGAAAATTCTGTACGGTTGTGGTTCTTTGTCTTGACTGTGTTTCTTCTTTACGGTTTTCAGTAAAATGTAGCAGTATGTATTGAATGGATTGCCATGAAATAGGCCACAGGCATTCATCTTCATGATGGATGGTAATGATTGAAATAAATGTTTGCAGGCTCACACATTAAAAAAGCTATTTTGTTGCTGGTGCATAGTCAGCGTTGGCATTAACAGCTGTTTACTTACTTACTGTTTTGAGGAAATGCTGTGAGTTTAACATAAAAATAGCTTTCTTTACTCACCAAGAGTGATGCACAACAGTGGAGGAAAAAAAAACAATCTTGTTGTTTGCCTAAAATTGCCACTTATTGTGAAAAAAGCCAGTGAAAACTTGAATTTATGTGCTGTGAACACAATATCTCCTCAACATTAGCATAAAAGCAGTAAAACAAATCTTGTGGTCACTCTGCGTACATTTGTTTTTATGGATGTACATATTAAATTAAGATGTACAACACACAGTCCAACAGGTTTAAAAAAAAAAAGCTCCAGACCAAATATATTTCCAAGTAACAGAGTTTGTGTAATGTATGGGTGTCAGAAATGTTTCATGTGCTTACTGCAAAAACGTGGTTCGCGTATGCAATGACTCCAATTCCACTGCGCCTGCTGTGCATGGGCATGATCATTGTCCACTGGTCGGTCTTTGGATTATAATTTTCAGCCGTGTGCAGGCATTCGTTCCCATTGAAACCACCACAAATGTAAACCTGACGAGAGAAGGAACAGCAGTTAATAACTCTGAAAACTCTGAAAACTTGGACTTCATTGACATATGTTCAGGATAAACACAGTGCAGAACGTTGCGGGCTCTTCTGCTTACGGCATCCTTGTGAAAATAAACTTCACAATGCTACCACACACATCTCTCAACAATTCCATGCAGGCGGCAACATTTCCTTGTAAAAGACCTGACACACAAGTCCAAAAAGTATTGGTGAATGTGGATTTTTAGCTCGTAATTCTTTATATCAATATGACTGCTCTACAGGGCCGCTGGAATTGTTATTTTATACATTAATAAAATCAAAGGAACAATGTGGCTCTCTATTCTCACTCACTCCAAATTATTTATAAAAGCTTTTCACCAACCTTGCCATGGAGTGTTGTGCAGCTGGCATCACTCCTTTGCTCATTCATAGCTGCAATTAGATGCCATTGGTTGCTTTCGGGCCTGTAGCGCTCTGCAGTGCTGAGTCGAGTGTGTCCGTCGTAGCCTCCCAGGGCGTAGATGCAACCGTTGAGCACTGTTACGCTCACATAGCAGCGGCGGTAGTACATGGGCGCCACCTCATCCCAAGTGCGTGTGCTCAGGTTAAGTCTGCGGACGCTGTTGAAATGCTCCAACCTGTCAAAGCCACCGACGCAGTAGACATACCCACAGAGGAAAGCAGCGCCATGATAGGCACGGGGACGCTCCCGATTGTTTGTAATGTTGGTCCAGCAGTTAGTACTGATGTCGTAGGCCTCAATGCCATTAGTTGGATTGTTGCCGCTCCAGCCTCCGATGGCCAAGAGGACGGCGTTAGGCAGGCGAGGGCAGGCAATGCGGTTACAGAGGCCAGACAGCGGGGGCCTGCTTGTGATCATATAAGATAAGGTTTGAATGGCATCCTCGGTCATTTGGAGGCATTCACTGTTGTCGATCACTAGCTTATTGGATAGCACGTGGATCCTGATGTACTCTGCACTTGTGAGGGCCAGCCGAACCTATACAGGCAAAAGACAATACTCGCTCTAACTTAAACCTGGCTTATGGCTTATCTTTGTAACTTGTTAAGTACAGCACCAGTATGCATTGTTTTAACATTCAACAGACCAGGAACAATGTTTGCCTGTTGGTTCTAAACAGAACTCGGTGGACTCTAATTTCATTTTTGAGTTTGTTTCAAACCCAATTTGTACTATATCCTTTAACATCTGTCCTGTTTTTTTCCTGTTTAAGTCAATTTGTTTGGCGAAAGGCTTTCAAACTGAACTGTAGTGTGTTTCCTGAGAAGAGAGGCCTGTCTGAGATTAAGTGAAATTAATATAATATTCTGATTGTACAGCCACAAACCCAACATAATATAAACCCCCCACCCCAAATTACAGCTTCAATCTTATTTCTTTGCAAGCTGTTTGTACAGAAAAGTACAGAAAACCCATAAAGCTCAATTAAGTGCAGCGTGACTTGTCAGATCTGATGATCCAGGATGTCCGTCATCAAAATTGTCCAATCAATGACTGCCAATATTACATCAAGCTCAGAGTTGTTTTGTGGCGTTGTAATAAGGCAGTCTGAACACAAACTAGGCCAGAACTTCAGGCCACAATCTATCATGTGTTTTTTCCAAGTCCTGAACCGAAGTTCAGAAGTTAAAGCACTATGTTTTGGCGGTCTAACACGGACTAACACCATCAGCAAAAGGTGTAAATCCTGAGTAGATGTAGATCTAGAAAAGTGTTGTACCGTCTGAAAAAGCACCACGATGTGTTGTTCTCTTTCTTCAGGTATGTGGTCGATCCAGCGAATGACCGCCTCATACACAGTGCTCTCGTTTCTCACGCCGAGGTCGTCTCTGTGAAGGATTTCAGTGAGTTCCTGCACGGTGAGCTGCAGGAACTCTTCACAGGGAGCAACCTCCCCGAAGTGTTCGATAATATAGCGGTAGGCCTTGCCCTGCAGCTCAGCGCTGATGCAGGTGTTCGTGAAATGGAAGATGCCGATGCAGTTCTTCGGGCTGAGCTGCTTACTGATGAAGTCAGAGCAGGTCTCTACGACGCCCATGACGCTGAGCTGATCAGCAGCCATCATCAGCTCCTGTGCGTTTTCCTCCGTCACAGAGGCAGAGCCGGTGTATGCAAACTCAATGATGAGCTGCATCATGTCTGGACCCAGGCCGGGTATGCTGAAGACCTCTCTGTCTGGGTTGGACCAGCGAGTGAAGAGGGCCCTGGGGTTCAAGGTGCAGGCACGGCAGATGAGTGAGAAGAAATATCCAACATTTCAACATTTTCATACTGGCAGTAATGATATCAACTTCTCTGAACACTTCTTGTGCAGAAGTGAACAAAGATATATCGAAGATTTCAGCAGAAAGTGTGACGTTGCTTACTATGTAAAGTAATTGTTTTTACAGCTGCATGATAATACTGTAGACCACAATCAACACTATTTTTATTTTCTTTTATGAGCTTTCTTGAAATGTTTTGTCACTATGAACAACAGAAAGCAGCTCCTCCATTTTCTTTGTGTATTAAATTGTTGGACAATGGAGCAGACTAACAAATTGAGCAGATATATGAACACTACTGATTAAACAGTTGTTGTATAAACCAATAAACTGTACACAATTCAGACAAATGAGTTTTGTCCGCCCGGTCTGTGATGTAGCTGTGATGGCTCATATAGCTTAATGTGAGAAACCTGTCAGAAAGAAACTTACGTAACTGTAGTTAGATAAATAACTTCAACGAAAACACTAACCAAAAAAAAAAAAAAAAAAAACCTGAACAAAACAGTTTTTCTGCTTATTTAAGAGCTGTGTATTCATCTACTTTGCTCTGAGACCAGATATCAAACTCACCGGAAGTAAGGGGTGCAACTACAGAGGATGATCTTGTGGACCGGAAATTCGACATCTCCAACTTTGATGACTGCATCACAAAATAATCTCTGCAGACGCATTTCATTACTCACTGCATTAGACTTTTGTGAAGACTTGTCTTGGTCATCCATCTTGGGTTTTTCTTTTTGTTTGTTCTGTGATTGTTATTTTGTCCTTTGAGTCTCAACCAGGTTGTTTAAGTGAACTGAGAATTAAACCAAAGTCTTCTGACATCACTGAGAGATTCCAGAACTGAATCTGATGACGTCATAATGACAAATGAATTGAGATCAGCCACCATTCAGACCGATGGACGGCTGTAGTTTCCATTTTATGTATCTGTACGTATATCAGTCAAGCTATTGTTTACAGTTTTGTGTTATTAAAACTTCAGAGATGCTTATTAATATTATGAATATTCAAAGTTTGTCTGAAACGATATATAAGTGAGCATTAAAGTGATAGTTTGGGATATTCGACGTGGTAATGTCAAAGTCATACTGTAGGTAAAGGGTTGAAAATATTTGAAATGAAGGATGTTTAAACGGATGTTGGATTTTTTAGGTGAGTATTTTTTAAAGCGTCTGAAACATGTTTTCTTTTACGCTGTCCCTGTCTGTCGCAGCATGCCGCCCATCGTATAGATAAATATAAGCAACCTCACATCAAATAATCCAAACTATCCCTTTACCATCAGAAAAAAAATAATAATAATAAATCAGCCTTCATCTATTTTCTGACCCAAACACACACACATTCTGCTAAACAGGCGCACCTAAAAGGCAACCATGCATGTACATGTATCTCTACATACAGCCATGCAGGAAGACATTCATGCATACAATGACACCGAGAGCGAAACGCACATTTATTGCCCAAAAATCTACTGTGTGCTATTAAACTGCTGCTTTCCTCAAGGGCAAACTCAGCAGGTAGTCCAAGATCTAATTAGCTAGTTAGCCTTTGGTTGACTGAGTAAAGTCTCCATCCAAAAGAAATCTGAGCTCAGTCCGTGACATTTTACTCTGATAAAGAGAGAGAATGTGTGCAACAATAAACAGTAGGAGAGAGCACAGTGTTGATGAATGGCTGCTAAATACAGCTGCTTCTGATTGAACAGCATCTGAAGAGGCGTTCAGAACAAAAGAGGCAGCGTAAAAGAATGACTGTAATCAAACCGATTTCATCAGAATACTTGAACTTATTTATTGAGGTCAATGTGCTTGTTTTCAAATCACTGGCTTGCTAATCTGTCGTGCGGGTGAAGCACAGGATGAGAGCATAAGAGTGGGATGTGAAAACAGTCAGACTCACGGTGTGGGGAGAATATTTAGAGAGGAAAGACTTTTTTTTTTTTTTTTTTTTCCTCTGCCCCACAAGTTAAAATCCTGACTATAAAAACATGGGAAGCACTAATAGGATTGGTTTCCAATATCAATTACTGAAAGATATTTCAACGTGTGCTGAGATATATGAGTAAAAAAAAAAAAAAAAAGAATCCAATGGGAATGGATTTATTATATTCTTTAATTACCGAAGTGACTAGAATGTTTAATTACTGAAAGATGGCTGACGGATTCATTTCTGTTTGACCGGCTCGCTTTCAGCCCATCAAAAGCACACGTTGTATGCACACCTCCTAAAACTGGCGTAGCATGTCAGTCAGTATCTTCTTCCATTAAAGGACAATGTGATATTGCTGAACAAATTATTTCACTTTTTGCATCTGATATTTTTGTTCTTTGTGTTTCCACATTGTTGCTGCTAGTTATTGTTGACTGAAGATCAGTTCATGCGTTCCATCTGTTTGGATGCGTTCACTCGTCCAGGCACTACAACATGTGGACACAACCTCTGCAAAACCTGCATCACTCAGCATTGGGACAGTATAACTGTCCCATCTGTAAAATAAAACAATTCCACAGAAAACCTGAGCTGAAAGTCAATATTTTCATCTCTGAGATGACTTCTCAGTTTGCACCATTTCATTTAAAAGGAGAATCCAAGCAGCCCAGGGCAACAGTGTACCAAACTACAAGTTCCCTGTGACATCTGTCCTGGAATCAAACTCAAAGCCTTAAAGTCCTGCCCTGTTTGTTTGGCTTCTGACAGTGAGAATCACCTGCAGTCTCATCTGACAACACCAGGCGTGAGAAAACATCACCCGATCAAACCGCAAAGAACCCGGAAAGCAGCATGTGTCTCAAACACAGTAAAACCTCTGCAGCTATTCTGCTGGCGTGACCAGGTGTATGTTTACAAGCTCCGCACAGTTTTAGAAACTTAAGATGCACGTTGTTGTTCATCTAAACGAAGAAAGGGAAGAAGAGGAGCCTGCGCTGGGCAAGACAACGGCTGGCGTTCGAGAGATGATTCAGCAGAGACAGCTGAAGATTCAGGATGTCAAACATTCAGTAGAGCTTACTGATGGTGATGCAGACAGGGAGACAGCAGCTGGTGTGCAGACACAGACACAGGAACAGACCTAGAATTTCACCATAGAGCTGGAACAGCTGATGAGGAAAAAAAGATGAGCTGGAGCAGTTTTCACAGTCTGAAGATGACCTTTTCATTCCTTAATGCTTTTTTTTACCCATCAAGGATGAGGCAGAGGCCAGCATACCTCCACCGATATACGAGGGCAGCGTGAGAAAAACTATGGAGGTTAAATATGAATGGCTGGGGACGACTGAGGCCCTCAGTAAAGATATGCCAAAGTTGGTTGAGGCTGAGCTGAGGAAGGTCCAGCAGTATGTCAACGTGACACTCAATCCAAATACAGCACATCGTGTCCTTGTCCTGTCTAACGATGAAAAACAAGTAAGGTGCACAGATGAATGGAGGAATCTCCCAGATAATCCTGAGAGCTTTTCTGGGGGGGGATGAGGTCCTAGGAAGACAAGGTTACTCTTCAGGGAGATTTTACTGGGAGGTTTGTTTTTGAAGGGAAGACTCAGCAGGGCAAGGTTAGGACAGACATGCCAGTGTGTCCTCAAAATGATTACTGCCAGTAATGTTTGAAGGATAGTGAGTACAAAGTTTCTGGTGAACCTTTAATTCTTGTCTCTTCAAGAATGCCGGCGGTTTTGTGGACTGTAAAGCAGGTCAGGTTTACTTCTCTGACACTGATGCTATTGTGCTTAGGACCTGTTTTCAATTACCCATAACACCATTTTTGGCTTAAAAAAAAAAAACAAAAAACTTTTCACATCATGAATGCTTCCTGTGGCAGGATTCTAACAGTAACAGATTTAAACACGTGTTTTGAACTATCGCTATTTTCGCTGGAGAGCATTATTTGGTTTAAATGTTTAGTTGGGCATTTACAGCTACACCATAAAGAAGAAAGAAGAATCATATTTATTTCTCAAAAAATGGGACATTGTGTCATTGTCTCCATTTCAATAGTTTTAACTTCACCTCCAAAATAAACTACAGTTTGATGCTTTTGTGACTTTATAGGTGCTCTTTTTTTGGGGGGCTCATTTAAAATAGATCTTGTATAGTTTTGAGTCTGCACCATCATTGCACTAAAATTGGTGCCATAAATTTTACTCATTGCAATAAAATCGTCATACAGTCATATTTGTCATTCATTCTCTCTTTCTTTCATCCTCTCATGTTTCCTGTTTGAGGTTAAGCAAGCGTATCTACGATTAGCTGGAAATTTGACTAAACAGCCCTCTGAGCTTCTCTCAGTCATTATACCTAAATATGACAGAGTGTTACTACTCAGACATTTTAACATTCATGAGGGAGAAGCAAAGAAACTGGAGCCACAAAGTGGGAGAAGACCAGAGATACGACTGGACACTAATGAAGATGTATGATGCCAATACATGTGTGTGTGTGTGTGTGTCTGCTTTGGGGGAATGGACTCATTGGGATCTAAATTGCCTCTGAAATAGCTTGATAAATGTAGGTTGGAAAAAAAAAATATTACACTTGTCAGTTGCAATTTATTCAAATGGTAAAACCTCTATTGTTTTATCATCCATGCCATCTCATGTCATCTATCTGCCATTACTACATCCTACTGATTCATAAATTACCCCCACTGACTTTTCTTAATCACTTCTCTTTGCTCCTGGAGTTTTAAAGTGATCAAATTAAATATAATGTTTGAAATATTACAAGCTAAATGTATGCCCTTAGATGTTTTTAAGGATGGCAATACCAAAGAGCTCCTCACCTCCATCCAGTCCAATCCCGGCTGCCTGTCACTAAAATTTGGACCCTAGCATTAAAGCTCTTGTGATCTCCGACCTTTGGGGAGAGTAACAGCCTGCGGCCAGACTTAACGCTTTGTCTGTCTGTCTGTAAGAAAGCCAAATTTAGACAGAGAAATTTCCTTTAACAAACTCAAGAGGACAAGCCTGAGGACAACCTGTCCTCTCAAGGAAATCGATTGCATCTGTCCTTTCAGCAAATAACACAAAATAAAACCACAAGCTCAGGTCAAAAAAACACCCAGAAGCCTCAGCAAGTATAATTCTTGTGAAAATACTATGATGCTGTGTAGAATCACAAAGTCTTCAGACCTGGGTGGTTGTATAACCTTGAAATTGAAATTGTTCTGTTTTTCTTTTTACAATCATAACACAACTCAGGAACTGGGATTTGTAGCCATTTTGAAGGAAATATGTGCCACAAATGGGAACATGAGAGGCAATTACAACCAATATACTTTTCATTTGGTCGACTTGTTAGTGGACCATAAACTTTGGAGCTAAACAGAGAGAGAGAAAAGCACAAACAAGAGCCGACGCAACACACAAGTGTCTGACAGATTTAACTACAGGAATACTGTTAGCCCTGAGTTTCTACTGCAAGTGGCCCACAACTCAGAAAATAAAACTGCATGTAAAGATTTTCTTCAATAATGTCAAAAATGCGTGCAGAAGAGAAAAAAAATAAAGCAGAATAAATGTTTACTTTCCATGAGTTGGCCTCATAGCACTTAAAGATGCGTCTCAAAGACTGGTGCAATATGCAGCGGTAAGAGGAAAGAAAGTAGGTCTGTAGTGCTGCAATGCCTCTTAAAAAAAAAAAAAAAAGAAGAAGAAGCTGACAGGGCAGAAAAGGCAGCGCTGTGATCCATATTCATATTTCCATTCATTTTACCGTGAACTCTCCACAACTGTTGATTCACTTTGAAGAATCACTTGTTCGTTTTCAGGAGTGTGTGCCGCCAGGTTCCTTTACATAATTATACAGTTATTTCACAGGGATTTCCTGTGGCTGTGTGAGTGTGGCTGATGAATAAACACATATGCAGAGGTGAGGAATGTGTCTGTACTACACACACTCGCACCCCTACTGCAGAAATTACACATTAGGTTTAAGGGCCCGTTTTTCATTAACCTTCATTTGTCTGGATTAAGATGGCTGAGCAAATGTGCTGTTTTTCCATTACTTTCGGTTCAAACACGCTCACATCAGTGAGCCTCACTCAAAGACACATTTATTTCAGGCAACAGTTCATTTATCGTCACGTTTTGTTGGTTTGAATCATTTAAAATGCACATGTAGCTGCGTATGCATTTGGTGACGTTAGCAAATGAACTGTGGCTCTAGTTTCTCTTCAGAAAGAGTAAAAACATCCGCTTCTACCTCAAACCCGTCCTCTCAGCGAAGAAAATTCAATCATCCAAGCAACGTGAGGAGTTAAAACCATAAAAGTTATTAAACCCAATTATTAGAGCAACCAAGGAGCCGGTAATTTCACTTACTTTTTCCCTGGCTCTAATGTGTTCATGTGTGCCTTCCTTGGAAACTTTGCACAGGCTGTAATGAGGCATTACAGAAAAGCCATTATTTAACTGGCCTCCATAATTAAAGAAAAGCTCATTGCTTAGTTACTGTTGCTACCTGTCAAGCGTTTTGCTCTTGCATTGCGTATGAAGTTAATTAAAACTGTGGCAGTTTAGCATCACATTGTTTTTATTTTCTTGAACTTCATTAATCATGCTGAACTTGGTTTGTTTATTTTTTTGGGGGGAAAAAATGTGAGCTCTCATTTTTATCCAGTGGCTGCTGATTTTATCAGATGTTATGATGCTAGAAAATGAAACTAACATTATGTTAACTTACAAATGTCTCTGCTGTTTCAGTCACAATAAAGGGGATTTTTAGAGTTTAGAGATTTTAGAAAGTGCCAGAGCTGTTAATATTAGCCAAACACTAGTAACACCCTGCTCCCACAGGAAATGCAGGTAGAGCAAGTCATGAAAAACAAAGGCTGAAATGTCACATAAACCAGGACATTGTTCTTTTATTTCAGAGTTAGACCACTATTGTAGATTGAGACAGGTAGCTGAATATGCTTTTTGCAATTATACTTTTATGCCGGTTTGATTGTTCTTAATATAAAAAAAAGTGAAGAAGTGAAAACACTTAAACATTAAAATATTTAAAGTTTGACCAACAGGCCCTTTGTTATCTGTTATAAAGGGAAGTGTGTAACGTTTATGAATGAGGGTAAATCTGGCAAATGTATTCCAAAATATGCGACTCACGTACATATTATTTCCTGAAGCTTATAACCAAATAAAATCCTGCTGACTCATCATGAATCAAAAGGCTGTCCTGGGCTCCTGGAAACAGCGGCAGCAGTAAACTCAGAGCAGATCAATATCACTGTAATGAATTGCACTCAAACACACACACACACAGGTATTTTTCATTATTTCCACTCCATGTTGCTTTTTCAAATGTAACTTTTAGCCACACTGATGAGAGGAAAATCCCAACAACCAACATTTGTAAAAGGTGATCTCTTTCAGTCTGGGGTTCTGCAAGGTTAAGAGGAAGGAGTCAAAGAGGTGAGGTGTGTGTGTGTGGGACAGTGTGCACATGTGCACAGTCAGCAAAGTGTGTATTTGCAGGTGTGTTATCACAGGTGTGTGTGTTAGAGGAGACTCGAGGGGATGGAACAGCAGCTTCCTGCTTCTCTCTGTTGCTCCCTGAGAAATCATTTCCAGCTGCTGCAGAGTCTATTTCTTCCTCTCCTCCTTATGTCCTTTCTGTTTCACCTCCTTTCATGTGTCCCATCTTGTATATGAAAGATAAAACCATAACAGATGAGGTTGTATTTTAGCAGTTGATCCTAATAGAAACAGCTAGAGGAAGCATCTTTACATTGTTCCAGTGTATTGAACATGGCACTGGGCATTTCCAGGCCACAGGAAGACTGAAGGCTACAATCACATTAAAAAGGTCGTTTACAGTTTTTGCCAATAGGAGAAAGACACATTTAGTCAAAAAGCTACTTCTCTTCAGGCTTTTTGACAGCTACACTTCATTCATATCATTATCTAGATAGGTCAACAGGCTCACATCCGAGTTTGTTATATTCGATTTTAGTCATAAAAATGCTACATGTTGTAACTAAAATCACAGAAAAGGATTTTAAAAGAACTTGATGTTTAAAACTGGAATCAAATGGCTCCTAATAATTTGCTAAACACTGTCTAGGGCATTGCTTGAAAATAAAACAGCTTTTCTTTTAGTTGATTTTTTGGAACATTTTGTTACTTTTTGCCTTTTAACATTTTGCTGATTTTATTAGTAAAAGACTATGTTACCACTAAAAGCAGAGAGGTGGGCAGAAAATGATGAACTACCACTAAAGAACAACAATAACTAAGCTGACAGGTAGACGAAGTCCATCGTGAAAGCAGCAATTATAGAGAACCAAGAACAGTAAAAACTGGATACTAAAAATAAAAGAAACCAATAAAAGCAGCAACGAGAGAAATCAAGAATTAGGAAAACCTGAACGTTCCCTTTAACCTCAGTCCTCTATAATGATTTTTCAGCACATCCCTGTCCCTAAGCTCACTAACAAACTGTTCCCAAGCCAACTAAGAAACTGTAACTCTGGCTTAACAGGCACAAAACAGCTGACACAAAGACACACACACAATCACACACACCCAAGCACAGCAGTATATTACCAGTCCACCCGGGAACTAAACTGCTTACAGGACACACTGGTAGGACTCCTTAATGACCCAAGGTGTGTGCGTGTGTGTATACGGGTGTTGGGACACAAAGAATTTTTTTATTTTTTTTTCCTCTGTATTTCCACATGGCACACAACGTGGGCGTACACAGTTTGTAGGATGCAGGTGTTGTTTTTCTAAGCATAAATACATACCTGTGTATGTGTGTGTGTGTGTGCGTGTGAGAGAGAGAGAGTGCGTGCGTGGTTGTGTGTGGATCAATAAAGCCATAGCTGTAATAAGCTAGCGGGGCTGTCGTGACAGTATTGCAGGTCTCTCTGGAGGAAAGATATGAGAAACTGTTTTGTAATTTACCTCGACAGCAAAATTCAAAAGTGCTTAATTTCCCAACAACTCATACATAAATACACACAAAGCACACAGCCGTCTTCGCACAATGGGGTAATGGATGTAATAAACAGACAATGCAAAGCGGTAATCCAATATTTTGAGATAAGAATAATTAAGTTCCACCAAATGCTTAAAAGAAAGATTCACCAACACTGATGGTGATTAAGTTGAATCAACATACCAAAAAAGCATGAATACTTCTTTGGTTCGTTCTTTGCAAAGTGCCCTCAGTGACATGACAGAACTGAACCGCCGCGCTCTGCCAACCATTACCGCCCTGTGAAACTCATGAAGCAAATTCCTCTTCTTTCCCCCTTAACTGATTACATAAACGGATTCATGTAAACTTGTCTCCACTCATTGTCTGTCAGGGTCACGGCGGGTGCTGGAGCCACTCCCAGCCAATGATTGGGGCGAGGGCGGGCTTCACCCTGGACAGGTCGCCAGGCCGAGACGAACAACCACTCACACTCACACTCACACTCAGACCTACGCATGTCTAGGTTAACTGGAGAGTTAAACCACTCACACACACACACACACACACACACAGGCACAGGGAGAACATGCAAACTCCACACAGAAAGGCCCCAGGCTGGGAACCAAAGCCACGACCTTCTTATCGCGGGGCAGCAGCGCTCACCACTATCTCCTCCTTAATGAGAATTTTTGGCTGTGAAAGCAATTATTTTATTATTTTAACCAGAATTGTTTGTTATTATTAATAACTCTTAACAGCCAAAGGATAAGTAAATAGTTTATCAAACATTCATTATGTTTACTACATATTAAACATTTAGAAAGGGTGCTTCTTACAAAGGGGTACTAAAAACCTGTCATTTCGTCTGGCTTTGATAGTTGTGTAGTGAAAATCTTACATTGTGGCAAGTCCAATGTGAATACAGTTCAGAAGAAAATGTAAAACAGCGACTAATAATTCCTATAAGTTACATTTATTTGATTATTCTGTTATCTCTGTGGAGTCTCAAGCAGCTAATTTGTTATGCCCCAGGCTGACTCCAGATGAATAACAATATAATGAGTGAATGAGTCAGCCTCAGCCACATTATATTCGCCCCAGACACCACAATTGATCCTCAGATCAGATTTCAGTTTAATCAAGGTCTGACACATGCAGAAATAACTGGTTTTTAATCAGTATTTGTCATTTAAGAGAGCAGCCAGAGCAGAACTTTTCAGCGAGTTTTCTGGAAAATCCTCTCAAGATAGTAAAGTATTATAAAAATCAAGTTCAAAACTTAAATCCTCACATTCTTATCCCATCTATTTGAATTTACTGTACTTCCCACAAGGTCAGCCCTTCCCTGAAGTTTGTGTGTGTGTGTTTGTGGTATTGTTTTTGCTCCGTGCATAAGGAGATGCATCCTTGTTTATCTGGGTTCAGGGACACCTAGTAAAGTCTAATTCAGGGAGAAAGTCATGCATGAGAGAGGGAGACAGTGAAAGACCACACGCAGATGATCCAAACATTGAATCTAGCTAATTGTTTTCCATTTAAATAAATGTTTCTGGGCAGCTGTTTAGCCTACAGCCTATAATCAAATGGTGTTATTCCTTTCGTCACGCGCAGTTATCTCTCCTCTTCGTTGATAATTAATAACATGAAAACCATTAGCCTGCAGACACCATCATAACACTCTCAGTTGTAGTGCACGCCTGAGAAGGAAAGGCAGCAAACAAAAACACATCAGACAAACATCATGTATTATGACATATGATTAAGTAGTATGCTGAAAACTATTTACTGTTTTTTACACTTTACATATTTTTAGCTATTAGGTTGAAAGTAATAATAATATCTTTAGCTTTAACGCATACGGCTATTACGCCAAGCATAGAAGTTGAGTGGAGGAAGTTGAAATTGAAGTTATTAGTCAATGTGTAACCATCTACTTGATTTAAATGCCCATGAAAACTGGTAGAACTACTTTCTGGTTCAACTTCAATCTAGCAAACTTTCTGGGGGGGGGGGTTAGACTGTGTAGTTCCATTCCAAGCAACTCCAAATATTCTTCGTTTTCTCGTAAATCAGTCAAATTTAACACAAACTCAAGAAAGAAACTTAACAGCAGATTTTTGTTGATTCCACGGAGACACTGAAAGAAGTGGCAAAACAGCTAGGGCGCATTTCTGCTTTGTAAACAGTCAACAAATTAAAAACAACACTAATTAATTTTTCCTCCACCTTCCCATCATTTACATGTACACACAGATGAAAATCTGTGTGTTCATGTTTGTGGGCAATCATACATGAGTGACTGAGTACATGTGGAACATCTGCAAACCTGTGTTCGACATTTTTCAGACTAAGTGATGGATGGAGGGATGGGCAGGAGAAGGAAAGCAAGATGAAGAGGCATTGGAGGAGAGTACGAGGGCGAGAGATGGTAAAGTTGTATCAGAAACAGGAGCGGGCACAAACTGACACCTGTGAGGAGGAAAAAAAATAAAAATAAAAATCTGAAAGGGCTGAGACACACACATGCGTGGAGAGATAATAGACTTACACCGGAGTGAGAGAATAACACAGAAGAGGAGAGAGACAGGTCCCTGGACAGGAAAGATGAATGATGTAAGGTTATGAAACTACAGCTCAGGGTGTCTGATGGTCTGTCTGCCTCTCTTCCTCTCCTCTCCTCTCCTCTCTCTAATGCTGTGTTTATCCTCAGGCCAAACCTGGTCACGGCTGTGTGTTTACGTGTGAGGCCGAATCTTTTGAGAGCAGTACAGTGGTTTATTAAAGATAAACCATTAGCTGTCTGTTTGACTCCACGTTCCTCTCTCTCTTTATTTCTTGTTCGATGTCTCTCTTTCTCTCTCCCTCTGTCACTCTCTTTATCATGTACACAAGCAGCCACTCCAGTTGGCCTATTGTTGCTCCTCTCTGCTTTTATCTCTCATAGAATATACATGATGTGACCATTAGTGGAAAATTGAAGAGAGGAGAGGAGAGCAGAGGAGAGGAGAAATGACTCATTGGCTGATTAGCTCATTTCCTAGCACGTGTGTTGGATTGTATGTTTCAATGTGTATTGTGCGTGTGTGGGTGTGTTAAACCTCTTAAAAACCACTTTGTTGTGCGTTGACATGCTTTAAAGCCACCTCAAACACCAGACTAAACTATATAATGTGTTGATCCCCAAATAGAAACAGTACACTACTCGAAACCGTCCTGGGGTCTGACTGCAGGCAGTCGCTACACACTCGTCGGCTCACACTTTAATGCGCAGCATCTTTTTGTGGAAAGAATTAGGTGAACGTTGTCAATGAGCTTCTCCACTAAAACCAACCAGCATGTTAAGCCTGGATGGAGGAACACCCCTGTAACATCGACGTGCAGAGACACAATTATGAATCTGTTGTACTCACACACAGCTGTTGCGTTACTTTTAACGCTGTTTGATGAAGAATGAAATAAAGATTTTTTTTTTTTCTGAGCTACGTTGAATTGCAGATGTTACTCAGTTACTCTAGTTTCATATTAGTTAAATAAATGGCTGTAGGAGGTGGGTTAACAGACGATTCAAACAAAGCCTGAATGCCACAACTCACAAACACAAAGTGTTCAGCGACTTATTTTTTAGGTTTTCAGTGGAGAGAGTTGTAATGCGGCAGTGTCGGCGGTCTTAATTGTCCTGGCTGAAAACTGCAACACACACTGACTCAAACACACACACACACACACACGCTGGTGTGTGTTCGGTGCAGAGCACAGGAGACTGTTGCTGTTAAAAAATGCACATCCTGCTCTGTTGCACAAGCTGCTGCATGGCAGACAAAGTGGGTCAGCACACACTCTTCCTCTCTCTCTCACACACACACACACACACACACAGGTGCACACAAATACACGCTAACACAAAGAGGGATCTAGAGACATTCATATACTTACATTGATATGTCCTCTAAAAAGAAGTCTTTTCTTTCACTCTCGCTATAACAAAAATACACACGCAAGCACGCACGCACACACACACACACACAAATATACAGGTTTAGAAACAACATGATGCGAGTGTTTCTAATATTTGCTTTTCCAGCAGAGCATGCTGTGATGAAGACTGTGAGAGACCTAACACAGGGCACTGTAAAGGAAAAGAGGACAGGAAAGGAAACAAGGAGTGAAAGTGGGAAGCGAAGAAGAAATGAAAGGCCAAGGGAAAGAGAGAAAGGAGGTTAAGAAATAAGGAAATAAGGAGGCCAGATGAGAGAGAATAACAGCAGAGGAACAAACAAGGGACGAATAGAATAGATTGTATTTTTGCAGTCTTCCCTGTGTTCAAAGGCAAACACTGATGATTTGCCAAATGAGCCTCTTGATTAACTTACCGTTGTGTAACGAAAAGGGCTGATGGCAGTTTCAGCGCTATGTGTCCAATATTTAATTAGATCACAAAGATGCCTTTTAAAGCTTCAGTACGATAATAGTGTTTAGTGGACCATAAAAACCAGTGTTGCATCATTGCAGAAGGACTAACCACACGCACGCACAGCATGTACACAGACTCGCACGCGCGCACAGAAACATGGTGATCAAAGTGTGCACCAGAAAAGTCTCTGTGTGTTTCTAAGGTCCAGGAGGGGAAATCGAAACAACTAATACAGCAGCCTCTATCCTGAAAGACATAACTGGGTGATGTAGAGGCAGGTGTGATGACACCACGCACACAAATACACTGGAGACAAAGTGTCTCCCTCTCTCTCTCTCTCACACACACACACACACAAAAATGTGCAAACAAACAAGACAAAAACACACTTCACCCTGGCACATTCACTTGAACATCACATCATCACTTTGATGTCCCTCTGTTGCCTTCTCTCTCACTTTCTTTCAATTACATGCAAACACGCACACAGACACACACACACACACACACACACACAGAGGGGAGCAGCATGATAACCAAAAGTCTTTTGTCCTTCTAGAGCCACCTGTCAGCAAACACCAAAACAATCCAGTTTAATATCAATCACAACATGGATGCAAACTGGTGTTTCCACAGCTAGCAGGAAACACAAGCACGCACACACACACACACACACACACCAGTATTTCCTAATTTCTTGACAGCAGTGTTTAGATATGAACTGTAAATCTCGTTACAATTGGGATCCCCTTTTTAAAGACATAGAAAGTTTCCATTGAAACAGGACTGATGAAACTCTTTGAAACGCTTTGATGTTTTATAACGTGAGTATTTAATCTGTGTTATAAACCGTCTGTCCACTGAACATGATTCTCATGAAACTCCTCAGGCTGAGGCGAGACTGTACACGCAGAAAGTCACATATGCAGCATAAGACACCGGGCATCATTTTATCATATCAAAATGCTTAAAAGTGCAGCTCACATTCACTTTAAGAAAAGAGTCGATGGGAGGTGTGAACTGAACACACTGTTGACATCAGACACCAAATCAGCTACATACAGCACATTTAACTGCATGTAAGATATTTACAAATGTCACTTCTGTCTGTTGAAATGCCAGCGTGGTCTCCACTCTTCAATAACCACCACAGTAACAAAGCAGTATCTTTAAAAGCCCCATATTGTAGCTGTTGAGAATTCAGTGTGTTTTTCCGATGAGGGAGCAGCTCTAGGTGCTGTGTTAATGCTGTGAACAGCCCACAGAGAAATGCACCGTATACAGAAAGTGTGCCTTCAAATCAGCCAGCAGGAAAAAACAGTTCACTGCATCCCCAAGCCTGGCTCATCCTGTGACTGTGGTTTCCAAAGCTGAATGGGCTTTTCAGAAAATAAATCTAAGAGGTGGGGGTAAGGGATTAAATGTAATTTCAGTTGCACTGACAAGAGGAATAACACCAGTTTCCCATTACGGACATACAGAACATGAAAAATATCGACTTGCTTTAACTTGCAATAGTTTCCTCTGTATTTATAGCTAATGGAAATGTTACTTTGTTACTTGATCTATGAATTGGCGTCGCTATCTGAGCTCCAGACTGAATCCTTTCCATGGCTTCACTTAGTCACAAGTTTTTTTCCTGAATGACGCTTATTTTTTATTTTTTTTTTTAGCAACAAGTCCTGCCTGTCCTGACGTACCTTTCACGGTGGTGGTCAGACTCTCTCACAACGTGATGACAGTTTCTTATATTTTCAGAATCTGGTTGTCCAGGAGGAGCCTTGGCAGACATTTAAATAGGTATGAGTGTGAGAGGATCTAATTTCTATGAAAGATGGTTGACTTTATCAGTCTGCTGTTAAAAATGAATCCCTCCTTCTCCTTTCTTTCCATTCATGTCTTCAGTAAGTAGGTAATGCGAGGTCCTGTCATGAGTTCTAGAGGGGAAAGACAGACATTAGCAATTATAAATTTTTGGTTTCTATTCTTCAAGCCTTTTAACTTCCTTTTATTATTATTTTTTTCCTCTGTCACACACTTCCTCAGTCTCTCCCTGTGTTACACACACCCTGTCTGCCTCTTTCACCCCCATCACCGCCCCTCTGTCATCTGATCAGTAGAATTAATGGCTTTATTTCCATCAAATCGCCATGGTGATGAATCATGTCGTTAATCATCATATCGCCGGGGTGACAGATCAGGTCATTAATCAGGACTCTTTTTTTTTTGAGGATAAACAGCACGT
Source organism: Echeneis naucrates (assembly GCF_900963305.1). Taxonomy (NCBI): domain Eukaryota; kingdom Metazoa; phylum Chordata; class Actinopteri; order Carangiformes; family Echeneidae; genus Echeneis; species Echeneis naucrates. The sequence goes on from NC_042521.1 coordinate 7,179,700, forward strand.
TAAAGAAAAGCAAAACCACACGTTAGTGATTGGCAATTAGCACAACTGCGCACACACACACACACACACACACACACACACACACACACTGGAGGCAGCCTGCAGAGCTGGAGCATAGCCAGACAGCAGAGTGACTTCATCGCTGTTGGCTTAATCAAACTGTCACTGCAAAGATCAGAGCAAACACACATGCACCAAAGCCCATACCACACACACGCGCACACACATCAGAAATGCAAAGACAGAGACTGACAGTGAGAGAGTGATAAAAAAGTCCAAGCAGTAACTATGAACTTAACGAGCAGCAGTTATTAAAAGAAATGTGTTTTTTTTTTTTTTTTTTTTCATTAAACCCAGGAACAGTTTGGTTCTGATTTTGGCAGGCTATGGTTACATTTTACTTTTAAACAACTTCATAACTGTGATATGACAGTCTGACAGCTGACACCTATTTCCTAACCTCAAGGTCAGAACACCCCTGAAGGAGCCTTGAAAGGAACTGAATGAGCCAAAACATGATATTTGAGGATAGAAGAAAAAGGCAGTGTTGATAAGCAGCACTGTGTTTCTCTAATATTCTATCTGTTTTAATTAAAAGCTGCAAAGTTTTACTTTTTCACAGTTGCAGAGTTACAGCACAGCTCAGCCTATAAGGAGAAATAAAATGTTTCTATAACGTGGTATCACTGCGCACTTACAGACATACCATATGAATTGAATATGTTGGGATGTGAGGAGTGTAAGAAATGCCAAACAACTGACAAACAAGTCACCGGCGAAAGTTCTCACTCATCCATCCATCATCCATCCTCAGAGAAAGTTAAATCTACTGTAACTAGTCTTGATTCTCGAAGATGTTGTCTTCTTCAGAACTGAAACCTGTTGGCTGAGAAATAAAATGCCTTCAGGAATCTACCAAGTCATGGTTGATCCTTAACTCCAAGGCCACCAGGGCATCTCACCAAAAAACAGAACACTAAACTGAAACAGAATACGACACTGCAGCAATACACAAAACCCCCTGAGTGAAAGAGTGTAAAAGTTTAAATATGTTGATTCTAAAAATTTGAACCATGCTTGTATCTTTCCATAAACGTGTCGTGAAAATCAATCAGACAAGTGTCTGCTAGATAATGATGCATTTGTATGACATGAAACACATGTGGGGTGGCTGATTTGGCTGACAGCAATTTGTTGGGTTTTTTTTTAAGTCACCTCAGCAGCGTCATTATTAAATCTTGCTTCCCTTCTGCGGCATACACACCCACCCTTAATTGGCCCTGACCTCATCAGGGATGTCCCGGCTGTTTTAAGACATGTTTGATGTTTTCATCAGAGGCCCTCTAATTTGAGAAGGTGAGCAAGCAGAGCTGTCACTCTGATCAACTTCAACAAGGAAATTAGGTTGGACAACGTGTGTGGAAACGATGTCTTGTGAAACGACTTGAAGAGAGGTTTTCTCCGGCAAACTCCCAAAAGAGAAGCCGCCCCGCAGTGAGTGTTGTCTCCACTGAGAAATGTTCACCTGACAACAGAATCAATATTGATATCAATATTTTCCTATGCAAATTAAAGAGGCAGAGTCTTTTCATACCTGCCAGCAGCCTGTGGATCCCACCTTTCATCTGTCTTTATTTTCTGTATCCTTTAATCCCAGACTTGCTCTGTCATCCTTTCCTGTTTCTCGGCTCTCAACCAGACACACTGCCTCTCTGAGCTCTTCTCTAAAGGTGGGAATGGATGGGAAAAAGTGCTATCACATCTAAATTGCTGATTAAAATCAAAACAACAATCTGTCTCACACAAATACACACACATGCACGTATGTTTGACAAACGCACACTCACGCCCACACGCACACGCAGACTTTCTTTCCCCCAGTGATCTCAGATGAAATTCATCTGAGATCATTGCTTCATTAGTGAAGCTCTAGTTGCTCAGATTGATTTAATTATCAAATCATCTATGCAGCCTGTGTGTGTGTGTGTGTGTGTGTGTTATAGAGTGAAAGAGAGAGATTATGCAGTGATCTTGGCTGACATTGATCAGCCTAGTCTAATTGGGAGCATCTAGCCGTGTAATTGATTCTGCTACACTTCACAACTAGATGAGTTTAGCAACATCAACAACACTGATTCACACTGATGAACAGAACTACACTGAACCAAAAGGAATCAAACCGAACTGAACCGAACTGAACCGAACTGAACCGAACTGAACCGAGATGAACCGAGTGATGGAGATAAACAGAGCTGCAATCAGATTATGATGCCACTTGTTCTGTTTGCCTCTGTGATCAATCCATGTAGCCAAAGAAAATGAATTTTTATTACAAACTGAACTTAAGTCGGTATAGTAGCACAATTAAGTCTGAATAATCAGAAGTTTGCGTTTCATCTCATGTTCACTGTGTTACTCCGCCTACTTTATTTATGTATGAATATTGCATATTTAATTGCCTCAGATGCACATGTAAGGTAACGGCACAGCTCTTAACAATGTTATTGTTCCATGTCATTACATACAGTTAGAAGATTGCCTGTTTCCTGTTTAACAAAGGAGACTTTACACAAAAAAGATATTATAATATTATATATATAATATATAATATTGTTTACTGGCCAGAAGCAATATACAGACCAATTTCCAACCACTGTGGTTACCAAGTAGCCTTCTTATCACATTATTTCTGACTGTATATCATTGTAGGTTATTTAGGAATGTTGGGAATGTAAAGGAAAAGTTTTGGAATATACCAGATTCTTCTTATTGTCAGTAAATCCCACTAAAAAGGCAAAATTAACATGTTGTTGATCCGTCTCCTTAGACTGTATGTTCCTCCTGAAGAGATACCAATCTTTAAATACATATCTGTATTGATTAGAAGATTAAGCTGTTGATTTAAGCAAATGCTATTCATTTTGCTGTCATGATATGAAAGAAAAAAAAAAAAATCCACCATGTTAATGGCTTGCCAGAGGCCAATCCCCTCCAACTCCCGCTGTTACAGAAAAATTATCTGCTCTGAGCGGCCAAGCACTAGAGGTAAATGTCCTCCTCATCATGAATAATAATTTATCACTGTTCGTTGTGGATTATTTATATTACACTACATATACTCAGTTATTAGTCACCAGCTACATACACGGCAGCAGGTTGGAGATCCACAGACACTTTTCAGCAGCCTTAGGAGTGACTGGCTGGATAAGCTGTGCTACCTTGGCTCGCAGCACCCTCTCCAGTCTTTGCACCAGGTCTGTGTACTTAGCTCTCTACTGCTCATTGGCCTCTTCCATCAGGTCTAATGGACTGGCCTCACTGAAGACTCTGATGTTAAACACCATATCTGGTTAACGTGGAGCTGCCGATGTGCTGGCAAGAGAAGCTGGGCCCCAAATCTGTGCTCTGTGATAAATTGTTTGGGTGTGTGTTGATTTTTGTTGTATTGAACTGTTATTCTGAATTATATAATACCTTCAGACCTGCTCATAATGGAGGAGATACAACAAAAAAAACCTTCAAAACTTTTGGGGGTGGTTACTATGGTGCATTGGCAGGTGGGAGGTTTTTTATTTTCCACTACAGAGCTGAGGTTGCTCATGATACAAAACTTTACCAATATCTCATTTAAGGTTGCTCCTAATAATCAGTCAACCAGCAAGGTAGCTTCTGGGAATTTGGGAACTGACAAAAAACAAACAAACTCAGAGCAGGAAAGTGCCAGTGTTCACATCTGTTTTGCACATTTGGGCAAAATGCTGGAACGGCATGGTGAGGATGAGCAGGGAGGAGTGAAACTGCCTTTTCAAGAGTCTGCCATCTTCGTGCACCTGGTCAATTTGAATGAAAAATTGCCTGGGCAGGAGCTAAGTACACCGGCAGGTCAGCACATCGCCAGGAAACTGGTGTTTATGTGAATGCCAACTTAAGTGCGTGTGTGTGTGTGTGTGCATGCATCAATCTGTGCGTGTGTGTCCTGAGGATTAGTTATGCTCTCCTGCCTCTGCAGCACTGCCTACTTCCTCTCTCTCTCTCTCTCTCACACACACACACGCATCCATCTGGTCAGTCCCCTCTGATAACAGAGGTGTGAAACAGAGAAAATCAGACGACTGAGGGAAAGAGAGAGGAACAGAAGGATCGTAGGGAAGAAAGACGAGGAAGTGGGAAGAAAGAGGGGACATTAAAGGGAGAGGAGGATTAATGGATGGGGAGGAGGAAGAAAGGGCGAGAGAGGAGGAATGAAAGAGTGGGAGAATGATATTAAACACCAGGGAGCTAACTGAGCAGAATTCACCTGCCCACTCTTTGTTTTCCGTCGTCTGTCTCCCCCATTTTACCCCCTCATCTGCCTTTCTTTCCTTCTTCCCTTCTTTCTGTCTCCCTCTCACGTCTATTTTTCTTGCTCACCTCATACTTCCCTAATTAGCTCCAAATCCTCTTCCATCTCTTGCTCTGTTCATCTTCCTCCTCCTCTTCCTCAAGGTCTCTTCCCACTCCTGCCAAAAAAATCAGGTTGACCTTAATGAACAGATGAAGAGAGGAGGGGAGTGACTCGTCGAGGGAGCCCGGGAAAGGCTGGATCAGCACTTTCTGGATCAGCGTTTGTTTACTTAGGACTCCCCCATGTGAAGCTGTCAGAATAGGCTTTTTCAACGTTTTTTGTGTGCGTGTGTGCGTGTGTGCATGTGTGTGTGTTTTTAGCTTTCTGAGGCAAAACTATTAGGCTTCATTAAGAGATTTTTAATCTTTCCCTGCTTTCTTCAGAAGAAAGAGTGGGAGGGGAGTCATTATTGTTTAGAGTGTTTGCTCAGTGTTTGAACAGTGACAGCAAAGATGAGAGGAGGTGAGGTGGAGATGACACACAACACACATTCCACTTGAATCCACAGTATATATGAAGAGCTGTAAATTAAGTACAACCAGTGTGTTACTGACACACTTGGATATAAAACACATCACTGCAGCAAAACACCTGAGAGCTTTGGAGGGAACTAACTAACAAAGAAAATATTCACATAGCTGAGTGCTAAATATAACATCCACCTTTTCCTGGTGACACCTATTTTCTGAGATATTCATCAAGTGAAACTTCTTGAATTTCTTTTCTTATTCCCAATTTGGAGGCAGCAGAGCCATCAAGGCAGCACTGACATAGGATCACATTTTGATTTGATGTAGCAAACATGTGCTTGCCTAGCAGCCAGAGAACAGCATAACACATTCAAAGTTGTGCGTCTGGCCACCTGATGATAACAAAAGTCCAGAAGCAAATATTGGGCTCTTTAGCTTTAAATGTTTAACTAGCTTTACCAGCTAGTTGCTGACTGTTGTCATGTGATGCTGTCGAAGCAGCTTACACAGAGTTTTAGGATCTTTTGCACTGATAAACTGGGAGACTGAACCAGAACAGTAAAGCCGAGGGCAAATCAAAACAATGAGCTTAAAGACTCGAAAAAGCTCCAAAGGGCTGAAAATGACTCCGGTGATGCATTTTCTGTTGGTTCATCACTATGATTGACAGTTCTCACATACAGGAAGTCATTTGACTGTAGTGTTAGAATATTGATTATGAAAGCTTCATATTTACACATTGCTCTGGTGCTCTCTCACTTTTACTATAATTGCAGTCGACTAGTTTTCCCAACTTTGGCCGACCTATAGCGTCACAGCGATCTGAGAAAAACAACGACTCACTGGAGTCATTAATAGCAACTTTTTTCTATCTATTTTTTTTTTTATGATTACCTAAAAACATCCTGCAAACATCTCAGTCTTTTGAAATTTTACTCCCCAGCATCGTCCCCAGTGTATTATATATATTTGCTACCTTAAAGCAGCAACTAAAAAATTCATGTCACCAAGTAAAAAAAAAATAAAATAAATAAATTGACAAGCAACTTCAGATGTCTGTTTTCTTCTGTTAGAGATGACATTTTGAAAGCTGCTAAAAAAACAATTGACAGTTTTGACAACTTACCAAAAGTTACATATAATATAACACAAGACATACATTCGATATAAGTTACTTAACAATACAGAAACGAATGGTCGAAGAATGGAAATCCATCTTAAAGCATGTCATAAAACTAAGTAAATAGTTAGCAACTAAGTCTCACATCTGTTATTCCATTTTGTTCCTTATACATGTGTGTCTCGGCTTTTTGTGGACAGCAGTCTAAAACCAATGTGACACAACAAGGTTTTAATGGTGAAAATACTTTTCAATTTCCACCGTATCATCGGTAAACATGTGGCTTCTATCACTTCCACTGAATCAGAGAACAAAGGTTTCTCTCAGGATTCAGGGCTGTCACCGGCATTCACCAATTACAGCAAGAAATCTGTTGCAGAACCAGCAGAAATAACCACATTTTCCCTAAAATAGACAAAACTCCGCACTGACAGCTTGTATCTTTGTGGATCTGTCATCTCTGTAACGTGCAAGGAACAACGCGATGTGACAGAATTTTTGTACAGTAATTTGGGCAACCTGTCTTATCGCGCTCACTCTTCGTAGCTCAAAACATAAAGCCTTTCATGGCTAATGGGAGCTGCAGTCACTCGTTCACCCCTCTCCTCACTAACACATACAGTACACAGAAATCTGTTTGTGTTGCTTCAAGTCTTTGTGGAAATACCTGAAGTCACTGACAAAAGTAGAAGTGGGTGAGGCAGGATGACTCCAATACAGCAAAACAAGATGATACAATAATTAATGCTGTACAAGCATCCCAGGGTGGATAATACCGTCATTACACATATCCTAATTTTCTTCAGTTCATCAGAAGAAACAAGGGAATTTAATTTCTACCACTTTCTATTCTGAAGCGTTTGAGGTTCATGACACACTAATTTAGTTTGATATGTCGGAGAAGACTGTATAAAACATAGCCTAAACTTTGAAATAAATCGAGCAGCAATAGTGGATTATGGAAGCTGAGTTGAAGCATTATCAACGCCTTCAGCTATGCTGCTAGGAATGTTTGTCACATGACCATTGTTCCTCTCGTCAATACTCAATCTTATGCTTGTCATATGCTGCTTGTTGTTTTTCACCAGTGCATCGCCAACCTGGGCCAAACATTAGCAGTCATATACATACACAACCAGGAGAATATCATTAAACACATTAATCCTAAATGAAATAACTGTGGACTGAAGCGAAGTTATGACAGAGCCAACATACTTCATGTGCTGTAAATGAAAGGAATACGCATGCTGTGTCATGTCATTGACCAAAAGATGAGAAAGGCAAGCCAGAATAATGTTTTTGTTGCTTTGAGCTTTTTATGGTGTGGGTCTATTTTCTCTCTTTCCTTGTTCCTCCGTGTTTTATGGTGTAATCGACAGTATTGATTATGTCTCCAAGGCTGCATAGTAGCTGTGCTGTGAATGAGTCTGTGCTCTGGGGTCTTTGATAGACAAATCCTTCTCTCAGAGATTGAAAACATCAGGTTGTGGTTGGTTTAACCAAAAGATACAGTTTGGTTGTTAATAACCAGCTGGCAACACAGTTTTGTTATGCAGCTCATGAATATGAATATGTACAGTTATTATGCTATTCATTCATTTATCTATGATATATTAACTTTCGAAATTTAGGAAACAGTGTCACAGCTGAAAGTAACCAAAGCCCACACACACGTCAGCCTCATATGGTCTGGCTTTGGTCCATGCTTGCCAACACCCCATTCCTTTTTCCCTTTTTCATTACACGTTGATATAATTTTCTCTTCTTTTTTTTTGGGAGGGGGGTTGAAAACTCTCCCTCTCTCCTCTGAGTCATTGTGTGGAGCGAGTGTACATCCTCCACTCTGCAGAGTGACCTCGCCGAAGCCTGGCCGGTGAGATAAGCTCACACCTTTCTCTCCTGTCCAGCTCTCCTGCTCTGCTCCTTCCCTCGTTCTTACCACATCATCTTTTCCTTCAGCCTACACCGTTTTTTGCTCAGTCTCTCTCTCCTCAGCATTTATGTAAAATTTTCCACTGTCTCTGCCCACATCTGTGTTTCCTCAACCCTCTCCTTTCTGACATTTCCTCTTTCTAGCTCCCTCGTTCTCTATTTGTCTCTTTACGAGACTGTAATAAAGTTAACATATAGGATTACCACGGGCAAATAGACCACCAAGAGCTGTTTTTCTTCTCAGGTGTGTGTGTGTGTGTGTCAGAGAGGGGATTTGTGCTGACTCGCAAGGGTAAAAGATTCATGACCCAAAAAAGCTTGTAAAGCTTGTCAGGGCTACACTCACAGACACACACACACACGCACACACATACCTATACATGATCAACATCTACACAACACACACTCAAAGCAGGTGAGCTGACAGGTTGTGCTCTTGGGGCGAGACAAATGGGGGGAGACGTTAAAAGAATGGGAAAAGATTTGCGAGAAAGAGAAAGGGAAAGACAGACCTGAACTAACAGGTAAGAGGAGGAAGAGGAGGAGGAGGAGAAGGCAGGAAAAAGAGGGAGCTCATGAAGCAGAAAGGTCTTTAAACCATTTAATACATGAGGGATTGCTTGGCTGGGATGACACATCAGAAGAAATAAACAGAAGAGAAAATGGACGGAGGAAGCACAGCAGCTGAAAAAGACTGACTCACCTTTCCAACCACGACTGCGTGTTTTGCCTTCAGCTGGTCAAAATTAGGATATCTCAGGTTCATTTCAATGCCAAATGGATATTATTAGCAGTATCTCGGTCAGAGCAAGCATGTCAGTATTTTTCAACAACCAATAGACAGCATCACGTGATAGTCTTCTTTATCTTCCTACAGTTATGATCTAATTTGAGAAAATCTGGAGGACAAGAAACAAAATGAACTGAGCATCAGTATCTCTGTTTCCCTCTTCATATATGATGCATTTAGGTCCCTATTTGCTGTTTTTAATGAGGAAATATGACTCTCCCAAGATGGCGCATCTCCTTTGTTTTACCAATTGCAAGGTGACAGACGCACAACAATATCCCTAAGAACATTGTGCTTGCAGAACCCATCTGACTCGTTCTCATTTTTAGAGACTAAGCTTTAGAAAAGAACCAGCCAGGGAGTGAGGCATGCTGTCCTTCGCAACAGGATCTCATGAGCCCATGTTCAGTGCAAATTGCATTTTTGTTTTTTTACACCTCAGCAATCTGTGAAAACTTTTTTTTGCAATATTTTTTGCCTTTTTTATTCAAAGTTCTTGTGTCTCTGCTTTAGTATATGCAACAGCTGGATCGATGCCCGCCTGTCTGACACAATATATCTTTTGTGATTATTATTCTTACTGACCCTCTGTGCCACCGGTTGCATATTGCTACGTTGTGTTGTGTGTATGTATGTGTGTAAAGGGATTTATCTTGTCCACCATTGTGGATGTGCATATCAAGTGTGCACGTATGGACTTTTGGACATGCACATCCAGCTCTCTGCAGGTTCACCCAATGACAGCGTCAGAGAAGCTCGGCGTAGTGTGAGAGAGCAAAGCATTATTTTATCTAAATACATTCAACTCCCTCTCTGTCTCTGTGCTCCAACAGAATCAATAGTCATTACAGTCAGAGCGAATTGATCTCTCAGTGCTGTTTGCTCATTCCTGGGACTAAACTAATACCAAATGAATCTTGGGTTCTCTGTACGGCCTGATGGTATCAGGTGAATGAATATCGAATGTGATGTGGGCAGCAGGGGAGGTCAGAGAGGAACAGAGGTCACATGTAACAGGATCTGCTTCCTTTTCGAACCACAGCATCAGCTTACTGAGATCTCAACGTGTTTACCAGGTGAACCAGCATACTGGAACCAAGTGCTACCGAACGGCTGCTGGTTCACTCCGAGTGGTTTGTAGAGATGGGGGAGAGAGTGGTGGGTCAGGGAGGTAGAGCTGAGATACAGATGAAAGGGAATGAGACAGAGATGAGGTGTGAGTGAGTGGGAGAGTGAATACGTATAATTGAGAACATCAAAAGAAAACCTACCGTGGCACTTGAAAATGATCATAATATTTTCAAAAGCGTAGATTCTTGCTAATGCACAGAAGCTTTGCTTTAATGTCTTTAATGTGGTATTTTTTGTTGCTACCTGTATCCGTCAGTGCGTTTCCTTTGGTTTGTTTGAATAAATTGGCTGGTGAAGTGCTCCGTCTGGAAAAAAAAAAACAGCTTTTATATCAAAAGCCTGTCTTTTTATTATTAATACTTGCCAATAAAATAATACTTCACACCCTATTTTGTCCACTAATAAAGCAGTAGTTCACGAATGGCTGTGGTACGTGCTCGTTATATGACGGATAAGGAGCGCTGCTCAGTGCAACGTGAACCCCTCTCTTGTTAAATCTAGCGCTTCAGTTAGAGTGTGATTAGTTTAGCTTAACATAAAGCCTCAAAGCGAGGGGAAAGAGCCAGCCTGAGACTCTCGAAGTAAACAAAATCATCCCATTAATATTTTTAAAGCTCATTTGTTTTACATGTATCTACTTTAATTAATCCACACAGAAACTGAAATATAGGCTAAAAATAGAATTGATGTGTGTTATATGCTGTGAAGTTCATCGGCTCATCCACCTCCAGGTGCCGCTGACTGTAGCTAGTGAGCTCTAGTTTTACGTGCTCGTCTTTGTAAACACAGCATGTTAGTGAGAATTAAAGGTGTTGGTAGATCAGATATGGGCGGTGCACTTTCCTTAGAAGATAACAGAAGATATCATATTTCTATTGTTTATCTCACCTTCATTTTGACAAAAGATAAAATAACTGACATTAAGCAATCATGATTGACAATTGATTTTTGTGTGCATGTTTGCTCAACAGGATAGATAAAAGAGAGAGATGAACAGAAATGTTGATATACTTGATCCAAGCCGTTCTGGAGCCGGAGGAAGAAATTACTGAGTTGAATGTGCGAGTGTTTATTTGGTGCTTGAGTTTCTGGCTTTCGACACAAGGATACTTTGTCAGTTTTCATTTTCAAACAGCAGTAAACAGAAATATTTCCATTTATGGTGGAAGGCAACTTAAGCTGATAGTCAATTCCAACTCTGAGAGGATCTACAGTGGAATGGGATTGAAACAGGATTTCAAGTAATGTCACGTCCAAAGTTGTGACAGCGTAATCAAACATCAGCATGCACACGCTCAGCCACACTTATTTATAACATAATCTGTGGTTGTGGATATGGCTTTATGGATTTGGATCTCTCTCTTGCACACGTACACACAGCCAAAGTCCTGCTAGCATAATTATAACAATAACTTCTTTGCATGCGAAGGATAATTAGCATTTCTCCTCTTAGTGACCAGCCTGCTACCAGTAAAAACACTGATCCTTGATAGATCTTATCTCTGCCTCCTCCTCTCTCAAGGTGGTTTAATGTCCTTTTATCATTCAGCATCTCCTGTTGATTTTGCTGACAGAACTGACACCAAAAACTGGAGTTTAAATTTCTCATTGCAGCATTTTGTTCTGCCAGAAAGAATCAACACATCCACTGCCATGCACCTATATGGCCATTGTAGCTTATCAATGCCACCAAAATATGACTCACAAATTACAAAATGCATTAACTGTTTCGCAATCAAGCCAAGTGGGATTTTTTAAAGGATCTAAACTTTAAATGTGCTGAAATGGGTGGCACTGAAGCAGCCAAAGGCCTTTCTGGGCCACGTATAAGGACTACAACCCTTTGTCTTGTGACAAAGGCTAGTGAATAATTTTGAGCTCTCAGCCTTGACATTATCTCATGTTGATGTGTCCTTTTGATAGATTTATTTTTAGCCTCGTGTCCTAAAGCACTCCACTATGGTCATCCATTTGATGTCTAATGGAGCATGGACCTCATTTTGAAAGAAGCTCCTGTCTTCACATTGGCAATAAAGCTTTAATTTGTTCACCTTTTCTGGGGTCCTTACTAACTAAAAACGGGTGTCCTTAAAAAGAGGTTAGCTCACTCAGAGTTTCTGAAAGCCATAGATCCTTGAGGTTGGAGTCAAAGCAGCAGATGGTTGCATGGACATCAAAGGTTCAATAAACAATTGTCACAGCCACTAGATATCACACTGCACACCTCCCTGCATCCATGTTGTCTGCAGGGTGTTATGAAGCCGATTCAGGCCACAGCAACAGTGTCACTCTACACCTTCTGTTTTTGTCCTTTCTTTATGGTTTTACTGCCAAAAAAATATTAGAAAATAGACTAATTCAACACTGGCGGTATAAAACCAAGTCAATTATTATGGTTTTGTCTGCCTTAGATTTGTGGGTCATTTATCATTGTGATAAATAAAACCAGGCTATGTTTACCTCAACTATCACAAGTGTGGTTGTATAAACATTTAAAGTTTGTTACAATTCTTGCTGCCAGTAGATTTCACACTAGACACCCTCCTCCTTTCATGGTCTCCAATAGTTTACAGTGAAGTTGCCAGTTAACTAAGAGCCAACAGAGAACAACCCGGCTGCAACCATTAGCTCCTGCTAGCATTAGGGTTACAAATCCAGAATATCATTAACAGGTCAGCTCCCATTATCATGCTGGCTGTACGTCACTAGTGAAAGTACACACACACACACATATATATATCACTTACATCATGCACATGCAAAAGCTCACCCACTGGACATGAACTGAAACAATTTCCAGAAACCTCAAGTCGGTTTTAAGATAACAGATAGATTCATCTGTTCACCAAATATTGCTGGAGAGGTTCCCGGTGTATTTTCCTTGTGGCCTTGACTTGCAAAGTTTAAAACGTTTTTTCTCCATGTGCCTAACAAAGATCAATTCATGTACAGTAATATTTGTCTGCAACAAGACAAGGCTTAGGAATGGAGTTAATTGGAAAGGACACGCTCCTCCAGCTTTTCAGTGATCCTCAGGTGGAAGTGTCTATGAAAGAGAAAGTGACAATCAAATCCATTCTGGGTACAGTTCGACTGCTGCTACACTGATGCACTGCTTTCCTCTGAACTCTATGTTACATAAAGCACACACATACACACACACATTTCACCATGACAGTTGCATTAGAATGAATGAGAACCTCAAAACCAATCACTTTATGGCTTTATGGATCATCTGTCAGCCCAACCATTAGTCTGCCAACTTCTTGACATTTACCAACAAATTCATATTTCCCACAGACCCCCACTTTTGTATGCACACTCTCACACACACACACACACACACACACACACACACACACACACACACTCAGTCACCCTGTTGGTCCTCACTATGGTAGAAGCGCGCTCACTAAAACCCACACCAACAGACACTGAACGCTTGTTGACATTTGCCAGCTCGAAACATTTTTCTGCCAGGCATTTTCAAATGAAGGACATGAGATAGATCCCTGTGACTTAAGACAGATTGATCCGTTCCCACCATAAAACTTGTTTCACAGCCTCTGAAGATGTGCTTCTCTGCAGCATGCACATGCCTGACACGGACAGATCCAATTCAAGCATAAAATTTACTCGCCGTCTCTTGTTAGCCTCTTCTCTGCAGAGTGTGTGTGTAAATTAGATTATGTGAGGGTGATATAATGGATGGTGGCTGAGCAAGCCCCAGCCACTGAGAGCTAGTCTGAAAGATTAACAAGACATCACGACTTAGTTATGACACATCTTAAATTAGTCAGTGAAGAAAGGGGAAGAAACTTTTAACCAAATACCAAACTGTGAAATCAGTCAGCGGAGATCAGCAGAAACTGGAAAATAATTTTTAAACAACCATTTGAACTCTGAGGGCAGGGAGATAGCCTTGAGGGTGAAGTATTTCTTTAATATTTGCAAGGATGGGATGTTTGACTGCAAAACTATGTGCAACTTTTGAAAGCATGTAGGCCATAAATGTATACGTATTTATCAATAATCTTTCGTCTATAGGTTCAGAATCAATTCAGCAGCTCGTGCCTTGAAGTTTATTTTAACTCCTTTATGTTGTCATTTATTCTTGTGAATTGTTTATCCTCTTTTAATCTAAGCTTTAAAAAAAAGGCTTGGCCATAAGTGTTTAGTCTGAAAGTCTTTCTAGACGTGTTCACGCAAATGCAATGAAACTATAAAAAAAGAAAAAGCACATTTTCCATTTGTGCACCTAGTCAATCCCCGGAAAGTGAGCATGCTCATCATTGTTGTTGTTGGAAAGGCAAATAACATCTAGTATCAAAGTATTTTTCAAACCTTAAACACAGCAAATACTTTTTCAACTTGATCAGAGACAACGACGACTTTATGGGGCACTTCCTAATTCCTATGGTGTCCATGGAAACAGAGGTGAGGTCGGCAGAGGTTGGGACCAATGGGAAGTCAGTACAGGGGGGATGAGAGTTCATGTGTGAAAGGCTCAAGAGGTCAGACTGAAATGTCCACACAGAGGCATAAATGCACACATAGAGTAATGAGTATTAGGTATTAACAGAGCTGTATGGACGGGGCCTGGTTGGAGCTAATGAGGCCCCAGGGTTATCAGAGATTCACAGTAATACGATACTTTCTTTAATGTGTTAGAAGGTGAAAGCAATAAGCCATGTTCCAGTTTCACTTTGTAAAATCACACCTGCTTGATGTTTCTGTAACCCTTAATCCTGGTTTATTTCAATTAGAGTCCAACTTTTGCCTTTTTGGCTAAACACAGCGTATCTACTACAGCATTTTGGTATTTTTATCATGGTTAATTAATTGTAATGTCCTATTCTATTGATCTTTGTATTTGGTATTTTAATTGGGCTGTTATAGACTAAAATCTGAAAGTCTACCGTATGGATTCGCATGAAAGATGATGAGCCCCAAAGACTATGGTCATCCCCAGCGTCTCCTGCTGTCTCTAAATGCGACACAAGAGAGCTTTTGATTTGATGTGTTGTCTCACAACTCACTAAATGTATCTACCACAGTGTTGTGATGTTTATATGCTGATCTGTCCCTTCAGACTTTGTTGGCAACGAGGGACGCTCACTACGCCAACACTGTATCAGCCAGATGTGACACTTACACAATGAATATGTAACCCACCTGGAGGGTAAGTGCACACAAGAGTAAAGTATAACCAAGGTTCATCAAAGGGGTGATGAACTTGAAGCAGATGAGTCAACCAAATATAGTTTGCTCAAAGCCATTTTAATAACACAAAACAATTTTACAAATATTACTGGCATTCTGTGATGTCCTTAAAATGTGCTTTTGCACAGGGGGCACCTTAAATAGAATAAATGTCAGCTGTTTACGCCAATCACAAATAATTATATATTTTTTTTACTTCCTTTGAATAAAGTGCAAAACTGCTAAAATGAAACAATAAATTTAATAGAATAAAATGTAAAAGTGTTGGACCTGCAATATAAATGAGCTTTTAATGCGAAAAAAAGAGGGTGCTGGTATAAAATTGGTATGTAATATTCACAGATACCCTGAGATTTGGTACCAGAAACTGTATCAGACGACAGATAAAAAGGAAAATAAGTTTGGGGATATCTTCAGGACTTCGATGTATTTTAGTGAGAACAGTGTGATCATAAAAAGCATAAAATAAACCGAAAATGAAATTAAGAGGCGAGTCAAAATATGACTAATAAAAATTGGTGGTAAACATGATGCCAAAACTTTCATTACTGTTTCTGAGCCAATAAATCATGTGATAGAAAAATGATTTACATCAAATTTCAATTTCAGTATTGTACTTCCCATTTAATAGCATCCAAATCTAACAGCACAGGTTCGTACACCCCATTTTCAAAGTTGTTTCAAGGCAACGTTAAGGGTCACCCTAATTTAAACACAATGTCAGAGCAAGTAAGACCGCATCTCTTCTGGTGGACCTTCACAAAGCATGTGCAGTCACACACATACACATCCATCTAACTGTACAAGGTTGGAGCTGTAAAGTCACACGAGTGTGCAGGGACATGCTGCACGTGTGTTGTCCGTACAGCACTTTGGGACATGTTCTCTGATCCATGACAGACTGAAAGACTGGGCAGAGGGAATGGAGCAGAAAAAGGAGTTTGTGTGTTGTATGTATGTATGCATGCGTGTGTGTGTGTGTGTGTGTGTGTGTGTGTGTGTGTGTGTGTGTGCGCGTCTGCCTGTGGGATCACATTGTGAGTTCCAGTCTAAACTAAAGCGATGTGGGAAGAGGTAAAACCCCCATTTACTTGTTTTTGATCCAAGACATGAAATTAAACCACTTCCTCGTGGCCACACTGCAGTATTTTACAATAAAAAGCTACTTTCAAAAAATATTTACTGCCATCATTATCTTTGTATCAACAATAGATTAAATGGCTGCAAAAGGTCTATCATAAGGATTTGGTTTGGTGTTGCAGCTCACAACTTATGAGAATCCAAACAGCTGGTTCAGTGACAAAGCAGGACACGAAAGGTTGTTGACTAGCTGATGCAGATGGCAGATTTATGAAGTGCCCAGAAAACTTGAATCCAAATTAATTATGATGGTGCAAAATAGGCAGCATGCGCGCAGACATTCACCATCACAACTTCTGACAGATGATGTGAGCTTGCAGCTTGTTTCACATTATATTGCTATATATTCACATTAAATTACAGCTGGATTAGTTTGAAACCTGAAGGCGACAAACTATTAAACAGATTGTTTTTTTGTTTTTTGTTTTTTTTTTTTTTAAATCACATCCGTTTTATTAAGTATCAAGACTGACATATTGAAGCTCTCCATTCATTAACATAATTTGGCTGTTGATTTGAATGTTAGTTATGAAATTGCATTAGAATAAGTTACTACAGATACACAAAACAGGAACTCATCTCAATGTACAAGCTCTCTTCCTCGTCTGAGATGTTTACATGATAGATTACTGTTCATCAGGCTTGCTTTAGGACATACTGTGATCATCCCAAATGTAAAGATTCTCGAGATAATTACCATTGATTTTCATGCATTTTTAAAACATTAATGTGTCACCAATTAATTAAAGCCTTGGCACTGTTCCAGGGTTACAAACCAGAGGGACAGGATCAACTCAATCAATTCAAAAAAGACAAAGGAAAAAGGCAACACGGTGCTTATTCTGTTTGCACAACTAAGTCCAATGAATGAATTAAAATTAAAAAGTTATTTGGTCACGGCTCAGTGGTGAAAGTTGAGGTGCTGCTGCTCCTTTTATTGGTGGCACTGAGGCCGAGTGACTGTGTCAGTGTGTATGTGCGTGCACTGTGTCACCAGGGGGCGGGGGAGAAACAAAACAGACAGACCCCCGGAGCAGCTGCTGTCCCCAGCATGCCCAATGATTCACACACAAACATGCAGTTTTATTCTACTTGCATCCACTCACACATACATACTGCACCTTCTTCCCTTACCAATCTCCCCTGTTCCTTTGAGCTTTCCATTTGTGTGCTCCAAGCTTAAGCGCACACATGCAGTCCATGAAAATACACACATACAGTGTTGCTAAGATTACGCAACCTCACAGAAAGCTAGAATTAAAGGTTTTATTTACCAACAGAAGGCCAGATGTAAAAGTCTCAAGTTATGTTTGGGATGAGCGTCTACAACCAGGAATGGAGGTTCAGAGAAAAGTGTGTATAACTGTGTGTGACTGTGTGTGTGTGGGCATGTTGAGGGGTCTTGGTCGTCATTTAGTGTTGAAATTAGGGCCATAACACCTCCAGACGGCTTCGGGTATAAATTCAAACCACTCCTCTCCACATCTGCTCTCAACTCTGATCAGACCCAGACTCAGCTCCACTCCAGCTCATTAGAAATCGTCATGGGACTGCTTTTAAATACACGCTCTCCAAGACCTCAGCTACTTCGAGCACGTCCACCAGATGTCTTTTTCTACAGTATTAATCTTTCCTCCTTCTCATCTCTTGCTCCTCTTTAAACGTTGCCTTTCTGCCTCACCTCATGTCTCTGATTAGCTCTCTAATGCAAGTTGTTTCCCTGGGGGTCAGATGGACAGATGCGCAGCACCGTGTCCCATAAACACACACATTTCTGACCTCATTTCTCCAAGGAGGCCAGTTTAACACAGCCTATGAAAAGACAACAGCTGTACAGTACAAACACACACAAGCACACAGTGGAAAGGGGGCTTAAGATCTTCTATTCTTCTTCACCATCATCTTTAAAACTGCACCGTTGTAATTATCTTAAGTCTAAACTAGAAACATCACTATAAGCTGTTTGTCATTGGTTGAGGTGATGGTGAGTGAACGTTGGGGCTAGATTTTTTTTTTTTTTTTTCAACATCATAGTTTCTGAGGATAAAAAAATGAACTGTCACACTGCAGCATGAAGTGTTTTCTTTGTCATTTATTCACTGACCTGCTTCATCTATACGTTAAACAAACATTTCAATACAAGTGTAAGGTGCAAGGAACCTGATATGTTCACAGATACGGATTGTACCTTAATAAGCATCATGAGAAACATGCATTAAAATGCCTACAGAAAAACACAGAAAGACTGGCTTAAATCTGCACCTGCATCTGTTAAAAAAATACAAATAAAAAATTCATATGTTCAAGCCTTTTGGGAAATTTTGTACCTGAGGGGAGAGCAGAGCATCATCAGAGGCTCAACACAAACTCACTGGGAGTTCAACATCGGGCTCTTTAACACCCTGAGGTGATTTCATAATTTTGCTCCAATAACTTTTTTTTTTTTTTTTTTTTTTTTGGGGGGGGGGGGGGGGGGGGGGAGACAACAACTTTGTTTTTCTCTATTAAACCTGCAGCATAAATTACAGAAACACTTGAATTGAGAGATCTGGGCTAAAATTAAAAAATAAATAAATAAAATCTAAAAGTTTTCAGGTCTAGCCAAATTGATATCATCTTTGCAATGAATTATTTGAAGGATTTCATTTGTTTTGGTAAAGTAATGAGTAGAGTGCAAATCAACCTCAGAATATTTGCAGATGTGAACTGATAACATGCAGCACAAACCTAATAATAAAACGGAAAAAGATTAAATTAGGTGTCCTTTATCTACTATATTCACTTCCTCAAGAATAAAGTTTAAAATGGCACATTCCATTGATTTTATGGCCATGAAAAAAAGGATTTTTGAGCGAGCTTTGGAAATGCAATCAACACCTGCAACAACATTTACATTTAACACTGCTTTCACTCAAACCAACGCTTCAGTCATTTTTCATCTAAGGCATCTGCCAGACTGAGACCAGTACAGGTGTTGGCGTAGGTGTTTAAGTGTGAATGAGAGGAAAAAAAGAAAGGCAAGACGAAAGTGTCTTTAGCATGCCAAGAGCCAGCGGCAGGAATTAATCCTCATTAGGATCTGGCACCACCACCCATCTCTCCAAGTACGAGTGTGTGTGTTACTGTGTAAAACTATATGGCACAGATACAACTACACAGTAGCATTGAGACATATGTTGCAAGATCACAGACCTCAGTCAAAAGGGTTTTTTTCCTGCATATTGACAAATTAGGCAGGCAATCAAGTCGAAACAAAAAGTCTTTTGAGTGGTCAAACTGCTGAAATGAATCACTTGTAGCATATCACCGTGGATGTGCAGTGACAACAGAATTACTTTCACTGCAAGATGATGAGTGCGTAACAGAGTAGTGAACAAATCACTGCCAACCATACACCATAAAACAGTACATGTTCCCTTTATAAAGTTATGTTTACTACTTTAATCCACTGGCACATAAAACAAACACTTAAGAGAAAATAGTCCTTCAACTCTGGAGTCAATCTTCTTAACTAATTCTCTGCAAGAAATATAATATAATAGCCAATCTGATCGCTCCTCATAAAATAAATAATTTGACATTTGATAAAAGGGCACAGAGAGCACCATACCAATAAATAAATAAAAATTGTGAAGATGCCCAGAAAGTAGATTTAAAAAAAAAAAAAAGATACTTGTGACTAACAATAACTGTCCCATGTGTCACACTTTCTCTCACACACACAAACACTAGTAAGTAATGTGTGCAGCTCATTAGACTGAGAGGTGACTAACTGACAAGATGCTGACTTATTTATTCACCAAGCGACTGATTTCCAGCCCATTGATTGATCCATCGACTGTCATACAAAATGACTGATTATCACTCATCAAATTCACACAAATTGACGTTTTCTCCTGTGAGATCGACTGGCAGTCTTGTTCCCAACTCAAACACATTTTTCTGGCACTCTCTAGATTTCTGAAATGAATTTGCAGCCTCCTATACTTGCTAAGAGGCCTCGCCACAACCCGTCATTCCCATTCTTTTGTTTTTTTGCCTTTAATCTACTGCTGCATACTGTAATTTTGGCAACATACAAGATGAATTCATTTTTTCAGTAGTTACTATAATCAACAGGGCAGACTGTATATCCAGCTGTGTGCAGATGTAACACAATTATATCTGATAGCATAGGAAGGATGGAGAGTGTTGTGACTCCAGTGGAGTTGCGTTAATAGATGCAGCAGTTTGGCCACATGCTAGTAAAAGCTGATAAATATTTCAGATCATAAGTCGACAACCAGAGCATGCCTTGCTGTTTGGAGAAAACCCAGTGCTCCGTAGATATGTATGTATCTCAGGTAGAAACAGCCTGTATTATTAATATTAACTTTTCAGGTTATGAAACTCTGCGATTGCCTTCAATCCAACAATATCTACAGAGGTTTTCATGCTTTTTTTTTTTTTTAAGGAAAACATAACTATTTCCACAAATAAAGAAAACAAAACAATTCTTTTTGTTGCTTCATTTTTAAATTATCACTCCAACTGTTCTGAAATTGTCGCTATAAAATTATTCTAAAGCACATTAGTGAATTTTCGAAGAGAATTTGAATAAGAACTGTGTCCATGTGCTGAAGCTCTGTTGATGGCTGTTCAGGGTGGATGTTGCCGCAAACCTGCTAAATATTTTATGCATGTAAAAGTAGTGGTGTCTTCCTAATATTCTTTCAGCAGCAACGGGCCAGATAAAAACAACTAAAGAAAATATTAAAAATAATATTAGGAATATGAATTTCACTTCCCCCTGCAAAATGCACCTGCAAAGGGCCAACTGCTTGTATTTCGTGCTGTATGCTGTGCTAGATATCCCCATTTTGTGCCAAATACAACTTGTGTTGTCTGTCAAGCATTACTGTTAATATAAGTGACTAGCATGTGGATGCCCCACTATTAAAAGACTCAGAGGAAAATCTGTCCCTCCATCACTACCTCTTTCCCTCCTGCTGTCTCTTTGCTTAAACTGGAAGCTTTTAGCAGCAAACACTGCTCTTTAATAATTTGCATTCTTGTGTCATCCTGCTGGCTACCAGCACTATTGGCTCTCAGCTATGGCTGCTGATCCAACAACCATACAATAGCATTTCAACAGAAATCCAAGGAAAGAAAAACGTAATGCGAGTTATCAGCAAAAATAATCAGTTAAAATTAAATGGACAGAGAAACATCTGACCTGGTATAACAATGGAGGCATTCGAGCACCAGCTTAAAAAAGAAGTAAGATCTGTTAGTGTCTCAAACGCATGGACAGATGATGAGAGAACTCGCCCCTGAAAGCAACATATCACACTTCCCTTTGTGGATTTTTCATCTCTTTGAGGTTGTTTTGTCTCTTTGATAGTTTTTCAGTAGCTGTTTGGTTTGTTTTTGTAGTAGTTCAAGATGTTTATCTTTAAATTCTGTCTCTTTGCAGTTCTTTTAAATCCATTTGTTCTAATTTTGTGTTTGTTTTGCATCTGTTAGGTGATTTGATCACTCAATATTTTTTATTGTGGTTGTTTTGTGACTCTTTGTAGACCTTTTACATCGCTCATGGGTTTGTTTTGCATCTCTTGGTTATCATTTTGGTTCTTGAATAGTTTTACTCTTTCTTTTTGATTATTTGATTTGATTTTCCATCTAGAAATGTTCCCAGTTCCTTAAAACCAGAGGCTCTGACCCTGGAGCCTGCTGGCCACTTGGGCCCCCCCGGCCTGTGCCCAAAAGGCCACAGGCCTGCTGCCACGTGGTATAAGGTCTGGCATGCATGCTTAAAATCATGTAACACACATACACCTTCTCACACACATGCACACACATCCTGAGGCTGTGTAGTGGTTAACATATGTTCATTGTGGTTGAGTAGCAACAACCTGTTTGGAACCAAGATAACTGACCTCCTGTTTTTCTCTACCGTGCCGTCTGAGCACAGGATGAGATTTTTCAAAGTCTGCATTTGTGTATGTATTTATGTGATATTGATCCGTCAGAAGAGCAGATGTGTGTCTGCTGTCACCACATGGCAGTGTGTATATACAGTCTACAGTCCCACCGCCACGTCAGAATAGTTGCAGTAGCACCTCAGGTCCCCAGTCCATGGCCGTCTGAGCCACAGCGAACACAGCAACCCCGAGTGTAGCAGACAGCCCCCACACTGCCATCTTCACCATCCTGTTCCCCTTCCCCCACAGCTGGACCTGGTCCTGGGGCAAAGCTGCTTCCAGGCCTGAATGTCAAAATACCACAGTCCAATAGTTAATGTCATTGTCTGCACCTGAAGTTGGACTTGGCTGAGAGTATATATATCTTGTCTAATATGGTTATATGGTTATGATGTTGTGCTTTTTCTTTAGAGGGATGTTAATTTAACATGTTAACGTGTGAAGCATGTTGCTTGTGATTTGCTATTACACTGACAGTTATTTCATTTTCATTTCATTTATACTTATAGTCATTTATGTTAATGAAGGTAGACTAAATATTTGATACACCTTTAACTATAAACAATTATATGGCAGAATGGTCATACATTAACATGAACGCCTTTTTTATAACCAACAACCATCAACCAATAACTGAATAGTACAACTTTTACAGAAAGAGGATTTTATTGTGGAGAGTTTGAAGCTGAAGTTATGTGGACTGATTAAGAGTGTGGTCGTACATTTTCTGCCACACTTCATTTATTGAAACCTAACAGGAAATTATGACACTGATTGCAGGAAGCTCATCTTGAATTACACTGTCAATGAAGCACCAGAGGAAAAGCTTGTACAGTTGTTTACAGTACAGCCAAATAAAATGCCAGCAGAGAGGCCATGTTGCTTTTAAGAGTAACTTAACACCAGACAAGCAGCATTTCACATGTACCACTTTTCTGACAGAAGGGGAAGAAATGCTGTAAGGAGAATTTTATGTGCGAGACATAGCCACACCTAACAAATATGCCACAGTGTCAGTCATATACAAGAAAGGATCCTCTGCCAGTAATCATACAATATACTTTGACAGAGTCTGAAAGACGATTCGTTCGTTTTCCAAGTAAGGTTTGACGTTTGCACGTTCGTCAGCAAATCAATCAATTATCAATTAAACCATTGTTGCGAAGCTAAAGAATGGACTTAAACACTCAAACAAAACTATACGGCAATATACACTGAATAGCCACTGCTGAACATATGCAAACTGTCCCTAGTCTGGTTTAATATAATGGAAATCTTAAGGATTATCTTTTTTAAGTCCACTAGTCAGTCAACATTTATCTCCGGTTTAAGATTTACACGCCAACTTATCTCTCGGGCTTGCTGAATTCATTCTCTGCTAAAGTTAAATCATGAGGTGGTATAGATCAGCCCTTTCTCTGTCTGTTATGTATTTTGTGTTGGATGCTGCTAATTGAATTTTGATGAAACTGCAGGGAATGGTGTGCATTAATTTTAATAATACTGTCTGGCCGGAGGGGAATGCAAGAACATGTTTTTGATTGCCTGTACATCATGGACAATATGTCAGATGCCGCTGATCAGATTTTCAAAAAAACCTATGGGAATAATGCATCTCTGTTTTGTTCTAGCACATTTAAATTTGCACTTGATTGGTCTGATGGGGGTGCTACAATATTTGTTTACTTGTTATTGATTGGCCCAAAGGGGGGCATCATTTGTTGGGGATAACATATTTACTATTGCCTTGTTTTGAAGATTTGTGCTCTCATGTAGATCACAAAAAAAGCGAACAAGTGTGGATCCACCAAACGATTTGAGGTAAAAATGTTTGTTAAAATCTCACAGTCAATGTTCATTTTTTCCCGAAGCGTGAATTGCTTCCAACAAGAATTCATGATTTCTTCAATCATCTACAGAAGTGCCTGCACTGGCTGTATGTGTGGAGTCTTTAGAGCTAGTAATAAGATTACAGTTACTATTTTTACCGTGTCTGGAGGTGGTGGCGCCCGGGGCTTTGGTGAGACGTTGAAGAACAGAGTCTGGCCTCTGGTGGAAGGTGGAGAGCTGAAATGCCTGGAAGGTGCTGATGGACAGACTGGAGACAGAAAAAAGAGAAAGAAGATGATGAAAAAGAGAGCAAAAACAGAGCTGGGTCTGATGGGAAGCATTGGTGGATGGATGGACTGACAGATGAAGGCAGGTGAGGCAGAGAGTTATTGATGATTTCAGAAAACTGCTAACTCAGTACTTCTTGTGAATAGAAAGCTGTGGATTAAAGGACATCAGTATCTTTCAGCATTGCTCAGTCAAGGCCTCCTGTCAGTGATGTCACAACCTACAGTGAACAATGACTGAAGGGAAGATTGCAGGTCACTGACAGGGATAGAGAGAATATAGGTGTGTCTCTACTGTTCCATCCTCAAAAGTAAAAACATTGAAAAACACACGCACACACAATGTTATTGAGTATGTCAGCAGCATCACTGAGTCTTAATATATTTTTCTAGCACCCCCTCTTGCTTACTCAAGTAATCACATTTCACTGGCAAGATGTATCCTAAGGAATTTGAGCACAATAATTTATTAGTTGGCTGACAGACCTCACACAGGAATAATTTTGATAACTGAGTCAATTATTAAGCATATGTGCTCCCCATTTCCATCTTCTAATGTAAATGTTTGCTGCTACTCTTCTTTATCTGTCTGAATTTGGTACATTTCTACTATTTGGTAAGACAAAACATGGAGCTCTAGGATATTCTGATTCCGGCATTTTATAAACCACTTGGTTAATCGATTAGTCAAATGACAGATTTATAGTTGTTCAAGGCCCAACAGCTGCTCAGAAATCTATAAAGTTAAAATGCCATGCAAGTGAAAATGTTAAATCTGCACTCTTGGTCAAATTGCTTGGGCTGTCTAATATGGAGTCAGCTGCAACAATTTCATTTTACTTACAAAGCTAAAATTCATCCCAAAGAGCAAGTTTACAATAGTTTTACCACAAGACCCTTTCTATGTCAGTTTTCTGTAAGTTTGGAGAAAGTTTGCCAAAAGACAAACATTACTCTGAAACTTAAGTTAAACAGTTGTGTTCGTGCTACCCTCTTCAGTGCACTGTATTTACAGCTGTAGTCATCTCATGGCGGCCGCTCACCTCTTTCGAGACTGCAGTGCTGCTCGCTTGGCCAGTAACGATGGAGGGTACTGGTCGAACAGGTCCTGGGACAGACTGATTAGAAGTTCATATGGTAAATCCTGAGGGATGCGGGAGAGGAGGTGGTGGACCATGGCCATGTCACACTCTGTCTGCTTCACATCCTTCTCTCTGTGCAATACAATCTGAGGAAGAGGGGTTAGAGGTTTTAACTCTTCATCTTATCACTGTGGTAAAGCATGAAACATGTTGTAAATGTTGTACATTTGCTGTTTTCTGATTTTCCTTTCTACCTGTGAGGCAGAAGGAGCAAAAACAGGGAGCTGAAGAGTTAACCCTCCCATGCTGTGCATTGTACTCAGCCTTGGAGGAAACATGAACTACATTCTGCTTTGTTGTTTTATATACTTCAAAAAGAGCTTTCCCTCTGTCCAGCCTCTACACACGCACACTGCAAATTAGCAAATTGAGCACAACTGTAAACAATAATAAACATGCATAAAGCCCTTCAGTAAAGCAAAGCCTCTTTAGACACAAATAACCCCCAAAACTCAAAAGAATACATGTACAGTACAGACATACAACAATTGAATTATTTCTACATGCAGACATGCACAAATATGTTCCAGCAGAGGATGGTTACACCGAGCAGTGATTATAAAATACCAGAAGACTGAAGAAGCGACTCCATAATAGAGCAACAGGGAAAAAAATCTGAAATGTAAAAAAAAAAAAAACACCTTTTGCGAGCTGTTTCTGTCCCTGCTTTTCCATCAAACACCAGGCAGCTTTCCTCGCCATTCTTGCAGCCTTCATCTCCTTCATCCTTTTTTTTTCTCCTTCCCCTTTGTATTTCTCCCTATGTCCTTCTTTTCTCTGTACACTTCATTCACTCTCTTGCCTCTG